>NC_081180.1:247534623-247887123 GCF_029867415.1 Vicia villosa | reverse complement strand
AAGGTTCACTTTTGAGAAGGCTTTGGAGAACAATTGATGTGGGCCGGTACTAGAACAGGAAGTTGGGCCTGTGGATGTATTCTGCAGATTAGGGTTTACTAAGGAAGGTGTACCATCCGTGACAGCTGGAGAGGGAAATAAGGATTGAGTGGGGTCCCCAGCTTTGGATTATGGTTGAAGTCTTGGAAAAAGAAACGCACGCTTGTCTCGAGCCGTGCGATGAAAAGACTTGTCACATGGGCCAGACTTTGAAAACACGCCAAGGTCACATGACCGTTTGGCTTTGGGAGATAAAGGGGTTTCAATGTGTTTCTTGACTTCATTTGTATTTGAACTTTCGTGAGACTTCTCAGAACTCTCCCTTTTTTTCTTAAATCCTTCAACTGCGTTTTCTGCCTCTCTTCCACTGCAACCACCGCTTGAGGAAGACAAACAGTTTCGTTCAAACTATTCAGCTGATCCGTCTTCGCTGTGTCGCATGCTTCCACCGATGTAGAATGAAGAGGTTGATGGTGTTGTTTTTCATTTAGATCCAAAATCTGATTTTCGATTTGGTGCTCACCGAAGGTTTGTTCTGTGTGTTTTTGTTGTTCGTTGCAGGTAGCTTCAAGATCCTCATGGTATGAGAGGTTGTGTTGCAAGGGAAGTGGTCGAAAATCGTTGGTAGGGTTCTTGCCAAAGTAAGGTCTCAACAAAGACACATGCACAACCGGGTGTATCCTCGAAGAAGAAGGAAGATCCAGCAAGTAAGCTACTTCACCGATTCGTTTAACAACTGAAAAAGGGCCAAAGAATCTAAGTGCTAGTTTTTGAGATGTCCATTTTTGGAGCGAAGTTTGGCGGTAAGGTTGTAGCTTGAGGAGAATGAGGTCATAAGGTTGAAAGGTAAAGTCCATTCGTTTTGTATTGGCTTGTTTTTCCATTTGGATCCTGCTTTTAATTAAGTTTGTCTTTAACTGTTGCAATATGGTCTGTCTCTGATGCTAGGATTCCTCAAGACTTTACTACTTCAGTCTGGCCATCGGTTTCAGGGTGGTAAGCGGTGCTGAATTTGAGTGTTGTGCCTTGACTTTGTGAAATTCTTTCCAGAAACTGCTTAGGAACAGAGAATCTCGATCTGAAACGATTGATTTTAGTGTGCCCTGAAGACGTGCGATCTCCATCATGAACCGGTTTGCAAGATCCTTTATGGTGAACTTAGACGGAAGAGCGATGAAGTGGACATATTTGGTCAGGCGATCACATACAACCCAGATACAAGTGTGGCTGAAGGAAATGGGCAAGTGAGTGATGAAGTCCATGGAGATATCTTCCCAAACTTGATGTGGAATAGGTAAGGGTTGAAGCAAACCTTTCTTCTTTTGTGTTAAATGTTTGTTATGCTGACATACCTCACACTGTTTGACCATTTGTTTCACATCCTTGTATATGCCTGGCCAAGAAAAAGAAGTAGACGCTCGGGCCAGGGAAGCCTTTACACCAGAGTGGCCGGCAGTTGGAGTAGAATGAAACTCATAGAGAACTCTGGACCTCAATTGTTGAATGTCATGTATGAATAACTTCTCCTTATAAAATAAGAGATCTTGGGAAAACTTGTAGATTTGTTGTTCAGCATTATTTGTCACTGTCTTTGTAACAAGTTGTTGTCCTGCTGGATCCTTGGTGTAGAAATGGCGAAGTTTGGACAATAAGGCTGGAATCGATGATGAGAGGGAGAACAACAAATGTTCATCTGGCTGATACTTGCGACTAAGAGCATCTGCGACAACGTTATTCTTTCCAGGTTTGTAAAATATTTCGAAATTGAATCCCTGCAACTTTGCTGCCCACTTCTGTTGTTCCGGAGTTTGAATTTTCTGGAGCAACAGATTGCACAAACTCTTTTGGTCAGTGTGGATGTGAAATTCTTGGCTGATAAGATACTGACGTCATTTCTTTACTAACTCTGTTACAGCAAACATTTCACGGACATACACGGAGGCTGCCTGCATGCGAGGACACATCTTCTTGCTGAAGAATGCTATAGGGTGACCTTCTTGCGACAAGACAGCGCCAATAGCAACACCAGATGCATCCGTTTCTATTATGAATTTCTTTGTAAAATTTGGTAATGTTAAGACCGGCATGTCGGTCACTGTGGCTTGTAATGTTGTAAAGGTTGCTGCTGCGGCTGGACTCCAAACAAACTTAGTGGATCGTAATAATTCAGTGAGGGGAACGGCGAGTGAGGCATACTGTTTAACGAAACGACGATAAAAACCAGTAAGTCCCAAGAATCCTCGGAGTGCCGTGAGAGATCGGGGTTGAGGCCAATCCAAGATTTCCTTAACCTTTTCTGGGTCAGGTGCCACAGTGCCACCAGAAATTATATGTCCTAGATAGTGAACCTTGGAAACTGCAAACACACATTTAGAAAGCTTGATAACAAAAACGTTAGATTGTAACAACCCAAAAATAACCTGCAAGTGTTGTAGATGTTCAGTGAAATTAGGGCTGTAGATAAGTATATCATCAAAAAAGACTAAAACAAATTTGCGTAAGTGAGGTCGCAAGAGATCGTTCATAGCTGATTGAAATATAGAGGGAGAATTTGTAAGCCCAAAGGGCATTACAAGAAACTCATAATGCCTGTCGAAAGTACGAAATGTCGTTTTATGTGTATCCTCTTATGCCACTCGGATCTGGTGATAGCCCGAACCTAAGTCTAATTTGGTAAACACCTTGGCAGAGCCATGCTCGTCTAGCAATTCATCAATCGTGGGTATGGGAAAAGGGTCTTTAATGGTGACAGCGTTTAAGGCGTGATAATCCACACAAAATCGTCATGTCCCATCTTTTTTTTTACTAATAGGATTGGAGATGAAAAGGGGTTGTGACTCGGGGTTATTATGCCTGTTTTGAGCATATCATCAATAATAGAGGGCATAGCAGTCTTTTGGGAGTGTAGATATCTATAAGGTTTAACACTGACTGGGGGGGTATTTGGAGAAAGTGGAATGTGGTGATCATGTGGCCTAGGAGGTGGGAGTCCAGGTTGGGATTGAAAGATGGAAGGGTGTTGAAGGAGAAGGTTGGATACTTTAGGGTCAATGGAAGTGGGTAATTCTGCTACAATGGAATCGGTTTGGATATTATTTGAAGGTTGGGAGTGTTAGAACAAGATTTGTTCTGATCAATATTCTTAGTTTTGATGATAACAATGTATATGAATTTTGTATGAGATAATGTGGTACTCTAATTCTATGCAATTTCCATTTCAGGAATTATATAAAGAGTATGCATAAAATCAGCGCAAGAAGCACTGACTCAGAAGGTTCAGCATGCAACATCAGAACATGGTCTGGCAAGACATCAGAAGATGGTCAAGCAGAATCAGAACATGGTCTATGGAAGCATCAGAAGAACTTGAGATCAGAAGCACTGAAGTTCTCATGGTATCACGCTCAGAAGCACTTCAAGGTCAGAAGACAAGAAGATGCTCTGCACCAAGCTGTTTGACTCTGATGATATTCAAACGTTGTTTACACAAACATCATATCAGAAGCAAGTACTAGCTGGCAGGCTACGCTGACTGACAAAAGGAACGTTGAAAGCTATTAAAGGCAACGTCAGTAGACACAGCGAAAGCAAGGCTCGAGGTAGTTGACAAAAGAGTGAAACATTAAATGCAATGTTGTACGGAATACGCAAAGCATTAAATGCTCCCAACGGTCATCTTCTCAAACGCCTATATATATGAAGTTCTGATGAGAAGCAAGGTTACGAACTTTGAACATAACACTCGATCCAAAAATGCTGAAACGATGTTCAATTCAAAAGCTCTCAAACTTCATCTTCAACCTCACTACATTGCTGTTGTAATATATTAGTGAGATTAAGCTTAAACTTAAGAGAAAATCACAGTTGTGATAATAGCTTTATAAGAAGCATTGTAACTCTTAGAAGTTGTTTACATTAAGTTGTAAGAACTAAAGTGATCAGGTTGTTGATCAGTATACTCTAGAAAGTCTTAGAGGGTATCTAAGCAGATTGTTCCTAGAGTGATCAGGTTGTGATCAGTATACTCTAGAAGACTTAGAAGTTGTCTAAGTGGAAAACCATTGTAATCTTGTGTGATTAGTGGATTAAATCCTCAGGTGAGGTAAATCACTCCAAGGGGGTGGACTGGAGTAGTTTAGTTAACAACGAACCAGGATAAAAATCATTGTGCAAATTGTTTTTATCTTACAAGTTTTAAAGCTACACTTATTCAACCCCCCCCCCCCTTTCTAAGTGTTTTTCTATCCTTCAGGGAGGTGGGCTGAAAAAAGCATTAGGTGAAGAGATGCGATGGAGTTTGTGTGTAGAAGGTGTTTGAATTGATGGAAGGTAGTAGGGCTAGGGGGTAAAGCTGAATCCCCTTGCAATGTGATTGCTGTATTATTGTGGTTGAATGTGGTTGATGGTATGGAAAAATCAGCTTGGATGGCGCCTAAGGTTCTCAACCAAGCCATGCCAAGGACAACATCTGCCCCTTCGATAAGGAGTAAGTAAAAAGGGAGGGAAAATGGTTTATCTTGAAGAGTGATTTTGACATTATTGCAAATTCCCTCACATTGTAAGTGGGATCCATTTCCTACCATAACAGAAAAGTGCGGAATAGGAGTAGTGGGAAGGTTGAGGTGGTGGGCAATGCGGGGCTGAAGTATATTATGAGTTCTGTCGGTGTCTACTAACACCATAACCGGCAGACCTTTGATAGAACCTTTGAATTTGAGGGTTTTTGGGGAAAATTGACTTGTGAGGGCTTGGGCTGAGAGTTGGAAGTAAGTGTCAGTAAGGTTCAGTCGCTACCTCCTGTTCAGAGTCATCTTCAATAGCCGTGGTAGATTCTGAATTGGAATCATCACATAATAGTATTAGGAATCTGCCAGCAGCACACTTGTGACCCGGAATAAATTTTTCATCACAATTAAAACATAAGCCTTGGGCCCTTCTCTCCTGCATTTGGGCTTGGGATAACTTTGTTATGGGAAGTCTTGGTGTGTTGGTATTAGGTGGAGGTAAGTGTGGGGTTGGGTTGTTTGTTTTGATCGGGACTGTACGTGGAATATGGGACGCTGGTTTGATGTATGAGGTAGAAAAACGCTTTGAATATTTGGGTTTGGAATCTTTAATTTTGGCTTCAATTAATTTGGCAAGCCCAATGGCTTGTGTAATATCCGTGGGCCTATGAATAGCCATCTCATTTATAATATCTGAATTAAGCCCATAAATGAGACAATTTAGAATGGCATCTTGAGGTAACCCAATAACTTGATTTCCAAGTTGCTCGAACTTAGTTTGGTATTCAACCATAGTACCCTCTTGCTTTAATTTAAATAATTCTGCTTGGTGATTTTCATACGTTGATGGGCCAAAACGCAACTCTAAGGCCTTTGTAAATGAATTCCAATCCGTTAATAAATGACTCTGATGTAACCACTTAAACCAACTTAATGCATCGCCCTTCATGTAAAAAGATACTAAAGGCAAACGATTTTCAGCAGGTAATTGGTAATAAGTAAAAAATTGATCGGCTTGAAAAAGCCATTCCAAGGGGTTTGTACCATCAAACGCAGCTAGTTCCAATTTAGGGGTGAAATGTGAGGTATGTTAGAACAAGAAATGTTCTGATCAATATTCTTAGTTTAGATGATAACATTATGTATGAATTTTGTATAAGACAATGTGGTACTCTAATCCTTTGCATTTTCCATTTCAGGAAATATATAAAGAGTATGCACAATTCAACGCTCAGAAGCAACTGACTCAGAAAGTTCTGGATGGCTTCATTAGAACATGCTCTGGAAAGACATTAGAATATGGTCATGCAGAATCAGTACATGAACTGGAAAGCATCAGAAGAATGGAAGTCAGAAGAACAAGCTCTGAAGTTCTGAATGGTATCACGCTCAAGCTCTTCAAAGTCAGAAGACAGAAGATGCTCTGCACCAAAGCTGATGACTCTAATATTCAAACGTTGTTATCTACAAAATCTGAGTCCAGAAGAAAGTACAAGATGAAAGGTTGTAACGTCTAATCTCTGACTGACAAAAGGAACGTTAGAAGCTACAAAAGGCAAAGTCAGTAAAAGCAGCAAAAGCAAGGCTCGAGGTAGTTGACAAAAGTGTGAAACATTAAATGCAACGTTGTACTATTCATGCAAAGCATTAAATGCTCCCAACGGTCATTTCCTCTCAAGCGCCTATATATAGTAGTTCTGATCAGAAGCAAAGTACAACACTTGCGCAAACATACAGAATTGTTGTCAAATTCAAAAGCTTACGAACTTCATCTTCAACCTCACAAACTCTTGTAATATTTAGTGAGTGTTAAGTTTAGAACTTAAGAGAAATATCACAGTTGTGATTACAACTTTATTAGAAGCATTTAAACTCTTGTAAACTTTATTTTACATTGATTGTAAAAGAATTCCTAGAGTGATCAAGTTGTGATCAGGATACTCTAGAAGACTTAGAGTATTTCTAAGTGGATAACCATTGTAATCAGTTGGATTAGTGGATTAAATCCTCAGTTGAGGTAAATCACTCTAAGGGGGTGGACTGGAGTAGTTTGGTTAACAACGAACCAGGATAAAAATCATTGTGTTGATTGTTTTTATCTTCTAAGTTTTTGAGATACACTCATTCAATCCCCCCTTTTCTAAGTGTTTTTCTATCCTTCAAGGTAAAGGGTTGTGAGATTGAGACGAGGGAAAGGGATATGGGTTAGCCCATGAGGATGTAATGGGCTGGGTGGTTGTGAAGATAGGGATTTGTGTGGTTGTAAACATGTGAGGTCTGGTGGAAGAAAAAATAGGGGGTTGGGTGGTGTTTAGTAAAGAAGGTTGGGGCCGAAATGGTATAAAGGAGGAGTTTTGAGGGGAGGTGAAACTGATAGGGATGGGTATGGTGTTATGTGGGGATGTGTGGGAAAGGTTTAGGGTTTCTCCAGTAGGGGTAAAACGGGTAGTGCTAAGTGGGGAAGAAATAGAGTGTTGAGTTATACCTGATGAACTTGGGGCTGTTAGAATGGTTGTTGCAGATTTTGTTGACACCGCTGGCTGTTTGCCTTGCTGAATCACGATGCTGTTGATGGCAGCCATAAGTGAATCATAACGAGAATTAGCCAGCTGCTTCTCCGAATCTAGCCGTGTGTGAAGTTATCCCACCGTATTTTTCAGATCTGTGGCATCCTTGTCAAATCGTTCATCAATTTGCTGTTGGGTTTCATTCATTGCATTATCAATATGAATGTGGGCTGTTTGCACAGCTGTTTGGACAGCTTCTTCAATAATTTCTTTAGAAGAAGGGTTGGGGGTTTGGGAGGAGCCATGAGAGACAAAATGAAAGCACCAAATGATAGACTATGTTAGGGATAAAGGAAGATCTAAGAGGCATAAAAGGAAATTGACATTAAAAACAATTCATACTTTCTTCATGAGAAATTCAGCCAAGAGATCTTACATTTAAATATCTAGGGTTGCAACCTTTAATTGGGCTATGGGCTAAGTAAAGATAAAAACAATGCATAAATTAAATAAAGTGTTACTAAAGACACCCTCTTAGTAGTAAAAATCCTTAAGTAAGATGGATGTTTTCTTATTTCTAATGGGCCTAGTGGGCTTCATATCAATCCCATACCTTCTTGGTCACCCCTGGTAAAAATCCCAAAATGTCTCTAAACTTCGAAAATGCATTTTCAAAGTCATTTTTTTTCAAAATTTTCCCAAAATTCGGAAATGCACTTCCGAAAACATCAAATGGGAGTGTTTTCGGAGATGCATTTTCGAAAATACTCATTTTTAGAGGTTTTGGAAGTATACTTCCGAAAAAAGACAAGAAAAATAACAAATTAGTGCTACTGTTGAGAAAGATCACCCAGCTTCCTACTTGGCCCTGAACTAAATCCATAAGGTGCACTTCCTTTGTTTCCTCTCTCTTTTAAATTAGTGCTTTTATTAGTATTGTTGTTCAAAGCCTCAACTTGGGACATTCTGTTTATTGGTCCAACACTGCCACCACCAAACAAATGAATTCCCTGCACGCAAAGTAATCTCTTGATGAACAATTTTCTTACATCTCTTGTCGGTTTTACATTGGACAGTACCAGCTATTATCCCTTCCTTCCATTCCTCTACCGAGTCTGTCATCAGCAATAAAAATTTTAGCAAGAATCTTATTCTCTTCATCATACTGATGAAGATTACCCTCTAACTCTTCAGCTTTTGCAAGATCGTCCTCACCATTCAATGAATCAACAGAACCTGAACTACGCAAAGTAATTTTTTTGTTTTTTTCGAAAGTATACTTCCGAAATCCCTAAAAATGGGTGTTTTCGGAAATGCATCTCCGAAAATACCCCTCATTTGATGTTTTCGGAAGTGAATTTTCAAATTTTGGGAAATTTTTTTTTAAAAAAATGACTTCGAAAATGCATTTCCGAAGTAGGGGCATTTTTGGGTTTTTCGCGGAAGGTGACCCCGTAGGGGGGTGAAATTCTCATATATAATGGTTTAAGAAACTTATTTTTGTTTCTTGCATAACCATGGATAGACACTTTAAAATATCCTTGTGTAACTTAGAATTATGTGAGAGTTTAATTACCTAATATATGTTTAAAATGTTGGGTAATAACGAGAGACCAATCAAAGTTAAGAACTATTTATTATTGTGTTTTAGGTATTTCAGAGGACTTTCATACCATAATACTATTATTATTATTATTATTATTATTATTATTATTATTATTATTATTATTATTATTATTATTATTATTATTATTATTATTATTATTATTATTATTATTATTATTATTATTATTATTATTATTATTATTATTATTATTATTATTATTATTATTATTATTATTATTATTATTATTATTATTATTATTATTATTATTATTATTATTATTATTATTATTATTATTATTATTATTATTATTATTATTATTATTATTATTATTATTATTATTATTATTATTATTATTATTATTATTATTATTATTATTATTATTATTATTATTATTATTATTATTATTATTATTATTATTATTATTATTATTATTATTATTATTATTATTATTATTATTATTATTATTATTATTATTATTATTATTATTATTATTATTATTATTATTATTATTATTATTATTATTATTATTATTATTATTATTATTATTATTATTATTATTATTATTATTATTATTATTATTATTATTATTATTATTATTATTATTATTATTATTATTATTATTATTATTATTATTATTATTATTATTATTATTATTATTATTATTATTATTATTATTATTATTATTATTATTATTATTATTATTATTATTATTATTATTATTATTATTATTATTATTATTATTATTATTATTATTATTATTATTATTATTATTATTATTATTATTATTATTATTATTATTATTATTATTATTATTATTATTATTATTATTATTATTATTATTATTATTATTATTATTATTATTATTATTATTATTATTATTATTATTATTATTATTATTATTATTATTATTATTATTATTATTATTATTATTATTATTATTATTATTATTATTATTATTATTATTATTATTATTATTATTATTATTATTATTATTATTATTATTATTATTATTATTATTATTATTATTATTATTATTATTATTATTATTATTATTATTATTATTATTATTATTATTATTATTATTATTATTATTATTATTATTATTATTATTATTATTATTATTATTATTATTATTATTATTATTATTATTATTATTATTATTATTATTATTATTATTATTATTATTATTATTATTATTATTATTATTATTATTATTATTATTATTATTATTATTATTATTATTATTATTATTATTATTATTATTATTATTATTATTATTATTATTATTATTATTATTATTATTATTATTATTATTATTATTATTATTATTATTATTATTATTATTATTATTATTATTATTATTATTATTATTATTATTATTATTATTATTATTATTATTATTATTATTATTATTATTATTATTATTATTATTATTATTATTATTATTATTATTATTATTATTATTATTATTATTATTATTATTATTATTATTATTATTATTATTATTATTATTATTATTATTATTATTATTATTATTATTATTATTATTATTATTATTATTATTATTATTATTATTATTATTATTATTATTATTATTATTATTATTATTATTATTATTATTATTATTATTATTATTATTATTATTATTATTATTATTATTATTATTATTATTATTATTATTATTATTATTATTATTATTATTATTATTATTATTATTATTATTATTATTATTATTATTATTATTATTATTATTATTATTATTATTATTATTATTATTATTATTATTATTATTATCATTATTATTATTATTATTATTATTATCATCATTATTATTATTATTATTATTATAAGTGAATCGTGTATAAATATGAATGACATTGTGATTAGCATCAAGAGAGACAGCAAATATTTTTATATTGGTGATGAAATATTAATTTTTCTTTATCAAGATTACAATATTGCAAATGATATGAAAAACTACTGTGAAAAAGTTGAATCTTAAGGATGCATGATTTGAATCACATTCGAATTACAATTTTTAGAGAAGTAAGAGATTTTTTTCGGTGTCTTATTCGAATCATAGAAGTCCTTAATTCGAATTAAATTTATTGAAGAAAAACAAAATTTTCTTTAGTCTATGTAATTCGAATCACAGCCGATCATGACGCAAATTCGAGAGGTTTGGTTTGAATCATATAATGATTTACTCTAGTCGAACATAGAAAGTAGATCTTTGCTTTTGGCTCTGAGTAGGTTTGGATCTGATCATAATATGAAGTTTTGTTTACTTGAATCACCTGACTCGAATCATAAAAGACTTGATTCGAATCATGGAGGTAATTTTTCTTAGTTATTGGATCTTGATTCAAATCATTAACTCTCTTAATTTTACACACACTTCTTCCATGTGACTTAAATCAAATAATATTTTTATCTTATATTTGTGCTTGATCTCTAACACATATATAAAATATTTTATAAATTCCTTTCATACGGTGTGAGATATGTGAGGAGGGTCGTTATTGTGATAATTGGATCGAACTCTAGTGTGTCGAAGGGTAGCTTATGGTTCGACATAGATTGTGTCAAAGACTTACATATTCTAGTCAAAGTGTGTTCTAGTATGTGGGTATTGAAATGCTAGGGTTGTTAGTATTTCGAATTGGGCGTGTTTGTTATGTTCAATTGTTTAAGTTAGCTTGTATCCTAAGTTGGCTTGTAATGGGTATTTGTGAAAAAGCTCATTAGTTTAGTATGTTAGGTTTTATTATAAATAGCATACTAGTCTCTTATCATTGCATACTGCAAATCCTAATTTAGGGTGAGAGGATTATTTGTTATTCTTGAAACTTGTAATCTTGTTTAAAGAGAAAGGAAAGAATAGCATTTATAATCAATCTTTGTTGTTCTTCTTGTTTATCATCTTTTCTACCCTTCTGTGTTTCTTGATCACAAAGAAACAGGTTATACTTTATTCATCAAGGCATCCTTTTTACAACAAATTCGTGCGGTGAGCATGGAGAAGGTGCCTTCAACAAAGTATGAGATTCAAAAGTTCATCGGAGTGAACAATTTCCTTCTGTGGCGCTTGAAGATGAAAGCCTAACTGGTTCAGCAGGGTTGTTTGGAAGCGTTGAAGGGAGCGGCGGTTATGGACGTTGCATTAACAGAAAGAGAGAAGACGACCATGATAGAGAAGGACCACAGTGCAATTCTATTGAGCCTTGGTGATAAGGTTCTTCAACAAGTATCAAAGGAGACGAAGACATCAGGTTATGGGTGAAACTTGAAAGTTTGTACATGACCAAATCTCTGGTGAACAACTCTACCTGAAGCAAGCTTTGTATTCATTCAAGATGGTTGAAGACAAAGTATTGGCTAAGCAGTTTGATATGTTCAACAAGATGATTCTTGATCTTGAAAATATATTGATGTGAAGATCGATGATGAAGGTCAAGCGTTGTTACTGTTGTGTGCTTTGCCTCGTTCACATGCTCACTTCAAAGAAACTCTCTTGTATGGAAGGGAGTCCCTGACCTTTGAAGAAGTGCAAGCATCCTTGTATTCTAAGGACTTGAATGAACTAAAGGAGCATAAACCTTTGACAGTTGATGAAGGTTTGGCTATTAAGGGAAAATTATTGCGAAAGGATGCTAAGTTCGACAAGAAGAAAGGTAAAGGACAGCAAAAGTCTTACAGTGGAGAAGCATCCGGTATTCGATTCTATCATTGTAAGAAGGAGGGTCACACAATAAAGGTGTGCCCTGAACGCCTGAAAGATCATGGAGGTAAGGATAATGGCAACGCTGCCATTATTCAAGATGATTTTGAATCATCTGATGTTCTTGTGGTTTCAAGTGGTGACTCGAGTAAGGAGTGGATTATGGATTAAGGTTGCACTTGGCACATGACTCCAAACAAAGACTTGTTCGAGGAATTATGTGATCAAGATGGTGGATCTTTATTTTTGGGAAACAACAAAACTTGCAAGATTGCAGGTGTTGGATCTGTGAGATTCAAGCTCCATGATGAGTCAATAAGGTTGTTGACTCAAGTCAGGTATGTTCCTGATTTGAAGAGAAATTTGATTTCTCTTGGTGAATTCGACAAGAAATGATACATTTTCCAAGGAGAGAAAAGTATCCTAAGAGTCATGAAGGGATTGAAGGAAGTCTTGAGAGGCGTAAAGAAACAAGGCTTGTATACCCTTAAGGCTGAAGTTGTAAGTGGTTCGACAAATGTTGCATCCACGAAACGTTTGTCGAAAACAGAAATTTGGCACATGAGATTGGGACATGTCAGTGAAAGGTGTCTGGTCGAATTAGGGAAACAAAATCTGCTTGGTGGAGACAAAGTCGAAAAGCTGAAGTTTTGTGAACCTTGTGTACTTGGAAAATCTTGCAGAGTGGAGTTCAACAAAGGCAAACAAAAAACACATGGATCCCTTGATTATATCCATGCTGATCATTGAGGCCCTGGAAGGTGTCCATCACATTCAGGAGCAAGGTATTTTCTATCCATAGTAGATGATTATTCCATAAAATTATGGGTTTTCATCCAGAAGACTAAGGATGAAACTTTTTAGAATTTCAAAAGTTGAAAGACTCTGGTCGAAAATCAAACTGGCAGAAAAGTCAAGAGGTTGAGAATTGATAATGGCTTTGAGTTTTGCAATGAGGTGTTCGACAGTTTATGAGTGTAAAAACGCATGTGTAGTTTATTCTAGGAATCGAAAGACTCCACCCTCAAACCACATAACTATATTGTGGTTCTCACCTTCATGTTAATGAAGAACAATTTGCACTTCTTAGGGCATGTACGCCCCAGAAATACATAAGGGCATCAAAGAATTCCATGCATTTTCTTGGGTCTATTGTCCCATTGCATGTTCCCATCCCCAAGGGTTTCTGGAACTCTCTTATGATAGAATATCCAATCCGTTTGGTGAAAGAGTTCCTATTGGGAACATCTCCATACACATGATCTAGAATTGAAGGTTGGTGTTTTTGTATCATTGAGGAACGGGGAGCAATCAAAATACCATATATAATTCAATCAACTCATTGTTTACGGTGATTTCCGGTAAACAACCGCTAGTCTTCCAAACTATAATAAATATGATTTGGTTACTCGCAGGATCGACTAGATTGATCCTAGGACACATAGTCAAGAAGATTGTTATCAATGTTCATTCGAACCATATTCATGATTTGTCTTCTTCAATAAGCGTTGTTCGATTAAAGAACAAATAGTCTTGATAATCACTTTGTTATATATAAATGTGACTTCAACGAAAAGATAAGTAACATAACATATGAAATTAAAAGGACTATTAAAACGTAAAGAATCTTAAACTGCAGAAACGTTAAAGACTTTGAAAGTAAATAACATGAAAGTAATTCGAAAGTAAATGACATTAAAGTAAAGATACAGAAATGTAAATGGCAAGAAGTAAACGAAATGCAGTAATTCTGGAAGATATTTGAAAACAAAAGATAATACACATGTATTAAAGTGGTGGTGTCATACGTACATTTTCTCAGCGAACTCTTTCTCTTAACGCTTGATACTTGAGTAAATATGTGAGTGATTTGTACAAAATGAACACACAGAATCCTAACATTAAGACTCCTATTTATACTAGTTTCGACCTTAACGGTCCTACACTAATCTGCTGCCACGTTTCTCATAAGAACTTCTAGCGACGCCATCTGTTACTTGGACAGTTACGAAACCGTCTTCGAATTTCAAATCTTCCCGCCTGAGTCCGTCTTCGACGCGTGGCAATGTATTAAAACACTACGAAAACACGCTAAGTAGTAATACTTGAATATATTTATAAATTTTGTCTAAGTCCCCGAAGACACATACTTTTCACTAGCTTTCAGTATTCATTATCTTCATAGCGAACTTAGAAATCTTTATTCTCGAAGCATGACCATCAGTAGCCATTCTTTTATTTTTAAGGGATGGCCATCAGTAACCATCTTTCCTTCGATTTTCTACTTCTTCGAAGGACAAATACTACAAAACGAAATCTTCAGCTAACAAATTGCCCCCAATAAATGCCTGTTTCGAGAGTCAACAGAAATAGGCGTTTCTTGTCATTATAAGATTTCGTTCTTTATTGATCTTTGAAAGTTCCAAGACTGCTGACTAACGTCATAATCATTGATGACTCTGTTTCCGAAACGTCTTGTCATTTTCAAAGATGTCTTCTCATAACTTACATTCCCACGTTTTAACCTTACTTCTTGATCATTACTCCTACATACTAGGAGTGAAGCTAACTTATTCGACCGCCGTTGGATTAAATCACCAGCCGCCACGTGTTCTTTGGATTTTACCCAAAAGATTTAAAAAGGGTTTCCGTTAAACCTTTAAATACTTGGTCTTGTACTTCTACACAACCTTTCATTCCTATTTCTTCATCTTCTTCAACAAAAAACCAAACATCTTTAATTTCTTCAAAATCTCGCTCTCTTAATCAGAAATTTCTCTATGGCTTCATCTTCAAATGTTCTTCAACCTGCTCTGAAGCTCCAATCAACAACACGGTCTAGGGAACAAGAGCACGTTCAAAACCCTAACACCGAAGAAATACGCGCTATTTACGCTTCCCAGGTAATCATTCCCTTTGAACTTTCTGGAAAATCTCTCGCTTTTATGGGTCCATTACCAGGTGAAAATATCCCATCTCTGAAATAAATTCTTCCCTGCTTATTACAAGACTAGACCATTAGTTAGCAAAATTAGGATAGATGAAGATGGCTGTTCTCCCTCAGGAAAATCTGCTAACATGGAAGAAACTCCAACTGTAACTCCTTTAGCTTTAGCGAAAATTAGGTTAAACTATATGACCAACTCTGTAAAAGTGTTTAGGTCAATTCCTTTAGCCAAAGATCCTGATTTGTACTATGCCTGGTTAGAAAAAGTAGAGAAACAGAAAGAATCCTTCTGGAAATCGTTAGGAATATACGATTTGATTCAACTGTCAAAGACAGGTTTAGAATACAACCAACCCATGTTAGTAGCAGCGGTTCACTTTTGGGATGCTTCTCACAACACTTTCCATCTCCCCTGTGGAATGGTTACCCCTACTCTTTTCGATGTGGCTGCGATTACAGGACTTCGACCAACTGGCGAAACCTTCGATCCCAACGAAATGGATAATGATACTATTGGTTTTAATGACTCACAAGTCACTTATACTGCATTCATCCAGAAGCATCATATTACCACCGAAACGGCAGTATCCGATGAAGAGCATATTGCTTTCCTAGCGCTATGGCTTTCACGATGTGCCTTCTGCTCAAGATCTATTCAAGTTGCAAAGAGGTACCTTTGCATGGCTAATCAGTTGCATGCTGGAAAAAAGCTCAACCTCAGCCAACTGCTTTTAGGGTCTCTTTATGAAAACCTCAGCGAAGCTGCAACCCTTACCAAGAATTTCAAATTCGGTAGTTTACTTTATGCTGGCCCTTTCTGGCTATTACAACTGTGGCTTAATGCTACATTCGAAACTCATCTTCCCTTTCGAGGAAACGTCAATGAGGAGGATAGCAAAATCAAAAATCGAACTATAGAAGGGACCAGGTTAGCTTACCTAACTCCAAAAGAAGAAATTGGAAAGCTTCGTGAACACTTCCTGGCGTATTCAATGATGTTTGCCCGGCGTAACCAGTTCGATCCTTCTATGGCCCCATTTGTACACAGAACAATAGGTCCCGAATGGTTTACTCGAAAATTCCCATCAACATCTCAGGATCAACAAACTGAGTCTATGGAAATTTGGGAAGCCTTTCTGACTCCAAGGTTATTTTCCCATCGCCTTCGACCATCAAAAGGTCAATGTATTCTCATGTGCTACCAACCAAATTTGGTCTCGAGACAGTTTGGGTTGGTTCAAATAAAACCCAAGTGTTTATATGAGAAAAGAAACCATATGTGTTTCCATACCTTGTACTTGACTGAAGAAGAATGTAAAACAAAAATCAACAAATACGTTGGCACCACCAATCTTTCTCCTGTCCCTTTCGAACCTGCTTTTTATTCTACACCAGACTTTCATCAATGGTGGACGGATTATTATAGCTCCCAAATCTTTGATGCTGATAGCCTTGCTCAAGAACTAACTGCAGCTTTTACTGATGTGCAGGAGAATTTTCAAAAAGGTACTTCAACTCATATTAAAGAAATCCAAGCTTTTCAAAAATTCTTTGAAACTATCTACAGGCCTGATGATCTTAGTCGGACCGTTCGTGAGGCTGCAGTCATTTTGCGCGAAAAGTTTTCCGCCAAACTGGATAAGTTGAAATTGCCCTCGTATGTTCGACCAGAACTACGTTATGAAGTGGCTTTCAAACTTAATCCTCCAAAATTCCCTCCACTACCAAGTGCTGATTTTGGTGTGGCTCTAAGTCCTCCTTTCCCAGATTGGTTCGTGTGTGGGAATGCTCTCAAAATTCTTCGAGAGAGTACCAAAAAACGCGCTGAACGAGTGGTTCCGACTAAGCATACCTTGGATACTTTCAAAGGACATCTTCATATAGATCTTAAACATGTTCGTGTCCTGACCCCAATACCTGAAGGTTTGGATTAAGACAATCTTTTCGACTGACTTTTCTTTTCTTTGCTGATATACTGATTTCAGTTTCAACTACAGCTGTTGCACGAAGGAGGAAGATCAAGGAAGCTTCTGCCCAAAAAGATTCTGGGACATCTAAGAGCAACAAACCAAGTGAAAGTGATTCCATCGTCACTGGCAAGAAGCCCACGGTACATACTCATCTCATATTCTTGATTTTGTACAATCTGTGAGTAGTATCCATCTTACTTATCGTCTATTTTCCAGAGCTCGAAACCCCCAACAGGTTCGAAGCGGAAAGCTTCCTCGACAGCTGCCTCAGATGGCGAAGATAAATCTCCTCCCCAAACTAGACAAGGACACAAGAAGAGACAAAAAGCTGTTACCCCTTCAAGAAAAGGGAAAAGGATAAGTCCCTCTAAAGCTGCTTCTCCTGGCGATAAGGCATCCTCTGAAGAGTCTCCTTTGAAAACTGCTAGTAATGCTTTCGTTGTGGAAAGTCATAATTCAAGTCCAGACAATATCCCAACCAAGGTATTTGGGTTCCACCCCACATATTATCTTGTGATTTTAACCAAATAATTGAACTGACATTTACCTTGTTATTGCAGGATGACGCTGGCACTGCCACTTCAGGTTTCAAGGACCATGGCTTTACCATTAATGTTGACAAACTTTACGGTAATTGTCAAACTTTAACTTTCATCAACTAAACCCCTCAAAGGCTTATCTTTATGACTAACTTTGCTTCGTTTAATATAGGTACCTCTCAAAACCAAACTCATGTTCTCTCGCCAGTCTTCGAAGATGTTAGGCCAATTGCTACCATATTGCCTAATGAACCAGTCGAAGAAAGTCACTCCACTGACGAATCCCCACCTACTCATCAAGACAAAAATTTGGAAGAAGATCATCCATTCTCAGGCAGCGACAATGTGAACCCCCAAACACATGACAGCGAAGATACTGCGTCGGAGCAAGATGCTATGGAAGAGATTTCTCAACCAGAAAAACAAGATCCTCAAGGGACTTCGACCCTTGATACAAAAACCATTCCTGAGACAACCTCGACGCTTGCCCCTGCGAAGCCTACTCCTTCGGAGCTGGAACAACTTAAGCAAACTGATCCTCTTAGTTTCTTAAAGGCTATCATGAATGCGAATACTTCTTCGCCTTCGGAACTTGATGTCTCTCCAGCTGTAATTGTAGCATCTAGTGATAAAGAAGATATTCCTAGCCTCCTCCGACAAATAAAAGAGAGATTCTTTGGGGTCAATCTTGTGGATGTTCTCAACCGAGAACCTATTAAGAGTCACAACTTAAATCAACTTCTAAAGAAGGTAGATTTGCTTCAAGTTTCCACAGAAGTTTCAGAGGTAATTGTTCTGCTAGGCTCTCTACTTGAGCAACTCCAGGCCAACATCCTTCGAAAGCAAAATGTCGAAAAAGAGCTATCTGAGATAATGGCCTCTCATGACTCTTCATGGAATTCTGCTGTGGACGCAACGAAGCAAGGTGAGGCCCTCAAGCTTAAACATTCAGAAAATCAGAAGGCCTTTGATGATTATGAGAAGAACATCAACTCCTGGAAACAAGAGATAAAGGCACTCGAGGACAAGATAAAAGAAGCTGAACATTGTCAGGCAGCCATACAAAAATCTAACCAACAAGATTTGCTCGAAGTGGTGCAGTCGGGAATTAAACATTTCGAGACTGCACAGAAATTAGTGCCAGAGATCGAAAGATTGAAGAAACAACAGGCACTAATTGAGCTTCGTATGTCTTCGTGGGAGACTCAATACTTGAAGATCAAAACGGATCTCCCTGAGGATTTTAACTAGATGTTTTCAGTCCTGTTACTTGTTGCACCTTTGTTTTGTAATCGAAACTATTGTAGACCCATAATATTTGTATGCTTGACTCCCATTTATATCTATAATGTTTGCCAGCATTACTTTTAGCGAATCTAAACATTTCTGCCAAAATATATCTTTAGATTTTCTACAGTGCTTTTATTTAATGCAACGTGTAGAACCTGAACATCTTTCGCAGCATCCTTGCCTCTAGACTTGACGTTTCCCCTTCTCTAGCCATAATCATTATTAAACAGTGACGTCACTTTCTCCAAAACGTCGGTTTAAGACGTGCGTGCATCAGTTTCATGATTACTTCTCAACTTCCAAGGGCGGGAAACGGCGGAAGCCATAACTTCTTTCTTTGGAAAACCAACCGCAGTCCAATCACTCATTAACAATTTAAAACCACCCTTCAGTATTCCCAGTCTATATAAAGAGTCTAATATTGCCTTTATTTCTTCATTCATGCGCTTTCTCTCCAAACCAAACACAGAAAAAGAAAACACACAACTTCTTTCTCAAAACACCTTTCTTACCTTGCAATGGCTGAAACTCTCTCCTTTAACAACATCAAAGCCCTCATCAAAGGTGAGTTCAGACTCTCTGAGGATGAACTTACTCGTAACTTCATCAATATCGAAACCCTTTTTGTCAACCAAGAACTAAACTTCTATTTTGAAGAAGTCCTGGAGGGTGCTATCTACCCCAACATGGTGGCAGAATTTTGGATGAATGCGTCTTTACGCATAGATCCTGAAGGTAGGGCCACCATTGATTCAGCAATTCGACATGCTCACCTTAGCATCACTCCCACCACTATTGCCAACCTAATAAGATGCAATAATTCTGGGGCAACTTTTGATGACAACAGTTTCAGCATGACTACTCATCTCATGTTGAGAACTCTTATGGACAATGATCGCTTCAGCGCTAAAGTCATCAGGATCTGGCACCAGATGCTCGTGGGGAACTTCCAACCTCGGCGGATCGATGAAAACAACATCATGGTTGAAGACTTGGAGTTTATCCTCTGTGGTCTTCGAGGGAGGAAAATTAACATTCCTTTAATGATCTTTAAAGGACTTGTTAAAGCTGTCTCTATCGGTGTTGATCGTCGAGAGAGTGTGACCTGTCTTCCATACGGGAGACTCCTCAGTTACATTTTCCTTAAGAAAGGTGTAGTGAGGAGGATGCGTGATTTTGGAGCCAGGGATATGTTCGAAGTTGAACCCTCGCCTGTGCTGTCCTTGGAAGGTTTAGACCAAAGGATCAACTAGCTAGTTTTTACCTTAGGTTTTTTATGCCTTTTTTTTTTTTTTGTAATCTCAGATCCTGTTCTTTGGATCTTTTTGTAATGCATGTACTTCTATGCTTTAAATGAAAAATATTTTGGTGTCTCCTTAGACTATTTTCCTTCCATTTAAAATTTATTCTGATCGCAAAGCCATTTTGATCAATATGGCGTATATGTTTTGGCACATGCCTGACCATTTTGGCTTTTCGTAGTACCCTGCGTATCTACGTTTTTGCAATCTTTACTTCGTACATACTTGGTTTATATCTCTTCAAATATTTCCCGTTTACTCTTAAGATCCTACGATCTTCTGCTAATTCTTCAATTTCGTAAGCATTGTTCGAGAATACTTTCAAGATTCGAAAGGGTCCTTCCCAATGTGGGGACCATTTACCAAGTGCCTGATTCTTTCGATCTACAGGTAAAATAACTTTCCAGACTAATTCATTATTAACAAAAGTTTTACCTTTCACCTTTTTATTATATGCTCTGGACACTTTTTCCTTTTGCCTTTTTATCATTTCCAGTGCTCGAAGTCTGTCTTCGTCCAAATCTACTAACTCATTCATCATTAACTCCCAGTATACGTTGGGAGGAATGTCTGCTTGTCTTTGTATTCTTACCGATTGCAAACATATCTCAATTGGGAGTACTGCATCATGTCCAAACGTCAACTGGAAAGGAGTTGTATTTGTAGCTTCTTTTGGAGATGTCCGACAAGCCCAGAGTGCTTGATCTAAAGTCTTATGCCAGCTCTTAGGTTTCTTTCCCACATGTTTCTTAATAAGGCCAATTATTATTTTGTTTGCTGCTTCAACCTGTCCATTTGCTTGAGCGTAGTAAGGTGTAGAAGTAAATAACTTGAAACCTATTTCTCTGGCAAAGTCTTGCATTTTTCGTCCAGTAAAGACTGATCCCTGATCAGTTGTTATACTTTCTGGGATTCCAAACCTATATATAATGTGTTTCTGAATAAACTCAATCACAGCCTCTTGATCCACATTTGCCAGTGGTATTGCTTCAACCCATTTTGTGAAATAGTCTATTCCTACCAAAATGTACCTTTGACCTTTAGATGACTTGGGGTGAATTTCTCCAATCAAATCTAATGCCCATCCCCTGAAAGGCCATGGTTTTACTATCGTACTTAATTCGTTTGCTGGAGCGTGTTGGATACCTGCATGTTCTTGGCACTCTTGGCACCCTTTCGCAAACTCTATGCAATCCTTTAACATCGAAGGCCAATACATCCCATAACGAAACAAGAGCCATTTCATTTTGTGCCCTGCTTGATGTGTACCACATGCCCCACTATGTACGTTCGACAGAGCCAAATATGCTTCTGCTTCACCCAAGCATTTCAACAATACCCCTTCAGGAGTTTTCTTGAACAATTCATTTCCCATCAGAAAATATGACAATGCTCTATACTTGATTTTCCTGTCTGTATCCGTCGAAGGGTTTTTTAGGTAGTTAATAATTGGACTCCTCCAATCTGTGTCTGCCAACGAGTCTATATTTAGTACTTCGAATTGTTCTTTGTTGGCATAACCCAATTGTGAGTTCTCTAGATCACTTGGCGAAAGTTTAGTTAACATTGCTCTTTCTCTTACTTCAATCAATTCTTCCAACTTTTCTTTTGATACTTTATATCCTGAAGCTAATTGTGCCAAGTCGTTTGCTTCCTGGTTATTCACCCTTGATACGTGTTTTAATTCCACATATTCGAATTTCTTGAGTAGCCTATTTGCGATGACAAAATACATGATCAAATTCTCTTTGATACACTTGTACTCCTTTGTCAATTGTTTGATGACCAATTCGGAGTCTCCTTTAATTTCGACTCTGGTTGCCCCCAAT
This sequence comes from Vicia villosa, assembly GCF_029867415.1. Taxonomy (NCBI): domain Eukaryota; kingdom Viridiplantae; phylum Streptophyta; class Magnoliopsida; order Fabales; family Fabaceae; genus Vicia; species Vicia villosa. Next base: position 247,864,869 of record NC_081180.1, on the reverse strand, counting down.
TCTAACAAAGCCTCAAGTCCAGCAATTAATGCTTCGTATTCAGCTTCATTGTTGGAGCATAATGGACCTTCGATTTTAAACTTGAGCTTTGTTGGAATTCCATCAGGAGAAATTATCAACATTCCAACCCCAGTACCCTCTCTATGCGTTGAACCATCGAAGTATAACTTCCAAGGTTTTAAGTCCACATAATGCTGATGATTCTCAACCACCGCATGGTCGACAATGAAGTCTGACACAATCTGACCTTTCATTGCCTTGAGAGGCTGAAATATTAATGAATATTCAGTAAGGGCCAAAGCCCACTTGCCAATTCGACTATGTAGTATTGGCTTAGATAACATATGTTTAATAACATCACAATGAGATGAAACGTAAACATCAACTGGCTTTATATAATACTTAAGTTTGATACAGGAGAAATACAAACAAAGGCAGAGTTTTTCTATATCAGTATATCTAGTCTCTGCATCATTGAGTACTCTACTTAAGTAATAAATGGCTCTCTCGATGCCATTCTCATCTTCCTGGGCCAGCATGCTGCCTATTGTTTTATCTGACGCTGAAATGTATAGGCGCATGTGCTTCTTCCCATTTGGGGGAGACAGAATTGGTGGACAAGTCAAGTATTGCTTTATCTGATCAAAAGCTTCTTGATGTTCAGCACGCCATTCGAATTTTCTTGCTTAAGCCGAAGTAGAGGGGAGAAAGCCTGCGTGCGTCCACTCAAGTTAGAGATAAATCTCCTTAAGAAATTTATCTTACCCAATAATGATTGTAGTTCTTTCTTCGTGGATGGGGACTTGGTTTCCCTAATGGCTTTCGTCTTGTTCTGGTTAATTTCTATCCCTTTTTGTGGACTACGAACCCCAAGAAATCACCTGCCTGCACAAAGAAAGCACATTTAAGGGGGTTCATCTTCAAGCCATATTTCCTCATTCTTTCGAATGATTGGCTCAGATGATCGAGATGACTCATACCCGAGGTAGATTTTACCACAATGTCATCTATATACACTTGCATGAATGTTTCTATAAAGTCATGAAATATAGAATTCATTGCTCTTTGATAAGTTGCCCCAGCGTTTTTCAAACCAAAAGGCATCACTACCCATTCGTAAGTGCCTATTGCCCCTGGGCAACGAAATGCTATCTTGGATACATCATCTTCTGCTATAAAAATTTGATTGTATCCCGAATATCCATCCAACATGCTCAAATACTCAAAACCTGCGGCTGAGTCTACTAGCATTTCTGCTACAGGCATGGGATACTCGTCTTTAGGAGTAGCTGCATTAAGGTCACGAAAGTCTATGCATACTCTTAATGAGCCATTCTTTTTAATTACAGGTACTATATTAGCAATCCACTCAACATACCTTGTAGTTTGGATAAATTTGCAACGTAAGAGTCTTTTGACCTCTGCTTTAATCTTCGAGTGAATCTCTGGCGCGAATCTTCTGGGAGTTTGCTTTATGGGCTTCTTCCCTTCTTTTATTGGTAATTCTAGTTCGACTAAATCCCTTCCTAGACCAGGCATCTCATCATAGTCCCAAGCAAAACAATCTCTGTTTTCTTTCAGCATTTTGATGACCGTTGCTTTCAATTCTGGTTCTAGTTTCGCGCTGATATATGTTATCCTTTTTTGATCATTGTCTCCAAGATTTACTTCTTCAAGTGGATCTTGGGCCAACATCTTTATGTTCGATGCCATTGGGTCTTTTTCGAATCCCAAAGGTTCCTCGTCGTATATTGCCTCCAACCTTTGGTTTGGTTCTTCTCTTATGATCTCTTCGTCTGGAGCCGTGTGTTCAGGGAGTTCGAAACTCGTACGTATCTCCAATTCTGTTATTCCTTCTTTGGTTAGAACTGCATCTATCTTTGTATTTGATAGTTCGGCTTCGAGAGCCGCCTTCCTTTTGTTCTCGGCCACATAGGCCGAAATCTTTTCGAAGAACGAAGACTCAGACATGATTAATGTCATCGTCCCAGCCTGTTGGCCGTACTGTCGGATAATTCTCCAATGGTGCTGTATCTGGTGGACCATCCATGATCTCTCTATCCCATTCCATTTGGGTGTAAAGTTAAATAGTACAATGCATTTTTATTTGGGGTATACATCTCTTCTGCAGCATGACAAGGGCCTATGTTTGCCAGGTTCCTATCGAAGTTGGTTTTGTTCACCTGGTTGATTTCAGCCATGTAGTAACTCTGATCACCTTCGATATTCTCCACTATACCATCTTCTCTCCAAATTGTCACCCTCTGATGCATTGTTGAGGGCACAGCTGCTACCCCATGAATCCATTCCCTACCAAGCAAAAGGTTGTAGTTTGCTTTTGCTGGTATAACCATGAACATGGTTGGCCTGGTAACTGAGCCTACTGTCAAATTGACTTGAACAACTCCCAGTGTTTGTCCTATTTTGCCTTCGTAGTTAGATAAAACCATGTTATGTGGCCTTATATCCGTATCGAACATACCAATTCTTTTTAGCATGTATTGAGGCATTAGGTTCACTGCTGCTCCCCCATCAACTAGGACTTTATTAATGCCAACGTTCTCAATCTTAGCCCTGATATAGAGTGGCTTCAAATGATTTCGCATACCCTCATCAGGCCTTTCGAAGAAAGCATTCTGTTCTTCTACTGCACCATTATTCAGCACATAGTAACACACAGGTCTGTGTTTTGTCATTTCTTCGATATCAGCCTCTTCACAGTCTTCCACTTCAGTTTCCTGATTAAACTCGTGAGGGAGTACGGAAACAACATTGCAATTCAAGTTTATAGATGACACTCCATCAGAATCAAAATCATTTGTCATTCTATCCTCTTCTTTCCAGGAATTTGAACGCATCTTTTCTTCCTCATCCAAGAGTTTTTCAGCTTCGAATAATCTGCGTTCCACCGGAGGTTTGTTTGACTTTGCCCCCTGGTATGGGACTTGGTTGCTACTAGATTCTCCAGCTTCTCTTGGCCTGTATTCCTTCTGAGCCTTTTTTATTCTCTGATGCCTTCTCCACTGGGACCGAGACATAGGATTTTTTCCTTTATAATTCTCCAATCGATACGCCTCTCGATTTGGTCTTTGAAATTGTTTCCTATATGCCATTGCAGTTCTACCACCTTGGTCCCAACTTCGCCATTTGTTGGTTCTTGCATCAGCTTGCACCCACCTATCCCTTGGCGCATCTGCAGGGATTTTGAAAGTTACCCTTCGAGCTCTGGGGTGTGGGCTATCAGGCCTCTTTGTTGGAGTCCATATGTCGAAACCGTACAGGTTAGGACGCAACCCCTGAGTTTCTCGACTCATGTAGCAGTACACACGTTCGAATGATCGTGCTAGCATTTCATCATAGACTGCCCCACATCTTGGGCACAGAGCAACTTCAGTGTTTTCTTTGTGGCATCTGACCAAAAATCCTACCAAGCTTTCCTCCATCCTTGGGTACAGTTGTAGTAGGGGATTTGGCTCTCTTCCTGGGTGTTCCCATCTTTCGCGTCGAACCCTTTCGAAGTTGGCTTCGACCCTTCGATTCAGCATGATCGAACACCTTGGACACATCCATTGCTTACCACCATTTCTCTCGTGGCAATTCCAGAGATATTCTTTGAGGCTTTCGGTTCTTGGGGGAACTTCGATGCCCCCATTTTGCCTCGTCAGCCATGTCTCTAGTTCGCCAAATTCAGACACTGGTCGTCTGGCGCTGACCATGTTAACCGCTGCTGGAGGAACTTCAGAGATCTAGATTTTCTGGAGTTTCATCCTGAGGTCTTCAGTGGCCTCACTGTTTTCTTCCTTCGATGCTTCAGTTATTTCTGTCTTGGAAGATTCTTCAACAACAGTGTTGAAGACTATGTCACCTTTTAGGCTTTCAGTAGCCTGCTTTCCATTGAACATTGCTTTAGTTTCCACAACTTCAACTTCAGATGCCTCCACCATGTTGATATCTTCTACCTCACAGAGGCTAGCGTCAGCAATGTTCAGGGATTGGTATCGACCCTCATATGACTCTTGGTCTTGTCAGCAAACTTCAACCTTCCATCATTGAGAGCATTTTGAATTAGATCCCTGAAAAGAAAACATTGAGAAGTTTCATGGCCTAAAAACCCATGATATTTACAAAAACCTCTTTTCTTCCGTTGTTCCAACGGAGGAATTTTTGAATTTGGAGGTAGTATCATTTGGCCATCCTTTACCAATAAATCAAATATTTCATCACACTTGGTAATGTCGAATGTATAAGTTTTCTTAGGGAACCTATCATTCTTATCGTTTTCTACTGGGTTTTTTCCATTTGCAGGATTTAGCAATTTGCAGGCGTAAGGTGGCGCTTCTTTCAATTCATCCAAGTCTATTTCGACTTCTTCAGGGCTATATGAGTCATTGAAAGACTCATCATCAGCGTCCTCGGCTTCGACGTACGCTACTCTTTCTTTCTTATAACTTTTATTCGCCCTAACTTTTTCTGCCTTCAGGCGTTCGACTTGTCGAACCCTGTCTGCTAATTGGGCCATGTCCCTAAGGTATTGGGTATCTAGTTTCTTTCTTATTGAATAATCTAGACCACCTGCAGCCATTTCGACAAGTTCATGCTCTGGGACTGTTGTAAAACACCTTGATTTCAACAAACGGAACCTATTCAAATAATCATCAATTGTTTCTGTGAATTTTCTTTTAACACTGGCCAATTCTTTCAAACTTATCTTAGTTTGACCCATGTAGAATTGCTCATGGAAAAGCCTTTCCAAGTATGCCCATGCATCTATCGAATTTGGTGGCAAAGTAGTAAACCAAATGAAGGCATTCTTTGTCAGCGAACTAGGGAAATATTTGATCCTTAAATCCTCGTTTCCCGCTAAGTCTCCTGCTTCTGTCAAATATCTAGCAATATGTTCCACCGTTGACTCATTAGTTTCGCCTGAAAATTTTGTAAATTTGGGTACCTTAGTGCCCCTAGGCAATTCTGTCTGCATGATATAATCTGATATAGGGGATGTATAGTTTGGACGTCTAAGTCCAGTACTAAGGCCATTATTGGCCATAACCCTTTCTATCATGGCAGTTAAGTTATTTTCTGTAGCCAGATTTTCTCTTCTGACTCTTTGAACAACCTCATCTGGGTGTTCGTTCCTACCCACAATCCTTAATCTGGGTCGCTCCTCCTCCGTTTCCTGTCGAACGGGGACGGCTCTTTGATTTGAAGCTTCTAAGTTAATTACTGGAGTTCCTTCGAACATCTCTGTTCTTCGTGAGGGGCCTACATCCCTAGTGGTTGTCCTAGATGACGGAACTATATCTTGTACACGTTCCAAAATGGGCCTCTCTTCTTGATTCGAAGGCTGTTTGTCTTTCCTTTTAGGTGGTGTTACTCCCATGAATTCCGCCATTCGATTCATTTGAGATGATATCTTTTGGAAAGTCTCCATGTTTTCTCTATTTGTAGTAGTAACATTTGCCATTAGTGGGCTTAAAACTGAAGTCAATTCTCTGGCCAAAACCCCTACCATATCATGGTTGCTTGCATCCATTTCTTGTCGAAATGCTGCTTGGTTATTTGTGGTAAAGTGGGGCACCTAGGTAGAAAAACTAGTGTTATGGGCACTTCGACCCACTGAACTAACATTCGGTGAAAATGTCGCATTGTTAGTTGGGGCATATATAGATCCTGCCCCTCGTACGCCTGTTCCATATGGGTATGGCATTCCATATGAACTATTTGGTCTCCATTCGAAAGCAGAATTCGTGCCTTGACCAGACAAATTATTTGCAGCATTTGTCGAGGCAAACAATACGTCCTCTGCGCTTGTGGATGAGGGTGCGGTTGTCGACACTGAAACTGGAATAGTCCCTGAAGGCCCTGTATTATTTTCAGGCAAAGCCTGGGAATTATCTGCAGGTCTCGATCCATTTGGACCCGTTGCATCTCGTGTTCCTTGAGTAGAAGTCGAATTTGCCGCTCCTGATCCTGAACCTTGTGGGGGATCTCGATCACCCCCTGCACTGGCCGTAACGACCATTTTCTTGTTGTACCTTCGTTTGGGAATCGGTTGTGCACTGTTCTTTAATTTACCGTTCCTAAGGTTCATACAAGATCTTGATATTGTCTAGACAAAAAATAAAGCAATTGATTAAAACAATCTGTCTTTGACACTGTCCCACTGGGCGTGCCAATTTGTTTACGGTGATTTCCGGTAAACAACCGCTAGTCTTCCAAACTATAATAAATATGATTTGGTTACTCGCAGGATCGACTAGATTGATCCTAGGACACATAGTCAAGAAGATTGTTATCAATGTTCATTCGAACCATATTCATGATTTGTCTTCTTCAATAAGCGTTGTTCGATTAAAGAACAAATAGTCTTGATAATCACTTTGTTATATATAAATGTAACTTCAACGAAAAGATAAGTAGCATAACATATGAAATTAAAAGGACTATTAAAACGTAAAGAATCTTAAACTGCAGAAACGTTAAAGACTTTGAAAGTAAATAACATGAAAGTAATTCGAAAGTAAATGACATTAAAGTAAAGATACAGAAATGTAAATGGCAAGAAGTAAACGAAATGCAGTAATTCTGGAAGATATTTGAAAACAAAAGATAATACACATGTATTAAAGTGGTGGTGTCATACGTACATTTTCTCAGCGAACTCTTTCTCTTAACGCTTGATACTTGAGTAAATATGTGAGTGATTTGTACAAAATGAACACACAGAATCCTAACATTAAGACTCCTATTTATACTAGTTTCGACCTTAACGGTCCTACACTAATCTGCTGCCACGTTTCTCAGAAGAACTTCTAGCGACGCCATCTGTTACTTGGACAGTTACGAAACCGTCTTCGAATTTCAAATCTTCCCGCCTGAGTCCGTCTTCGACGCGTGGCAATGTATTAAAACACTACGAAAACACGCTAAGTAGTAATACTTGAATATATTTATAAATTTTGTCTAAGTCCCCGAAGACACATACTTTTCACTAGCTTTCAGTATTCATTATCTTCATAGCGAACTTAGAAATCTTTATTCTCGAAGCATGACCATCAGTAGCCATTCTTTTATTTTTAAGGGATGGCCATCAGTAACCATCTTTCCTTCGATTTTCTACTTCTTCGAAGGACAAATACTACAAAACGAAATCTTCAGCTAACACTCATACACTTATATAATTCAATATCATATATTAAGTCAAAATGTAAGTCATATATTGTTCACAAAATACAAATTAAAATATAAATGATTAAAATACAAAGTAAGAGGCAATTGTTGGGCATTTCTGACCTCCTAGTTCCTCAGTTGCCTCTTGTACTACAAATCATGTAGTGCCTCGAATATCATGACCTCTACAGATCCCTCCCAAGAGTGCCTTCCAGAAACTCTCATCTCTTTATATTTGCTCTCCCAATAGCCATAATATGTTGACGAATCAGCAACACAACAATGATATGGTTTGTACTAGCATGTTGCTTCTCTAATATCTCCTAATGAGTTGTTCTAGGTGGTTCTACCTATGCATTTGATATCACATAAGGATATGACACTCTGGAAAACTATTGAATGTAGCCGAATATAATACTTCATGCTTGAAAGGGACTCATGTCTTCGAGAGGACAATGGCGGAGACGTGTGAACTCCGAAAGACAATGCTCTTGCATCAAACTAAGTGCACCAGCTATTGGATGAGAGGATATAGCTCTTTTCCTCTGAACAAAAGCATGTTAGGGCATTTTACCATGTCTCAATATTTCTATGTTGTCAGATATTTACTTGTAATTACACTAGAAAAATCATTTCATAATCAGAGAAGTCAAACTCATAGCACAAAATACACAAAAGCAAACAACCTATGCATATCATTAAAATTTGAAAGTTAACTTCTGTACTTTCCTAAAACCAGAGAGAGACCATATGCCCAAATGCTCTAACTTCAAAGTTCAAAAAATCTACATGCATGCCTCACTAAACCTATTATGCGTCCTTATGTACCTTAAATAACATATTATGTGTTTAACTTCAAACAAATGCATCACAAAAAAAAAATTAAAAACTTACGGAATGTGAGAGTTAGATAATTTTCATTTTAATGGAATGGAGTAGAGGTTGATTTATGCCTTAGGCTTGAATGCAATGCAATAGAAGTAGTGGGAAAGCTTGAAAAATTATGAAAATGAAGTTTGCTTAAGTGCTCTGTTATGAATTTTGAATAAACTTTCTGAAAATGAAGAAATAGAGAAGATTTGACGTGTTATATAAATCAAACGCATACGGAACTTAACCTCTATAAATAATATGGACGTTAACCTCTATGAAAAATACGTAGCTTAACCTCGGAATATTTCCATCTATGTTTTGCCTTGGATATGAGACTTCACTTTGATTGCATTTTGGATGTTAAGTTCAAAATTTTAAGAGTATTATTATTTTTCAGTATGAAGCATGAGCACCGAAGATTCCTAGTAGAATTCATCTTTTTGGTTGGAGGTTGATTTAGAATAGACTCCCTACAAAAGCGGAATTGGAAAAACGTGGAATTTTAATGGCTCCTCACTTATTGGTGTGTCCTTTGTGTTGTCGGGTTAAAGAGGATTTAGACCATATTTTTCTTCATTGCGACATTGTTAGAGTTTGGTGGAGTCATTTTTCTAATTGGCTTCATGTAGATCTTGTTTTCCCGGTAGAAACTATTATAGAGAGACTTGTTGGTTTGGATATCTCTTGTAAGCTATCTTTTCGCTTGGATGTTGGTTGGTTTTTTGTTTGATTTTTTGTTGGGTGGTTTGAAAGTGTAGAAATGAAATCATTTTCAATAATTCTATTTTGTCTAAATTTGATGGGATGTGGCTAATTAAAATTATTGCTTGGGATTGGTTTATGGCGTTCTTTAAGGGGAATGGTAATCTAACGTGGCCTGATTGGTGTGTCAATCCGAGACCTTTTCTTAGGTGAGATTTGATTTTATCTCTTGTTGGCCGGTTGCATCCGGATGGGGTTGTTTTGTTACCCTTTTTCTTTATTTATCTCTTCTTGTAATTGTTTGGGTTAAGCACCCCTAATACTTTCTAATATATTCTTTTGTTTATAAAAAAAAGTATTTTCCTTTTTGCTAGCTAGCGAGGCTAAGGCCCGAATTATGCCCAATATACAAATTGTTGATCCAATGTATAAATCTCAATTTGATACAACGTATAAATATTACATGAGAAATTCTTTATGGACCTCCCTTCTTTCTTGGCCACTCTCGCTGAAATTCTCTAAATGCCCCTTTACTTCGGAAATGCATTTCCGAAGTTAAAAAAAAAGACTTATTTCGGAGATGCATTTCTGAAATCATCTTTTTTTACGTAAAAAAAATATTTCGGAAATACATTTCCGAAAACAACATTTCAGAAATGCATTTCCGAAATAATGCGCGTTCTACTGTTTAAACAAAACAACCTCCCCCCAAAACAAATTTACCCTAAATCACTTTCAATCTCAACCTCTCTAAGATTTTCAGCAAACCAACTTACAAGGCTACTTCAAAGGCTCCATCTACTTGTTCTACTACATTCTAAAGCATCACAATCACCTTCAATTTGTAAGTTTCTAAAACTTTAAATCTATGATTGAAATGCATAATAGGGTTGTTAGAAATTAGAAAAATGATATATGGGTAGGTTGTTAGTAGTCTCTAGGGTTGTTTAGAAGCATAAAAACTGGTTTTGAAGTGTTTAGGGTGCCTGCCATGAAACCTGCAAAAATGGTGTTCGCAGGGGGGTTTCAAAAGTTCATTTCCGAAAACACATCCCTCACCAGTTTCGGAAATGAACTTCCGAAATGAGTCAAAATTGTATTTTTTTTTACTTTTCTTGATTATTTTCATTTTTTTATTTTCTTGATTATTTACTATGATTATTTTTATTTTCTAACCGATTTCAATTTTTTCAGGAAAATGGCAGGCAACCCATCTAGAATCAGACAGGGAAGAGAGACACAGACAGCGTCGGCTAGACGCGAGCGGGCGGCGCAGCTGGCATCAATGCAGGGACGGGGTAGAGTACGAGCATCCGTCCAGACAAATGAGTCTGGTTCCTCGTCTGGATAGAGGAGTCGGCTGGCTCGGGTATCTTCTTCCCGTCAAGAGGAGGTACAGGAGGAGGAGGAGGAGGAGGAGGAGGAGGTGAGATACTAGGAGGCGGACGGGGAGATACCTGATGCTGATCCTCCGCACGGGGAGGAGGAGGGCTACCCGGGAGGGCCTAGGGACACTTCCTTGCTGATTTCCTACCACGAGCACGTCGCTTGACGTGTCTGGGAGGGAGAGGTATTGCGCGTTCATTCATCCGACTTTATTATTTAACTGTTTTTTATTTATCTTTTTATTTCACATTTTCTTCACAATCATTTTTGTTTTTGTTTTTCTTGTAACAGGAAAGGCCGACGCTAAATATGGTGAACCACGCGCGAAAGATTTTTGATCTGTTTAAATCAGAGGCGCGGTGGTTTAATGATGTGGTGACTGATTCCGGGCTCGGTGGATTGTGCATGACCGGGTATACCACCATCAGCCACGACATGCAGGGGTCTTTCGTGGAGCGGTGGCATCGGGAGACGTCTTCTTTTCACTTACCGGTTGGGGAGTTGACGATCACATTACACGATGTTCATTGTCTGCTCCACATGCCGATCAGAGGGAGACTGCTGCACCATTCCCGAATCCAGAGGGTCGAGGCGATCGAGTGGATGGTCGAATATTTAGGGACCCATACATGGGTGAGTTTGAGTGCAGGACGACGGGTGGGGACCATATCTGGTTCTCCAGCTTGAGAGAGCTGTATGAGAACCACCTGGTGGCGGCGGCCGAGTCTGAATAGACGGAGAACGAGCTTTTTACGGAGTATCACTGTGCCTGCGCTCTCCGATGCTGGTTCATGTTTTTGGTAGGCACTTCACACTTTGTGGACAAGAGTGCAACATACATCGACGTGACCTACCTTCGCTACTTCATGGACTTAACTACCATTCACCAGTGGAACTGGGGGTCAGCTATTCTGGTACACCTATACCAGAAGCTGAATGAAGCCTCCAACTAGAGGACCAGGCAGTTGACTGGATCTGCCACACTCCTAACGGTACGTTTCATTTTAATTGTTTCACATTTATTTATGGTTCGTGTTTATTTTTACTACATTATCGTGTTTGTGTTTCAGGACTGGATCATCTCCTACTTCCCCCGCATCCACGGCTTCGCCATTGATCCTGCGTATGATGACGCTTTGCTCAGGGCCGCCCGATACGTTCTCGAAAGGGGGAACAACGCAGTGCCCCCATATCGCGGGTACCTCAATCGCACAACTCACGATGACATCCGTTGGACGCCATTCAGTGACTACACTGATGTTGTCCCATTTGACCTCATCGTGTTATACTCTGGCTGGTTGGCATGCGGGGCCAACACCATGGTGAGGTATCTGCCGGAGCGGTGCATGCGGCAGTTTGAACGCGTGCAGATGATACCGAGGTCATCATTTGAGGCTGCTCCCGACACAGTTATCCGAGTGTAGCTCACTGCCATATTTGAGGACTGGGCGCATCATTTGGTCCCGGAGGAGTATCGTCACATGCAGCCCGCCCAAGAGTGGCATTGTGTAAAGGGGTACGTGACATGGTTCTATCGGGTGTCACATCCTTTGATGACACCCGACGCTCCCGGAGCTCCTAGGCCAGCATATGAGGAGATCTTGGAGAACTAGCAGGCTGAGGATGACCATGCCACTGATCTCCTACCGATATGCTAGCGGATAGAGATGCTTGGGCGGGAAGCATTAGACCGAGGTATCATCGCGCAAGGCGGTCCACAGGCGGTTGCAGTCGTGGAGAGGATGGTCGGTGACGCGGGCGATGCGGCAGCATATACTAGGCAGAGGAGGTCCCAGGGTGTTAGGGTTAGGCATACTCAGTAATGGGTTCCGGTTTATTTTTCTTGGACTTTTTTGTATTCAGTTTGTATTTCCTAACATTTACGTACATTTTCGCACACCATTAATATTTTATTCGACTTGTATATATAATACTAGTATTTTATTTTGATATGTCGCTTATTTTATTCGGATTATATTTTATTTATATCAATCAGTGTTTACTGCATACGTTTTCGTTTAATTAAAAATACAGGACTAAACGTTATTTACAAAAACACAAAAATAAAACAATTTCTGCATATTTCGGAGATGTATTTCCGAAAAGATCGAAAAATGAGAAAAATGTATTTTCGAAAATACATCTCCAAAAACACCCACCATTTGATATCTTCGGAAGTGCATTTTCGAATTCTGGAAAAATTTTGAAAAAAAAATTACATCGAAAATGCATTTCCAAAGTAGAAGTATTTTTGGTTTTTCGCTGGAGATTCTCTCCATAGAGGGGTCTCCAAAAAAAATTCTCATTACATTTTGCGTTAACTAGACTAAAATGCTTGGAAAAAAAAATTTCAGTATAACTTTTGTTCATTATTGTGGATTCTTTTGTACAAATTACTATGGATGAGTTTAAAAATTTTAACTAGTCTTTAAAAACAATTAGGGATGGGAGTCTAAATTGCCTTTTCAACAAACAACTCGGCAAAAAAATGTGCTCAAAAATGCCTCAAAAAGAGTATATTACAAATATTGGTAACAATCTCCTTTATAGTTCTTAGAATAAGGATGGCATGCTGTCTACAACAGACAATGTGTGAATCTAAATGAGTACACACCAGGTAAGATTCACATCACATCGATCGTCAAAATCATGTCTATAATTAGACTACATTGTCAGGTTGAAATGTAAATAATGCACACATATGTGTACACCTGCAAAAAGTTATTGGGGGTATAAACTTGCTTGATCAGTTTTCACAAACAAATTATCAATGGAAAGCTGCAACCTCGTCACTGAAGTGTTTGAGAAGGTTCTCAATGGTCATAACGCTATGGTCTGCCTTATCCCTGACTCGTACACTCACCTGGAACAATGAAACAACTCTTATCTTCCTTCCTATACAGAGTAAAAATTGAAACCATTCTATTAATCAGATAGTGGAAATAGGAAGAACCTGTCCTGTATTCGCTTCCTCTTCCCCAACAACCAAGATGTAGTTGTACTGTGCTAGCTGAGCTTCTCGTACCTAAAGAATGACAACTGGTTAATATAGTTCTTTCTTTAAACCTTAGAAAATAAAATAGAACTACTTGAATGGGGCCATTTACAAATTTAAAACAGAAAAAAGAGAATGCTGAATCGCATGAATAAGATGAACATAACGCTAAATAGAAGCGACAGAATACCAGTGGGGAAAAAACTACTCAATATGAAATTCACTTGGACAAACAGCCCAGTTTCAACACTTGCAGAATATTTGAACATTATTAACTGACAGATTTTCCCGTGAATGAATGGCACTGTGATAGTACTATTTTCCCGTGAATGAATGGCACTGTGATAGTACTATTTTCCCGTGAATGGATAGCATGAAGTACTAAATAAAAATTTATTGATTCAAAAGGTATGTGATACCTTCTTCTGAATCTTTCTATCAGTTGTATCAGCATCTACATGATATCCTGCTTGGTGGATCTGATCTCGTACCTAGAAAATTATAGCACAAATATTTTAATCAGCAACTGGTTTTTCAGGTCAAAATATTAGTATCCAATAAAAATAGAACTAGAACAATGACAGAGTTAGGTAATAGAATTATCCAAGGAAGATTGCTCAAACTTCATGAAGAAGCTACCACATAAAAAGTATATTTAAAAAGGCTTGTGGCAGATTCAAAAAACACAAATTGGTTCAAGGATTTGATGCAGTTGTATGGTATCAGCTACATGGAGTAGCAGACCATAATTTAAAAAGCATGAAGCCACAAATTTTACCCTCCAAAGAGATTTTAAGTGTTACCCGATGATATGGACTACACATCATCACCCCGTCTAACTGTTCTCATATGACTTCGACAAATATACAAAAGACTAAAGTCAGGAAACAGAGCTGTGTACCTTGAGAGAATAAGCTTGTGATTTCTCAGAAACAGGGCACAAAATTGCTTGACGAGGACTGAGCCAGAAGGGCCATTTACCCTTGTAGTGCTCTAATAGTATGGCAAACATGCGTTCAACCGATCCTAGAATGGCTCTGTGTATCATAACAGGCCTCTCAATTTTGGCTTCATCCTCAGCTGAGAATTCCAACTTAAAACGATCAGGAAGCTGGAAGTCAAGCTGCAAGGAGCCAGTTTATCCAATTATCAGTAAAAATAATTAACAACTGAACCATGTGAATGCAAGCAAGTAAAGCCAAACAGGGTAAACCTGTAGAGTTGCACACTGGAATTTTCTACTCAACGCATCAGATACACTGATATCTATCTTTGGTCCATAGAATGCTCCATCCCCTTCATTCAACTGCAGAGTTTTACTCAGATTATAAGCACATAATTGAAGGTAACAAATGATGCATTACATTGAAAATAATAAAACAGATACTAAAGACTTCTAGAATACCTGCCATGGCTTGCCAAACTCATCCAAAGCCTCCTTGAGAGCACTTTCAGCCCTATCCCACGTTTCATCATCTCCAAGCTTATTCTCTGGCCTCTATTCAAGTATTTAACATAGGCAAGGCAAAGTAAATAACTGAGTCATTAAATAAATTAATCCAATCACTAACAGCAGAGGCTACCGAGCTTATCATGTACTACTATATCATGTATAGAAGAAAAGAAAATAACAAGAGCAGAGGCTACCAAGCTTAGATAACGATCAATATTTGCAAAAGCTCCCAAGCATGAATGATCAATGATCTCTAGCCCTGAAACTATTTGCTTACTAATTTTCCTATATAACAAGCATACCTTATTTCTCTATTACTATCCTTATCTCATGTTCATTTACCATCCAAGGTTAAATTAGGATTCATGAAAGAGCGACGCAAGCTTCTTTTTTTTCTAAAGGCAGGCAATACAAGCAAATATTGGCAAAAATAATTTACCCTTAGCAGTAAGCCAAGATAAAGAAGGAAAAATTAATTTCCTCCTTCATATGAGCATCAATGCTAAGTGATGAACTTTGAGAATAATAAAGCGCAAATGAATACCGTTGAAAGTTTCAGTTCATATGTGAAACCAAATATTTGATAGACATAATCAATGAAGTCCAAGGCTTTTCTGACTTCATCTTTAACCTGTAAAATGAATTGATACAATAACTTCAGCTTAAACGATATTATAAAAAATTATATTACATAAATTTACGTTCAACAACGCACCTGGGACTCCCTGCAGAAAATATGTGCATCATCCTGTCCAACACACAAAGTAAAAGACGTAAACAAAACAGAACTTCTAAGAGTATAGAAAACAGATGTTAAAGACAAGGTGATAATCGGTCAATAGCTAGCAATGTTCCTCCTTTTGTAATTGTATTTGTACCATACCTTTAGATAAATGAAAAAATATCATTAGAAAAGAAAATTTGAAAATTTATCCACACTAACTCACATCCACACAGGGAATATAAGAGTGGCTTGGCTTGGTGGACTGGAGTGAAAAGGAGATTGGGGGTTCAATCCCCATCCAAACATAAAACTAACATTTATTGTTTTACAAAAAAAACGGACATTCACACCATAAATACAACCCCGCAATTTGGGTGCTCCACAATTTACATTAGATACCAACTACAAATGTAATCAAGATAAAACACAGAAAACTGATCCCTTTCACAGTTCCTACAAAGATTTACCTGCTGAAATCTCCTAACACGTGTTAGTCCACTTAGGGCACCACTAGCCTCATTTCGATGCAAAACCCCAAAATCAGCAAAACGAAGAGGAAGTTCTGCAAAACCATAACAGTGTTGTGAGATGATATTTTATACGAAATATCAGCTCTAACTAAAAATATCCAAACTACACATTCATTCACTTACAAAAATAGAAACTAAATTATCTCTACCTCCCATCGCAGACCAAAATTATAATTTTTAGTCTATTTCCAGTTCAATTTTTGGACATGATTGAAAAAATCTTGCTCTTTATGCCAAAATGATTTTATATGGAAAAATACAGCTTATTAATAAATAAACCACTTCCTTGAGCTATATGTGAATATGTAAGCAAGAGGAAAGATGAGAAGGTATAAAATAACACTGAACAGGTATTACTCAATTTAGGCATATTCAGATAAATGTTAATCTATTAACCAAGTAGCGCTCAAACAGGTGCATTACCCAGATTTCAACAGTAAATTCTGGACTAGCTCAGCCACCACAAGCATAGAAATAAAAGATGTCATTTGAAAACCTGTTTATGCAAATGAAAATTACCTCTATATGAACGAACTCTGTGTTTAAACATTAAGCAGTGTCCTGGGCAATTCATTGGTTTCAATCCAAACTCTTGTTTATCAACCTAAAACACACAATATTTATAATTTGGTTAGATAAATTGATAGTGCTCAAATAAACAACATATTATGAAGGTTTTGTAGAAAAATTCTTCAAAAAAATTATCATGCTAATACTTCTCCATTTAGCTCTTAAAAATTATCTACACATAGATGCCTAAGATTAACAAGGCAAGAACAGTGAAGAGATAAGGAAAAATGAAAGACAGTAAAACTAAATAACCAACCATCTGAAATATTTTTAGCACAAATGGCACTTAATAAGCTCAGAGGAATTTACAGTTAGGCACACAAGCTGGTAGATTCAAAAGTGACAATGTAACTGTAAAGTATAACTTACTAATTAAAAGAGAAGAAGATAGGCCCGGGATGCTGAGCATAGACTCTGCCATTAGATCTAATGGAAATGTCCTTGTGGGCCATAATCAAAATAGGCCCGGGGTTTGGAAAGTTTATGAGCATAAGAAAAATGAGATGGGGGAGATAGTCAGGGGTATTGCTGAAAGGAGCTGCTGCCACCTCAGCTATTAGTTAGAATATTACATGTAATGATAAGGGCGGAGTTTGTGTGTGCTGGTTGAGTATTATATTAGAACCACACCCATGTGGTTAAGAGAAGAGAACAATAAAAATACTTAGCTCTCATTCCACAAACAGATTCATAGAAGTAATTAGTACAAGAGCGATAAAATACTTGACCACAAATATGATTCATCTAGCAAGATAAAAAGACACTTCGCCCAAGACTAACTTTTATAGAAAAATACATGCAAACAAAAATAATCTATACCTCTAAAACAAACATATCATCTTTATACTTTTCTGCATGACCAGATGCCTTCCACAGCTCCATGTTATACATATTCGGTGATATAACCTGATGATTCCATCCAAGTAGTCGTAAGCACTAGCAAAAAGATTGCTTTCAGTCATATCAAGAAACTTCTATACTAAACTTTACCTCTTGATAACCCCTGTCTCTGTATTGATTTCGAATGAAGTTCATGAGTTTGTTGTAGATGCGAGTACCGTGTGGAAGAAAAAACCAGCTTCCCGGGCTAACATAAACAGGACAGACCAAGAGTCAGCAGTAAGAAAAACTTACTAAATTCTGAAATAAGAAAGAATGAACCCACTATACCTCCACTCGTGATGAAGAATAAGCTCTTGTTTCACCCCCACAATCCTGTGATCGTACTTTTTAGCCTCTTCAAGCCGATGCAAATATTCCTGAAATAAGGAGAGAAAAAGAAACATAATCAAATCATAAAATCATAAACTCAGTCTTATTCTTAAAAGGTTATTCCACTAAACACTCAGTCTGTCACAACTCAGTCTGTGATATGGCATAGCTAGATGGTTTACCAGAGAAATAACATACAAATTGAAATGACCTTTAAACTCTTCTGATCAGGGTAAGATATGCCATAAACTCTTTGTAAACTTTCTCTATCTTTGTCTCCCCTCCAATATGCTGATGAAGCCTGGAATTGTAAAACCAAAAACCGAAGTGTTTGCGTTGATATGAGTTTCTGGATAAACTAAACTCAATTATAATAGGGTTCAATAAGACATATTTAATACATACCTTCAAACATGCAATTGCTTTGACAAAGGATGTATTAGGAATATGTGGTCCTCGACATAAATCAATTAGGGGTCCACATCTGTACACTGTTATGGTCTTGTCAGCGGGCAAATCATTGATAATTTCGACCTGATAACAATTGCCACACAGCCAAGGCAGCAAATCGTCATATCATTAGTTATAGGTGAACAAAAATAGGGAATATAGTTCATATTAATATGACTACCTGGTAGAAAAGATAAGAAAACTAATGTCAGAAACAAAAGTGTAAGTGTACTTGCCTTAAACTTATTATCAGAAAATATCTCAAGCGCCTGGTCACGTGTAACTTCAATGCGCTGAAAGGGTTGTTTTTCCTGCAAATATAACCTTTATCATCCATCACATTTATTTATTAACATAAAAATGTTTTATTCATCATAAGAATGAACATGAATTTGAGTTCATAGTTTTGATTTTGGAACACATAAGTTGGGAGATGAACAAAACTGGAAATAAATGTTAACCAAGGTATTAAATAAGGGTCGCCATGGGTGTTGCGATAATGACTGTGGTCGTCACCGAGTGAATTAACCACAATTTCTTTTACATCATAAAAACGGTGAATACTGTCGGTTCATTTTTAGAACATTAGACTAAAGTAGCACGGACACCCCGAATTTGACCCCGACACTGACACGACGACACTTGTAATAATTTGAAAAAATGAATAAATTAAACGTAATCATAAGTGTCGGTGCACGTGTTTGATATTGACACAGACACGAGCACGCCGTTTTTCAGAGGTATCGGTGCTACATAGGACTAAACATTAAATATAAATGAAACGAAATAAAATAAAGCATACAATGCAGGAAAGGATAAGAAACACTACCGCAACAGCCTTCAATGCTCCAGCTTCAATTTGCTTAAAGTGATCATCATTCAAACCCAAATCACCATAAAATGCGTCATAATAGAAACCCTAAACAACAAAAACACATTCAATTAACAAAACATAACAAAAACGGTGAAAATTGCATGAAAAAAAAAAAACAATGCACACACCTCTCCTCTAGTGGTGCAAGGCCCAATGCAAAGCTTGCATCCATACTCTGTCTCAAGAGACTACACACACAAAAACACCATCATTATCAACATCAATATCTATATAATTAATCCAAATTGAATTGAAATTGAAGCAATAAAAAGCTACTGAAACACAACCTGGCCAAGAATGTGAGCACTAGAATGCCAAAAAGTGTCGCGTCCTTCATCGTCATCAAACTTAAATATCTGAAGCAACGAATCCTCTTCAAGAGGACGATTCATATCCCATAAAACACCATTAACCTTAGAAATAAGAGCATTATTGGCCAAATTCTTAGAGATTTCACGAGCCACGTCAAACGGAGTCGTTTGCCATTTCTTTCCTTCCTTCACTTTTCCGTCGGGGAGTGTGACCTTAATCGGATCCGGTGACAGTGAAAGGCGGCGAGTCTGTTGCTCCGCCTGAATCGCCTCGAATAAACGGATGCGCTTTGGAATGGTTGCATTTAGGTAGGATTCGTCCTTAGCATGAACAACCATGACGGCGGATGCGGCGGCGGCGGCGGCGGCGGATGGTGAGTAAAAACTGTTACTGAGATGATGAAGGAGTGAGGTTGAAGAAGAGTTACGGTTGGACCGGATTAGAGAGCATAGCATAGGCGTGTATGAGGTTTAAGGGTTTGGGGGTTTTGGTAAACCGGACCGGAAGATTCAACCGGTTCAAGCACTAACTCTGAAAACCGCTGAGCAAATGAAAATTAACTCTATATGAACGAACTAGTTGTATAGCATGTTGAGCTGCTGCGGCGGCGTATTGTTCAAACAGAAAAGAGAAAAGGAAGGGATAATAAGAAGGTGAATAAGGTTGTTTAATCATTAATTAATTAATTATTAATTAATAACTAGTAACAAACTCGTGCGTTCGCGACGCGCATTTGTTTCAGATTTATATTTTTTAATAGAAGAATATATGGTATCTGTGAAAAAATAATAATTGAATATATAGAAAAATATCTGGTACCCGTGAAAAAATAATAATTGAATGTATAGAAAAATGTCTGGTACCCATGAAAAAATAATAATTGAATGTATTGAAAAATATCTTGTATTTGTTTCAGATTTATATTTTTTAATAGAACAATATACATTATCCGTGAAAAAATAATAATTAAATATATAGAAAAATGTCTGGTACCCGTGAAAAAATAATAATTGAATGTATAGAAAAATATCTGGTACAACTAAAAAATAATAATTGAATGTATAAAAAAATAAACTCAGGATTAAAACAATAAAATTATGACAAATTAATAATATTTAAGTGTATTTAATTTCAACAAATATTTTTTTCTCATCAATATGCTCTATGAATACTTTTCTCCATCAATATTCTTCCCGAGTTCGGCCTACAATTCATATTTGTTAAATGTAGTTAGTGAACATGATGACATGATTAAAAAAAAGAAAAGAAAAATTAAAAATCAAAACAAACAAAAAATATGACGAAACAGTGCAGAAGAAAATTAAAAAAAAGGTAAGAAATCTTCTTACCATTGGTTCTTCTTGGATGTAAAAAATTAATATTTTCTGCACACAAAAAAAGTTGATAAGAAAAAGTAAAAGATGGATGGGAGTTAAAATGAAGTTAGAAAGAAAATAAGAGAAAAGGAGTAAACAATAAAACATGAAATAAAAAATTTATCAATTTTTTTAAAGTGGGTAGAAAAAATATATATGTTCTGAGATACTTTGGACCAGTTATTAGTTTTAGATCCAAAATGTCTTCAATGATTTTTTTTAGATTCAAAGAAGAAAATAATATATCAACAATATTTTTTAGATCTGAACAATCAATATGAATTTTTGAGTAATAAATACAAATCAATACAAAAATATTGTAAAATAAATAAAAAAATACATACCAACGTTGTTGATAAACCACATATGTACCACTCTCGAACTGCCTACCACCGTAAAATTATTGAAAATCTCACGGAGGAAGATGAAGTTGGAGGTAGGAAAATGAGAGGTGAGCCAAAAGAGAAGAAAGTTGAAGAGAGAAGGAAATCTAGGAAAAGAACAAATGGTTTGTATGGAAGCAAGGAAAACCAAAAATGCAAGTAAAGTAGGTAGGTCTGCTAGGTAGTCATTTGATGGGAAAGGATGGGAAAAAAAATTATGTTTTCGATAAAAAAAAGGAAAAGAAAAAGTAGTTTTGTAGAAAGTAGTTTTGCAAAAAAGTAGCATAAAAAAGGTAGGGAAAAAAGCATAGAAGTAGGAATGAAAAAGTTCAAATTTGGAAGCCCATTGAAGAGGCTAGCCACGTGGCAAGTTAGAATGCAAAGAAGGACAAAATTGGTTTTTCAAGAACAATTGATTTTCTTATATGATAGATATTTATTTTTCTTATTTAATTAAATTATTACAAATTATAAATAATGTTGATAATTTATAAATCAACAATTTTATTATAAATTAATTTTTATAAATATTTAATTTTATTATATTTTATAAATTCAAAATAGGTGAAAATGGTCTATTAAATATCAATTTTATACAATTTTATTATTACTAAAAATTTTATAACACTAAAGTTGCATGAGAACATATAAATAATTTATTAGTTTTATATATTAATTTAATATAATTTTCATTATCAATAAAAGTTAAATAGTCCAAAATCGTGCATAGCACGGATAGACAACTAGTATATACACTAGTTATTGTTATTTTTAAAATAAAATAATACAACTTAGACATAAAAGAAAGAATAAATAATCTTGAGTAACCAAAACCCACAAACCTTTAAACCAGACATACACACTATACTATGCTAGAGCAGTGTTTTAGTATGTATTTTGATATGAAATATTGTGTTGTTTACGAAGAAGATGCGAGAGCAGTGTGACTACCTCATGTATGTTGTTTTATGATGATATTGATGTTGATAGCCTTGTGTAGCATTGTTTTAGATACCGTTGTTCAGTAGTTGCATAACGATGACGTGGTATGTGTGCGTTTCATGCATTGCATAATTAATGAAAATGAATGTTGTTGTGAAGGATCGACATTACGAAGTTAGTCGTTGCCTTCGTTTGGCATTGTGAAGTTAGCCATTGCCCACATATGGCATTTGCGAAGATTTTGGTACCACGTGCATGATGTCGTGTCAGTAGCATTGTATTTCACTTTGATTGGTTTGATGATGTGATGATGAAACGGTATTATATAATTGATGTGTGTTTTATGATGAATGATGATAATGTTGTGGGTGTTTTTGTAATAAATCACGAAGCATGGAGATAGATTGTTGAACTTAGAATCTAACTTGATGTATCTGTCATATGCTTATAATTGTGCCCTTTATTATATTTTCGCTGATATCTCACCCTTTCTGTTTGAATGTTACTTCTACGTGGGTAACATGTAGGTGATCCGCAATAGGCGAGGTTAGACGTCGTGTCGAGTCGGTGTCATGCTCTGATACGTAACACTAGGGAGGGATGAACGCTTCTTTGTTTTGATTTGTTTTTGAATTGTTGTTTTATGTTGAAGAACCGTTGGAATTCTTGATGATTAAATATGTTGTTGAATTATGTTCTATTTTCCGCTGCAATAATAAAGAAATGGATGTTTGAAGGATTATAATAACGATGTTGTCGGTTCATCCGAAGTGTGTTATGTATCTATGTTTTATAAACTGAGCATGTGTGTTTTTAAATGTTGATGACGAAGTAGCATCCTATTCTTGATGTTTGAAATTTTGGATTACTTTGATCTATTTTATTAATTAAAATAGTGACGGGGAATAGGGTGTTAACTAAGGACAAATCCTACCTAAGCGCGACCATCCCAAAGCGCGTCAGTTTATTCGAGGCAATTCAGGCAGAGCAACAGACTCGCTGCCTTTCACTGTCACCGAATCCGATTAAGGTGACACTCCCCGACGGAAAAGTGAATGAAGGGAAGAAATGGCAAACGACTCCATTAGATGTGGCTCGTGAAATCTCTAAGAATTTAGCCAATAATGCTCTTATTTCAAAGGTTAATGGTGTTTTGTGGGATATGAATCGTCCCTTCGAAGAGGATTCGTTGCTTCAAATATTTAAGTTTGATGGTGATGATGATGATGATGATGATGAAGGATGTGACACTTTTTGCATTCTAGTGCTCACATTCTTGGTCAGGTTGTGTTTCAGTAGTTTTGTATTGCTTCATTTTCAATTTAATTGGGATTAATTATATAGATATTGATGTTGATAATGAGGGTGTTTTTGTGTGTGTAGTCTCTTGAGACAGAGTATGGATGCAAGCTTTGCATTACCAGAGGAGAGGTGTGTATTTTGTTTGTTGTGTTTTTGTTCATGCAACTTGAACAGTTTTGTTGATGTTTTGTATGAGAGGATTTTTTAATGAGAAATTGATGATGTTTTTGTTGTTTAGGGTTTCTATTATGATGTGTTTTATGGTGATTTGGGTTTGAATGATGATCACTTTAAACAAATTGAAGTTGGAGCATTGAAGGTTGTTGCGGTAACGTTTCTCGTCCTTATCATGCATTGCATGTTTTATTTTATTTCATTTATATTTAATTTTTTGTCTAATATTGTAAAAACAAACCTGAGGTAGAATTGTTGAGATCTAGGTTTTTAAAAACAATCCATTACCGCGAAAAAGGTCGCGACAAAATGTTATCGGTATTCAAGTTGTTAAAAAAAAGTAGAAAGTCATTTAGAAAATTAAAAGGAACGTTGTTGTACATGTGTCATATTCATTATTTATTATTTGTCAATTTAATTAATTAATTAATTAATTTGTTATCAATTATTAATTTTGTATGATTAGTAACTTTTATTTTAATTAATTGGTAAAATGATGGAAAGGTTTCGTGAAATTACTTGAAATGGTGGATTTATATGAACTTATTATTAATTAATTAAAAATTATTTAATTAATTAAAGAAGGATAAAACTAACATAATGGTGGATTTATATGAACTTGTTATTAATTAATTAAAAATTATTTAATTAATTAAAGAAGGATAAAACTAACATGTGTCCGTCTTTGAGGCACATGTTAAAAAACCTAAAAATAAAAATTTTATATGGATTTTAGCCCTTATTTTGAAAATATCAACTTATATATAAAATTTATTAAATTATGAAATGAAATATTTACTCTGAATCAATGATAATTTATTAATTTTTATCTAAATCAAAATTAATTTAGATGTTTTTTTTCATATTTATTTTAATATTATTATATGCTATGACACTTTAATACTTTTAATTTTTTACCATTATTTTAGAGTACAAAATAAAAAATACAATATTTATAAAATTAAAAACTTAAATAAAAATATACGGTGCTCGTATAATTATTGAACTTAAAATAAAATATTATTTTAGAGTAAAAAAGTATCCTCTTCGTATAGAACCTGACAAGAGTTATTGATGCACTTAATAGATATCAAGTTGGAAGTTGTTTTTGGACATTCGGCGTCAGCTTTACATTTTATTGGAAGTTTAGCATATTTTCCTAAAATAAAAAAGATTATAAAATAATATTAGAAAACATGATAAAAAATTGGGTACAACCTCAAAGAATAGAAAAAATGTAAAAAGAATAAAAATACCAATAGCATCTGATGTTGCAAGAAATAATGAAATACAAAAAATCCAAATATAAAATAACTTAAGAATTTTAGCCATATTTTTTTCACTATGCATGTAAAAGATAGAACATGATTTAATCTCTATATAGCATGTAAAGTTTATATTTGTAGATATTTAATTTAATTTAATTTGTAGTTTTAGTCCTTTGAAAATTGTAAAAATATTTTGTAAAATATTAATCATAATTAAGCGTCTTTTAATTATATAAATATATTGTGTTTGTCCCTTTAATCTATCTAATAATGAGGTCACATAATAAGGCGAATATTTTAACTAAACATAAATGATAGAAAACGACCATTTTCATGAATAAAACTTTATTTTTGGACTTTGCGCGGTTATTTTATCAAGAAAATTTTCAGTGTCCTTTTTTTAAGAATCCAACCTATATTAGAAAAGAAAAAATAATTTTAAAAAAATGAGAGCGACACCTGTACCAATCGAAATCATGAAAATCTTAACGCGACCGTGATACGACCGCAAACTTTTTCTAAAACCATATGTGTTAGTTGTATCAAACATTTCCTCGACGATTTCATTATTACTATCAATTTTATTTTTCTTTGATGATGTACAGTGATCCATATCCCTTGTAATATTTTTTTTTTAATCCCATATCATTTATTGTATTTGAGGCACATTTCGTTCACAATTTCTAATAAGGGTAGACAATCCTTAGTATTATTAAATCTTTCATGTTTTCAATTGTTGGAGTCTTGGAAGAATAAATGACGTTGGATCCAGTAAAATATCCAATGACACATTGTTATTCTTTGGAAAATGGAAAACATGTTGTTGCTTTTATCTTCTTGAATATAAGACAAACCTGCTTCATTCATGTCTAACTAAAATGATCTAGCTTCTATGACCGTTAGGGATGAGAATATAACATGTGGATCTATAAGAATTTATACTCTGATCTATTTAAGGTCAAGTCTGCCTGGCCTATTTAATAAAAAGTTAGGTTTAAGTTTTTTAAAAGCTTATTTAAATAAATAGGTTAGACTTAGGCTATAAAAAAAACCTACAAAATCTTATAGGTCGGCCTATATTTGCATATATATATATATATATATATATATATATATATATATATATATATATAAGACCTTGTTTTCTAGATAAAATGGAATATTTGAAAATTTTAATGTTAAACAAGAATTTAAATAGTGTTTTAGGTCAGATCAAACTATTAAAATGGCTCGGCTAGAAAAATCTATAATAAGTCATAGGTCAAACTCAAGCATGACCTTACCTTGTCTTTTTTCACCTAATGACCATTCCTTGATGCGTATTACTCGACTGAATACTAGTTGGAGCATTTGCAGGTATAAACACCATATAACTCGCTGCTGTATTCTCTAGAAAACTCAAAGTCATACTCGTTGGAGAGCTTTTATCTTTGCTTGTCTGAGATCTCAGTGTAATTGAAGTTATAATCATTGAAGATCTCCTATCTTTGCTCGCTTGAGATCTTATAGAATTGATCATCAGAGATGTCGTTTTCATCGTCATATCAGGTTTCTAGGTTAGAGATTTGTTGATCTTTTTATTTTGGATTTTTAAACATTGGTCAGTCTCATCTAGCAATTGTTTTAGAGTAGATTGTTGGGTCGATAAAACTTCCAGGCTATTGGCTTGGTCTTCCAAAGTCCTAGTTGTTGGGTTTGGTGTCAGGAATTTGAGTTTCGATGGTATCGATGATTTAGACTCTGCCGAAATTTGCACTATAGCTTTTGGAGTTTGCTTCTCAGTTGCCAGAATTGTGGTTGCTTTAGTATTCTTTGTGGCTTGATCTTTAAATAATGAAGTCATACCTCAAGTCGCCGCCAAAATCTTCTCAGGTTTGTTCATATCTTTTCATTCGTTACTTTATTCATCGTATGAGTCATTAGTTTAACTGCCATTGTTTCCTTGATAGATCTATATCCACTATAATATGTGCATAATGGCCAAAAGTTTGATTTATCTTATTTTCATTCAAAGAAAGCATCAACGTGTTTGCACTTGAAATTTTGAAGAGTGTGGGATGTATCCATGGTTCGAATCCACATTTAAGCATGTGTTTTTCTTTGTGTATATGACTAAAATCTTTTGTCCACTTTGATATTCTCAACACCCCTGGTTTAAGGTTTATGGAGCCCATTGAACACGTCGTATTCATATCCTCATAGTAATAAAATTGAAATTCATAAAAACCTTTATCCATAATGGTTTGCATGGAGAGTTAGGAGTTAATAGTTGTGAGTTTTTAAATCTCTCCCACTAGATAAAGTGGAAATGGATAATCATAAATAAGAAGGAGGTTATTTGCACTACTACAAAAAAATGCATCTAACATCAGACGCGAAATGCGTTTGACCTCGGCTACAAAAGCAAGGTAACAAAGGGTGTCATGAAAAGCTACCCCTTATCACCTTGGATATTAAAACACCGAGTGGTAAAGTTAACTGCATGTGGGTTCGATTCCCAACATCGACATTTTTATTATTTTTAGAACTGGATGGTTGATGAGATCAATTGGAACTAGATAATGAAAATGATGGAATAGTGAATATTATATATGAAATGGAATAGTGATTACAATTACAGTATGCAATAGAAGGGAACTTTGATAGTATAACTACCAGCCTAGCCAAATGGCTCTATCAGTAGAGATACAACTTTGTGATCCTTTCTCTTTCCTATAATAGAATTATAAGATGAC
The DNA here is from genome assembly GCF_029867415.1 of Vicia villosa. Lineage (NCBI taxonomy): Eukaryota > Viridiplantae > Streptophyta > Magnoliopsida > Fabales > Fabaceae > Vicia > Vicia villosa. The sequence goes on along the minus strand of NC_081180.1, from coordinate 247,837,438 downwards.
CACTACTCTCTCCTATCATTCCTTATATAAAAAACATGACGTGGCCCTCCCATGCAACCTCATACGCATTCCTTGCTACCACCTCAGTTTCCTTAATCCTCCCACGTTTTCTGTGATACACTCTCCACACTTTGGGCCTTTCCTCAATCTCATTAAGGCCCACTTCCACAACATAATCCGCTAACCCAATTCTATCAATACCACCTCCTATAAAAACAGCCTTGTCCTCAAGGCTAAATTCTAGAAATTGTCCCTGCATTATTGTATCATCTTCCCATGTAACAGCTTTCATAGAATTGTCCTTTAATTTAATCAAACTCTATCAAACCTGTGTGCCTTCTCTGTAAATGACCCTTTTTCCAACTACTACTTCTGGCATGGTTCCATCCCTTTCAGTTATTTCTAATTCAGCCGGTAGTTCCCCTTCAACATCATAGTCACCAAATGCCTTCTTGAGTTGTGAAACGTGAAAAACTGGATGTATCTTCGAATTTGATGGCAACTGCAGTTTGTATGCTACCTCTCCTAGCTTGGCAATGACTTGAAATGGCCCGAAGAAGCGTGCTGTAAGTTTCTGATTGATTCTCCTTACCACATATTGTTGCCTATGTGGTCTCAACTTCAAAAATACCCATTCCCCTACCTCAAACTGAATATCTCTTCTCTTCTTATCTGCGTATTTCTTCATATGTTCTTAAGCTCTAACAAGGTGTGATTTGATTTGGTTCAATGCCTCATCCCTTTCACTAAGTTCCAATGCCACAGCAGCCACTTTAGTCTCGTTGCTAAGAAACCTTGTTAGATTGGGAGGTTTTCGTCCATACACTGTCTCGAATGGCGTTGTCCCTGTTGTCACATGAAAGGTGGTATTATACCGGAATTCTGCCCAATGAACCCACTGTTCCCAGTTCCTTGGTTGCTCGAATGCAAAACAACGAAGATAGCTCTCCAAACATCGATTTACTACTTCTGTTTGACCATCTGTTTCCGGGTGGTATGTCGAGCTCATCAATAAGTGTGTACCCTACATTCTAAAAATTTCTTTCCAAAAGTGACTCACAAATAACGGATCCCTGTCACTTATGATTGACCTTGGAACACCATGGAGTCATACCACTTCTTTGACGAACAGCTCTGCCATTGATTTTGTTGTATAGGGGTGTTTCAGCAACACGAAATGGCTGTATTTAGAGAGCCGGTCTACAATCACCATCATAGCTTGATAGCCTCTGGATTTTGGCAGTCCTGTTATGAAATCAATTGAAATGTCTCCCCACATTACTTTTGGGATCTACAATGACTGAAGTAGCCCACCAAGTGTCGTTGTTGCGTACTTCTGCCTCTAACATGTGTCACAAGCCTGAACAAAGTCCCTAATCATCTTCTGCATCCCTATCCATTGTCAGCCAGCCTTCAGTAAGTTTGTAAAAAACCCGAGTGCCCTCCCATTGGAGTTGAGTGAACTCCCTCAGCAATATGGGAATGGTGGGTGAATTTTGTGACAACACTACTCTCCCTTTATACATCAACACCCATTGTTGTACTGTGAAACCAGGTCTGCTTGTCAGGTCAGTTTCCATCTCTTTCACAATTTTCTAAATTTTTGGATCTTGTTTGGCTTCAATAATTATTCCTGCACCATCTAACCAGGTTGGATATGACACTAGTGCCTTCAATTTACCCTCATCTATGCACCTCGAGAGTGCATCTGCAGTCTTGTTCTCCAGTCCCAGTTTGTATTTCACCTCCATATTGTAGCCTAACAGCTTTGCTAGCCAACATTGCTGATCTGGTGAGGACACACGCTGTTGTAACAAGTGTTTCAGACTACGATGATTCGTATAAAATACAAACTTCTTTCCAAGTAAGTAATGCCTCCAATGTTGAATCGATAGTACCAAGGCCATTAATTATTTTTCATAAACAGACCTAGCCAAATTCCCTTATGACAGTGCTTTACTATAATAAGCAATTGGTTGCCTGTTTTGCATCAGTACTGCTCATATTCCTCTTCCAGCTACGTCACATTCCACCTCGAAAGGTATATCAAAATCAGGCAAGGCTAGGACCGGAGGATGCGTCATAATTTTCTTAAGTTTCTCAAAGGCCTCAGCTGCTCTACTCTCCCATTTAAAGATGTCTCTCTTGGTTAACTCCGTCAATGGTTCGGCTAGCTTTCCATAATCCTCACAAACTTTCGATAATAACCCGTTGAGACCATAAATCCTCTTACCCCCTTCGCTGTTTGAGGCATAGGCCAATCTAACACACACTGAATTTTAGAAAGGTCGACTGCCACCCCTTTTCCTGATATCACATGGCCCAAGTATTCCACATTGTCCTTCCAAAACTACACTTTTTTCGATTAGCTACAAAAGAATTTCTACCAAGGATTTCCAGAACAACAAACAAATGTTCACAGTGTTAGAACAAGATTTGTTCTGATCAATATTCTTAGTTTGGATGATAACAATGTATATGAATTTTGTATGAGATAATGTGGTACTCTAATACTACGCAATGTCCATTTCAGGAATTACATAAAGAGTATGCACAAAATCAGCGCAAGAAGCACTGACTCAGAAGGTTCAGCATGCAACATCAGAACATGCTCTGGCAAGACATCAGAAGATGGTCAAGCAGAATCAGAACATGGTCTATGGAAGCATCAGAAGAACTTGAGATCAGAAGCAGAAGCACTGAAGTTCTCATGGTATCACGCTAAGAAGCACTTCAAGGTCAGAAGACAAGAAGATGCTCTGCACCAAGCTGTTTGACTCTGATGATATTCAAACGTTGTTTACACAAACATCAGATCAGAAGCAAGTACAAGATGGCAGGCTACGCTGACTGACAAAAGGAACGTTGAAAGCTATTAAAGGCAACGTCAGTAGACACAGCGAAAGCAAGGCTCGAGGTAGTTGACAAAAGAGTGAAACATTAAATGCAATGCTGTACGGAATACGCAAAGCATTAAATGCTCCCAACGGTCATCTTCTCAAACGCCTATATATATGAAGTTCTGATGAGAAGCAAGGTTACGAACTTTGAACATAACACTCGATCCAAAAACGCTGAAACGATGTTCAATTCAAAAGCTCTCAAACTTCATCTTCAACCTCACTACATTGCTGTTGTAATATATTAGTGAGATTAAGCTTAAACTTAAGAGAAAATCACAGTTGTGATAATAGCTTATTTAAGAAGCATTGTAACTCTTAAAAGAATTTGTTTACATTAATTTGTAAGAACTAGAGTGATCAGGTTGTGATCAGAATACTCTAGAAAGTCTTAGAGGGTATCTAAGCAGTTTGTTCCTAGAGTGATCAGGTTGTGATCAGTATACTCTAGAAGACTTAGAAGTTATCTAAGTGGAAAACCATTGTAATCTTGTGTGATTAGTGGATTAAATCCTCAGGTGAGGTAAATCACTCCAAGGGGGTGGACTGGAGTAGTTTAGTTAACAACGAACCAAGATAAAAATCTTTGTGCAAGCAGTTTTTATCTTACAAGTTTTAAAGCTACACTTATTCAAACCCCCCCTTTCTAAGTGTTTTTCTATCCTTCACACAGTGTTTCTTCTAATCCGGACTATATACTAGAATATCATCAAAGAAAAGTAGTATAAACTTACGCAAATATGGATGAAATAGCCCATTCATCACCGATTGAAACGTGGCTCGTGCGTTGGTTAGCCCAAAGGGCATCACCATGTATTCATAATGACCACTGTGCATTCAAAAAGCTGTGTTGCAAATGTCAGACTCATGTACTCTTATTTGGTGATAGCCTGACTTGAGATCAATCTTTGAAAACACTTTAGCCCCGAATAAATCGTCAAGTAGCTCATCCACCACTAGAATGGGATATTTATCTGGTACAGTAGCCTTGCATAACACCCTATAATCCACACACAATCTCCAAGATGCATCCTTCTTCTTAACAAGCAAAACAAGGCTTGAAAACGCGCTCATACTTGGTCAAATTATTCCTAGTTCCAACATCTCTTGAACCTGCCTTTCTATCTCTTCCTTTTGTTGATGCGGGTACCGGTATGGTCTCACACTCACTGGGCCTTCTCCTAGTAGTAAAGTAATATGGTGCACTTGATTTCTCATTGGGGGCAACCTTTGTAACACCCCGATATCCGCTACACGCATCAACCGTGTCAGCCAACCGAGCATGTCACCAGCTTAATCAATAATCCCCCTAGGTCCGCTTATCGGTTGCCTAGGAAATATTATTTTTGCCTCCCGCAGGAATCGAACCACGTACCTAGGGGTTAAGTACGTATTTATAGCAATTCCTGCTACCACTTGAGCTAGTATCTCAATTGGTAGCAGGAATTGCTATGAATACGTACTTAACCCCTAGGTACGTGGTTCGATTCCCGCGGGAGGCAAAAACAATATTTCCTGGGCAGCCGATAAGCGGACCTAGGGGGTGTTGTACCCTAAATTTTGCCCCGACTTTTTATCTGCATCATTTACATTTAGTATTCTTATTTTATCTCAAAAATTCAAAAAAAAATATGTATCGTCTTATACGTTCATTTGCATCATTTGCATTCAAAAAATCAAAAATATATATGCATGCATTTCATACCTCATTTTATAATTAATAGTATTTTTGTTTATTCTTACTAATTTATTTATTTTTGAGATTTATAATTTTAATTTTAAATTCAATTTAGATTTTAAGTTGAGTTTTTAATTAAAATTAATAAATCAATTTTATTTGTTATTACTTGTTTTTATTTTGTTTCTTTTATAGGTGCAATTAAAATAATTGATGGTCCAAGTTGATTCAAGTTGTTCTAAAGGCCCATTTGTTTTTTCATTGATCCAAACTCAAGGCCCGTTTTCTATTTTGTGTCACAATGGATCAAGTTTGAAGTTGGGGTCCACATCAAGCAACATTCACGTTTTCCTTCACAGATTTCCTTCACAAATTCAAATTTCATGACGTCACCCTTTTTACCTCATATTTCTTTCTAGAAGATGAATAAGACAAAAAAAAAGAAGCAAGCAGATATTTTCACAAGGAAGCTTGAATCACGTTTCATTCCTCTCCTCTGCTCACGCGTTTCTCCTTCACCACTCACCAAAAAAAATCCCACGAAATCAGCTCCTCTAACCAATTTGATTCCTTCAATCCACACTCAAATCTCCATTTTGCCCTCACTCTTCATTTGCTATATAATCACACTCTCAGATCAGAATAAAGGGGGGAAGAAAAAGCTACTGTTACTCTGCAGAAATATCATCACCAACTTCCTCCACAAAAGTCTCTTAATGCTTGGTGAAGTATCATGAGAGATTCAATTTATGAATCTGCTCTGAACTTTCACTGAAGTTATATTACAGAAATTCGGAGGAAGAAAATGGCACTGTTACTCTGCTAAAATCATTTCCAAAAGCTTCCTCCAAACACCAAATCATCTGCATATTCCATTCATTTACTTCAATACACTCACAGTGAAACCTTCATCACCACTCATACCTTCAAAATCAATCACCATAATCATTCATAAACCTTCATACTAACCTGTTTGAAACCGTTCCAAACCATCAATAATAACCTAACCGAATCGGAACCTGCAAATCACCGAATCACCTTCAACATCAAAACTTCACTCACACTTCCGTTCAAAAACCATAAACTTACCTTAATCCACCTTCAACAACCATGACCGATCCATAATCAGCCTCACCTACAAACTCCCAACCGGATCTGAATCCATCAACTTCAAATATCAACGACATCTCATCAGCTTACCTTCTAAGCCGTCACTTTCGATTCGCGACCAACACCACTTCTTCTCCGACGCTGAGCCGATCTCACATCACCTCATTCTGAACAACACAACAGAACCACGTGCAAGAACGAGAGGGAGGCGAGGCGGACATCTTCGACGGAATCAATCCAACACGACGTTGAAACCAGATCGAAGCATCATCGGAGCTTCAAACAGCCGGAATCCAGAAACAGGAGGAACTTCATTTAGGTACTTTCTTCACGATTCTTATTGCACATATATCTTCATGTTTGTTTGCCTGTTATACCATTGAGAACGGTTGTTATCTCGCGGATTGTTTCGATTTTTGCGGTTTGGCTTTGTTGTTTGGGTTGAGTTATGATTTGAATTTGTTTATGAGTGTAATTTTCTTGAGAGCATGATTAGAATTTTGAGAGGTTGTTGATTTGAGTGTGAGTGAGATCGAGAATGAGTATGGAGAGAGGGAGAGTTTTGTTTGACTTGTTGAAGCGTGAAACAGAGGGCATAGAGATAGAGAGCCGTTTTGAGTGAGAGAGATGTTGATATGTTGTTTTGCTTTTACGTGAGAGGATTAGAAGCAGAGAGAAGATTGGTGTTAGAACATAGGACCAAAAACGGCTGCCATTTTTTTTGTTAGTCTCTAGGGTTTATTTTGTTTGTATGTTTTCTGATTTGGGCCTCTCTTAGTTTGGTTTGGTAGCCCGATCCAATTTTCTTGTTATACACCCCGTCGACAGATCCACCCCTTTGTTGTTATTGCCAGATTTTAACATGGGTCTTAATTCACTTGAGCCCAATTTCGTTTTTCTGTGATACACCCCAGCGCCTCATTTTCTCTTTACACACCTTATTCTACAACTTGAACCCTCTGGGCTTATGCCATTTGTCTTTGGGCTTGCATCTCTGAGCCCCAATTTTATGTTATACCATCTTTATGTCCTATATATCTTTCTATTTTGTTTAGTTTATATTTAGAATTTGATTTTTAGGGATTAGATCATATTAAAAATACCAAAAACATGTTTAGAATTAGATTTTATTTTCTTTTATTATTAAAAACACCAAAAATATGTTGCTTATTTTCATTTCTTTTTGAATTTAATATGCTTATTTCTAGACTTTCTTTAGTTAATTTTGATTAATATTTGTTATGTCATTTACTCATACATCATTATATATATCCGTTGCTAATGTTTTCTTGACTTTTGTGAGGTACTACTATCATTGAGACATTGAACTTTATTGTGGACATTTATAACTCATTTTAATTTTTGTATATATTATCCTTTTATTTTCTGCTTTAATATTTCGATTGGGTTGTAATAATTAGTAGTTAATTTTCATCCCCATTCGGTTAAGTGTGTAATCCCCATTCCCGAGGCCTTGTAATAATTTTACCGCTTTCCTTTACCGCTTTATTTTATTATTGCTTGCATGCTTTTAACCGTTTTTCAAAATAAAAGAATCTTAGGTCCTTAGCCATTTTCTACCATAAGTCGATTGCACTTCACGCATCGCCATCAACCGTACTTACACATGCACACTTGCACGTACACTCTTATTTTACCTCTTTCATGCTCATCCACTTTATGCTTGAACTTGTATGCTTGTTTGTATGGATTTTACCCGTATGAGCTTGTATGTTTTTATTTACTTCTTTTCATCTTTTTTAAATAAAATGTTCACCCCCGCATTACTTGGTCCATATACCAAGCTCCCAACCAACTCTTTGTAAGTCGAGTGTCTTGCGCACCGCCATCGACCTGTTTTTCAAAACTCTTTTTCATAATAAAACATTGACTTTTTGTCATGTGTTCTTCTTTAAACTCTTTTGTGCACTTGCACTCTTTTTCCTTTAAAACTAATTTCAATAAAATCCTTTTTCGAAACTTTTGAGCAGAACTACAAATGCTCTGACTTCTCCATTGCACTGAGGAGGTATGTAGGCACAAGACACAACGTCTTGCCGAGCAAACTTTTATAAATAACCTTTTTCTTTTGTATATATTTATTTTCTCATTTCTTTTAGCAAACAAAATGGTTTTAACATAAACACATATTTTCAAAAGGTTCCTGTGGAGTACCACAGATGTGAGGGGTGCTAATACCTTCCCTTTGCATAACCAACCCCCGTATCCAGATTTCTTTGTGGGTTTTTTCGAGTTTTTTCCCTTTCCTATTTTGGAATAAAAAAGTTCGGTGGCGACTCTTGCTTTTAACGACTTAAGTTAACCAATGACTTAAACTCAAATTTTCCGCCGCTACAGAAAAGTGGCGACTCTGCTGGGGATTTTCTTAAGTGGGTTTAGCCTATTTTGTTTATCTGTGTGTTTATGTTATTGCCATTTGTTTGCTTTTTGTATATATTTTTATGTGGTTACTTGGGTGATACCTTGTGATATGAGATAAAGTTCTAACCCGAACTTTTGTGAGTAACTTGAGATAGGAGGTGGTATGACCAATAGTTGCATGTCAGGAGCGATCCTTAACATGAGCATCATATGGTGGAACCCCAATCAGTGGAGGCCTCATGGAAGGTAGTAGATGTTGTTACGAGCTATCGTAAGAACGCTATTACTTTCAATAGTGAGTGTCCGTAGAAGCTGAATGACCTAGAACCCTTTTAACCCATCTAAGCCTTTTTTAGGATGTAGCGCAGAAACAAGTTCAAGTACCAATTTGTTCTTGTTGTCATGCGATGCTACGCTCAGACGAGGTCTTTTTAGGAATATTATTGGCGCCCATGAGCAATTGTGCGAGCCGGTAGTATCCGATAGAAGATTGAAAACTCTGGGAACCTTTATAGAACCCGTTTGGCAGGTACAAAATTCCCTAGTACATACCTTTGTGGGTGGTTCTTAACCATAACTCCATGCTCGTGACTTTGAACCTTGTTTGTGTGACCTTGATTATGATGGATACATAAACCATGCATTCGTTTGATTTCCAAGGAACTCATAGGTCTTTCTTTGTAAACATCATAAGTTTCATCAAACTCAATGGATCTTGGGTGTTGATAGGGTGAAAACCCTAATCCACCAAAATGGATGATTGATCTTGATGATAACTTGATCAATGCTTTCATCAAATTTAGGATTTACTTCCTTCATGCTTTGATGTTTACAAATTAATAACTTGAATTCCTCGAAAATCAAACAATAACAAAAACAACATTGCATTTGCATTGCATCATTTGCATACTTCATGCATTTATCCAGGTTGTCCAGAACACTTATCCTTGTCTGTCTCCATCTTCAGAGTTGTCTGTCTACCGTCAAGCTGATTCCTCCGCACAAGTACGGAACTAGAGCTGGTGTTAGACAAAGAATGGCAGACCAAGAGAAACATAACATGGAAGTTAGAATGGAAATTGATGAGTTGAAATCAGGCATGATTAAGCTTACCGAGATGATGCAAGTGTTGATGGCTAGGACCGATCCACCTCAGAGGACTGTTATTTCCGAAGTCTCCACTGCTGTTGTTGATCCTTTACAGGTTCAGAAGCCACCTTCTACTTGGCCAGAATTTGGGTTACCTGAGAATTTCTCTCCAACATATGTCAATGCTTCTATGGTGGGTCAAACTTCGAGGCAGATATTCCAACCTCCGGTCTTTTCTGAACCTCCACCTGTTGTTCATACTACTGCTCAAGCTGTTCCAGCTCGTTATGACAATCCTCTCTATGATTACCGTTCTGTTGGTTCTCGAAGTGTTAGTCAAGGAGATTGTGGTGAAGTTGAAGAAGTCCGTGAGCAATATCAGGCATTTGAAAAGAGGCTAAGAGCTATGGAAGGAAGCAATTTCTTTAGTGTGAATGCTGATAATATGGGTCTTGTTTCAAATCTTGTCATGCCGTCAAAGTTCAAAGTTCCCGAGTTTGAGAAGTACAAGGGGCATACTTGTCCAAGGAGTCATTTGACCATGTACTACAGAAAGATGACTGCTTATACCAACAACCAGAATTTGCTCATTCATTGCTTTCAAGACAGTTTAAGTGGTGCTTCGTTGAAGTGGTACATGAGTTTGGAAAAGGGTTGTGTTCAGAATTTCCAAGATTTAGCTGATGCGTTCATGAAACAGTACAAGTATAATCTGGATATGGCACCTGATCGTCGTCAACTTCAGAATATGGCTCAGAAGGAAAAGGAATCTTTCAAGGAATATGCTCAACGTTGGAGAGAATTGGCTTCCCAAGTTGAACCACCTTTGTCTGAGAAGGAATTAACTAGCTTGTTCATGGATACCCTTTCTCCTTTCTTTTGGGAGAAGATGATTGGAAGTGTGTCTTCAAACTTCACTGATTTGGTAACAATTGGTCAAAGGCTAGAAGAAGGAATCAGGAAAGGAAAAGTGTCTGTTGCTGTTGATTCTTCAAAGAAACCTTTTGGGGGCTTCCAAAAGAAGAAAGAGAATGAGACTAATGCTGTGTCAGATGACAGAAGAAGATTTCACCGTAGACCTCAAAATGGTGATCAACCTTATGTATCTGCTGTCACTCCTGTGCGAGTTCAAGCTCCTCAACCTCAGGTTGCCAACCAGAATCAGAATCGCGATAGGACTCACTTCGATCCTATTCCTATGACTTACACTGAACTATATCCCGCGCTGGTCCGAAAAGGTTTGATCACAACAAGACCCATGCCTCCTCCTCGAAACCCTCCCTCAATAGGATTTCGGCCTGATCTTCATTGTGAGTTTCATCAGGGTGGTGCTGGCCATGATTTAGAACATTGCTATGCTTTGAAGGCCTTGGTGCAAGAGTTGGTTAGATCAAAGATGCTATCTTTCAGGGATATGGGTCCTAACGTTGTCACTAATCCTTTGCCAGATCAAAGTGGCTGAAGACAAGTCAAAGCCAGATGGTCTCCTAAAGCCAAGTGTTTCCGACGGGATAGCTCATCTTTGTTGCTGATTAGTCACTAGGCCTTGTTTCTTTACTGTTTACAATTTCCTTGTTTGTATTGTGTGTTACTTTTAAACTTTGTTTGTTCCTGAATGTTAAGTTTAATGAAATGAGCATTGCATATTTTGAATTCATTTACCTCCACTATGTTTATGTTTATGCCTTCTTTTACAAAATTTTCTTCCATTTGCTTTCTCTATCAAACTTGTGTTTTATGCAAAGATTGGAGGGAGGATGATGACAACGAAATACCCAAGTTGTTGAATTGTATGCTTTCAAATAAAACTTTGCTGATGATGTACAGGCATTGTTTCAATTCCCAAACACTGGAGAAATAAGGAAGTTAATCCCTTGTCAACCCCTTTGAGCCTTCGAAGTAGGAGTTTCTTTTTGTACAAAAAAACCCGCATTTTTAACCTGGGGCAGGGTAGTTCTCAGTTAATTTGGCTGTGCATTCTATTTTAAGAGAATCATTCAATACACCTTTCAACAAAGGTTTTAATCGCAAGCGTTCCTCTGCACACATCAAAGAAGTGTTGGATATGTCAATCAAAAGCCAATGATGGTTCATCAATCAATAAGCAAGGCAGTCACTATCTTTCAAAAAAAAAAAAATAGAATCAAAGAAAAGCCTGCTAAGTCAAAACCAAAAATATGACTTAGGCAAAAATAAGGGCATCCCGCTGACTGTAAGTGCAAAAATAAACAGTTCAGGCAAAAGTTAGGGATATCAAAAGAAAAGGATGAAAAAAAGAGAAGTCAATAAAATTCCTAAACAACAAAATGTTGTGACTATGAAAAGGAAGAAGTGATTGTCATCTCAATAGTTCTCTTTGCTTGTGAACTATCATCATTATCAAAGGTGCAAATCCAGAAGTCTCTTAGAATCTAAATGCATAGTTTGAATTAACTGAGCTTAGGATTGGAGATCATCACGAAGATGGGGTGGGTACAATCAAATTTTGAGCCTTATATCCTTTGTTTCTAAAACCGTGAACCTGACCACGTTACAACCTTTGAAAGACCTAACTGAAGCAAGGTTTGTTTGAAAGCATACTACAACAAGGTTGCGTAACCTGACTCCCATGAGATTTGCCAATCATTTGTTTTGATACCATGCCTTCGCTTTATCTTTCACTTTGAATGTCTTAACCCTTTTGTGTTTTTACCGGTGATTCCATTTTTCTTTACATCAATAACATCATTCCAATAATGACTTTGATTTCAAAAATATGCTTTGAGCATTGCATTAAAATTACCATTCTTGAATGAACATTTTATTTGCAAGTAAGCACTCATCTTTCAGGAATTTCAAACAGTCGAGAAACTTGATCAGTGATCCTATCAGGGGCACGTTACTTCAAGATCCTGTTGTTCAGATGTTCAGACTATCCTCTCAAGACTTATATTGGGGCAAGCCATCCCAGCATTCATATCAAGAGCTGAAGCCATGATCAGTTAACATGCAAAATTAGTCAATCAGGGGCAATGTTCGTTAGCAATCCCCAAGCAGTTTATCAGTCCTTCCCAAAAGGATCATCATTTTGATACAGTTACCAGTGTAATAGAAGTGTGTTTAAGCATCTTCTTCCCAAGCAGAGTTGGCAAAGTTCTCGTGTTGAGGAATCAGGGTCCCAATCTTGCCTCACAAAAGAGTCTCCATCAGTTATCACCAATAATTGCACTGCGTTGATCATATATTATGCATAGAAAGATTCAACATCATGCATTGAAACAAAATTCATGCTCATTTACATTCTCCGAGGTCCTGTTGTTATCAACATCTTACCTTGAGATCAAAGTCCAACCTACTTGGCACCTATCCAAAACAAATACTTGTTTGTCTTCGCCGTCTAGTGCTATTCCTAGATGTCTTTTCCTTCTTTCTTTCAGTGCCATTCCTGAAAGATGTTTCTCACTTTATTCAGTGCCGTTCCTGGATATTGTGATTCCTTACCCCATTCAGTGCCATTCCTGAGTGTTGTGATTCTTATTTCTTTCAGTGCCATTCCTGAAAGATGTTTCTCACTTTATTCAGTGCCGTTCCTGGATATTGTGATTCCTTACCCCATTCAGTGCCATTCCTGAGTGTTGTGATTCTTATTTTTTTCGGTGCCATTCCTGAAAGATGTTTCTTCACTTTATTCAGTGCCGTTCCTGGATATTGTGATTCTTTATCTCATTCAGTGCCATTCCTGAATGTTATGATTTCCCTTTCTTTCAGTGCCATTCCTGAAAGATGTTTCTCACTTTATTCAGTGCCATTCCTGGATATCGTGATTTTCTCACCTCATTCAGTGCCATTCCTGAATGTTGTGATTCCCTTTTACTTCTTTCAGCGCCATTCCTGAAAGACTTGTTTCACTTAATCCGGTGTCATTCCTGGATATCATTTTCTCACTTCATTCAATGTTATTTTCGGATGTTGTGATCTTCACTTTATTCAATGCTATTCCTGAATATCGTGATCCTTTGAAATCTAGTTTTATTCCTGGTTGACGCATACCTTTTCCCCAGCTGTTTCTTTCATTCAAGTCCATTACTCATTCTTTTTGTGTATTCCCCTGCGGAGTTCTTGTTTCCTTTTCCAAGTTTCTACATCAACAGTTTGTCTTTTGTGGCACTATATTCCCCACATAGATTCGAGTCGGTCTCATATCATACGAAAAAAAAAAAAAAAAAAGGTCCCTGCATTCATGGCATAACATACCATTGCATCAAGGGGCAAAATTCAGGTTTTTTTAAGTATTTAATTACCTTCTGCCTGATATCTTGATGACTAAGTCATTCAAGTTACTTGGCTAAAGATAATTAAATAGGGGCATCTGTTGTACCCTAAATTTTGCCCCGACTTTTTATCTGCATCATTTACATTTAGTATTCTTATTTTATCTCAAAAATTCAAAAAAAAATATGTATCGTCTTATACGTTCATTTGCATCATTTGCATTCAAAAAATCAAAAATATATATGCATGCATTTCATACCTCATTTTATAATTAATAGTATTTTTGTTTATTCTTACTAATTTATTTATTTTTGAGATTTATAATTTTAATTTTAAATTCAATTTAGATTTTAAGTTGAGTTTTTAATTAAAATTAATAAATCAATTTTATTTGTTATTACTTGTTTTTATTTTGTTTCTTTTATAGGTGCAATTAAAATAATTGATGGTCCAAGTTGATTCAAGTTGTTCTAAAGGCCCATTTGTTTTTTCATTGATCCAAACTCAAGGCCCGTTTTCTATTTTGTGTCACAATGGATCAAGTTTGAAGTTGGGGTCCACATCAAGCAACATTCACGTTTTCCTTCACAGATTTCCTTCACAAATTCAAATTTCATGACGTCACCCTTTTTACCTCATATTTCTTTCTAGAAGATGAATAAGACAAAAAAAAAGAAGCAAGCAGATATTTTCACAAGGAAGCTTGAATCACGTTTCATTCCTCTCCTCTGCTCACGCGTTTCTCCTTCACCACTCACCAAAAAAAATCCCACGAAATCAGCTCCTCTAACCAATTTGATTCCTTCAATCCACACTCAAATCTCCATTTTGCCCTCACTCTTCATTTGCTATATAATCACACTCTCAGATCAGAATAAAGGGGGGAAGAAAAAGCTACTGTTACTCTGCAGAAATATCATCACCAACTTCCTCCACAAAAGTCTCTTAATGCTTGGTGAAGTATCATGAGAGATTCAATTTATGAATCTGCTCTGAACTTTCACTGAAGTTATATTACAGAAATTCGGAGGAAGAAAATGGCACTGTTACTCTGCTAAAATCATTTCCAAAAGCTTCCTCCAAACACCAAATCATCTGCATATTCCATTCATTTACTTCAATACACTCACAGTGAAACCTTCATCACCACTCATACCTTCAAAATCAATCACCATAATCATTCATAAACCTTCATACTAACCTGTTTGAAACCGTTCCAAACCATCAACAATAACCTAACCGAATCGGAACCTGCAAATCACCGAATCACCTTCAACATCAAAACTTCACTCACACTTCCGTTCAAAAACCATAAACTTACCTTAATCCACCTTCAACAACCATGACCGATCCATAATCAGCCTCACCTACAAACTCCCAACCGGATCTGAATCCATCAACTTCAAATATCAACGACATCTCATCAGCTTACCTTCTAAGCCGTCACTTTCGATTCGCGACCAACACCACTTCTGTTGAAATATAAACTTGATTTGGGCCTAAATTAGTTATTTGATATTTTGGGCTTTGTTATTTTGGGCTTAAGTAATTTTGGGTAAAGTTTCTAGAGAATTCTTGTATTATTTGGAGAGTCTAGATATTTCTTAATATTGTAATATTCTCTAGAATACTCTTTGAATTTCTAGGATAGAGAACTCTCTAGAATTAGTGAGTCTAGAGTTCTCCTTAGAGTACTATAAATAGAGATGTAATCTCACACATTTGAATCAAGCAAAATACAAAGTTCTCTCTTCCATAAAGAATTCTCCTACCTATCAAGTTTTATTCAAGCCTCCAATATTTCTAAACACTTGTCCTACACATAAAAACACCCTTAGTTCCAACAAAGTGGTACCAGAGCTTCAAGGTCCTCAAAAGATGGCGAATGGAGGTTTCCCTTTTCAAATTCCGATGCTCACAAAGAACAACTATGATAATTGGAGTATCAAGATGAAGGCGCTACTAGGATCTCAAGATGTGTGGGATGTCGTTGAGAAAGGCTTCAAGGAGCAAGACGAAGCCTCGTTAAGCCAAAGTGCGAAAGATACATTGAAGGAGTCAAGAAAGAGAGACAAGAAAGCTCTCTTTCTCATTTATCAATCGGTGGATGAAGATACTTTTGAGAAGATATCCAACGCAACGACGGCCAAAGAAGCATGGGACAAGCTTCAAACTTGCAACAAAGGAGTTGAGCAGGTAAAAAAGATTCGTCTTCAAACTCTTAGAGGTGATTTTGAACGTTTGTTTATGGAGGAGTCCGAGTCAATTTCTGATTATTTTTCTCGAGTATTGGCCGTAGTCAATCAACTTAAAAGAAATGGTGAAGATGTTGATGATGTGAAAGTCATGGAGAAAATACTTCGCACTTTAAATCCAAGTTTTGACTTCATTGTTACCAACATTGAAGAAAATAAGGATTTAAAGACCATGACCATTGAGCAACTCATGGGTTCCTTACAAGCATATGAAGAAAAACAAAAGAGAAAAACTAAACAAAAGGAGGCTATAGAGCAACTACTACAACTCAACATAAAGGAAGCAAACTATGTAAACTACAAGAGCCAAAGAGGACGAGGACGTGGCCAAGATCGTGGACGTGGACGCGGACGTGGAGGAGAAGGAAGAGGAGGTTACAACAACTACTCTAACAACTTCAACAATGGAGAAAGAAGTTGGAATCCACAAGCGACAAGAGGTCGTGGAAGAGGAAATTCATGGTCGAGGTACGAAAAATCACAAATCAAGTGCTTCAACTGCAACAAGATTGGTCATTATGCATCCGAGTGTAGATTCTCGAAGAAGGTTGAAGAGAAAGCTAACTTCGTAGAAGAAAAAGGTGGAGAAGAAGAAACTTTGTTACTCGCATGTCAAAACCAAGTTGAAGAGAAAAGAAACAAGTGGTACCTCGACACTGGTGCAAGCAATCACATGTGCGGCGATCGAAGCATGTTTGTAGAGATCAATGAAGCGGCAACTGGCGATGTCTCATTTGGAGATAACTCGAAGATACCGGTCAAAGGAAAAGGTAAAATTCTCATACGCTTGAAGAATGGTAGTCATCAGTTCATATCCAATGTCTACTATGTCCCTAACATGAAGAATAATATTTTGAGCTTGGGACAATTATTAGAGAAAGGCTATGACATCCACTTGAAAGAACATAGTCTTTTCTTAAGAGATTGTAGACATAACTTGATTGCTAAGGTGCCTATGTCAAAGACTAGAATGTTCCTTTTGAACATTCAAAATGATGTGGCAAAGTGTCTCAAGGCGTGCTATACCGACTCTTCATGGCTATGGCATTTACGATTTGGGCATCTCAACTTTGATGGTTTAGAACGTTTGGCAAAGAAGGAGATGGTGAGAGGCTTGCCTAGCATCAACCACCCAGACCAACTCTGCGAAGGATGTCTAATTGGGAAGCAATTCCGAAAAAGCTTTCCAAAGGAATCAACATCAAGAGCCATAAAGCCGCTAGAGCTCATACACACCGATGTTTGTGGACCAATCAAACCCAACTCTTTTGGTAAGAGTAAGTACTTTCTCCTCTTTATTGATGATTATTCCAGAAAAACATGGGTTTACTTCTTGAAGGAGAAGTCAGAAGTGTTTGAAAACTTTAAGAAGTTCAAAGCCCTTGTGGAGAAAGAAAGTGGTCTTTCCATTAAGGCCATGAGATCTGATCGAGGAGGAGAGTTCACTTCAAATGAATTCAACAAATATTGTGAAGACCATGGAATACGTCGTCCACTAACTGTGCCAAGATCGCCACAACAAAATGGAGTAGCAGAAAGAAAGAATCGAACCATACTTAACATGGTGCGAAGCATGCTCAAAAGCAAGAAGATGCCGAAGGAGTTTTGGGCCGAAGCTGTGGCATGTGCGGTTTACTTGACAAATCGCTCCCCAACAAGAAGTGTGCACGAGAAGACACCACAAGAAGCATGGAGTGGAAGGAAGCCTGGGATCTCTCACCTTAAAGTGTTTGGAAGTATTGCTTACACCCATGTTCCAGACGAAAGAAGAACAAAGCTCGATGATAAAAGTGAGAAATACGTGTTTGTAGGTTACGACTCAAGTTCCAAAGGTTACAAGCTTTACAATCCAAATAGTGGAAAGATCGTCATAAGCCGCGACGTGGAGTTCGATGAAGAAGATTGTTGGGATTGGAGTGTTCAAGAAGAAAGGTATGATTTTCTTCCTTACTTTGAAGAAGAAGAAGAAGAAATTGAACAACCAGTGATAGAGGAACATATTACACCACCGACCTCACCGACACCAAGGTTGGAAGAAACAAGCTCAAGTGAGAGGACACCGCGACTAAGAAGCATTGAAGAGCTTTATGAGGTAACCGAAAACCTAAACGACATTAACCTCTTTTGTCTTTTTGGTGATTGTGAGCCTCTAAGCTACCAAGAAGCGGCGGAAAACATAAAGTGGAGAGATGCCATGGACGAAGAAATCAAGTCAATCACGAAGAACGATACGTGGGAACTTACTACGCTTCCACGAGGACACAAAGCAATCGGAGTAAGATGGGTGTACAAGGCGAAGAAGAATGCAAAAGGAGACGTGGAGAGATATAAAGCAAGATTGGTGGCGAAAGGATATAGTCAAAGACAAGGAATTGACTATGATGAGGTATTTGCTCCCGTTGCTCGTCTTGAAAATATTAGACTGATCATTTCTTTGGCAGCCCAAAATAAATGGAAGATCTATCAAATGGATGTGAAGTCGGCCTTCTTGAATGGTTTCCTCGAAGAAGAAGTTTATATCGAGCAACCATTGGGTTATGAAGTAAAAGGGCAAGAAGAAAAAGTCTTGAAGTTGAAGAAGGCATTGTACGGTCTCAAGCAAGCACCAAGAGCTTGGAATGTTCGAATCGACAAGTACTTTCAAGACAAGAACTTCATCAAGTGTCCATATGAGCATGCACTTTATATCAAAGCGCAAAGTGGAGATATTTTGATTGTGTGCTTGTATGTAGATGACTTGATTTTCACAGGGAACAATCCGAGCATGTTTGAAGAGTTCAAGAAAGACATGGCAAATGAATTTGAGATGACAGATTTGGGGCTCATGGCATATTATCTTGGCATCGAAGTAAAGCAAGGAGACAAAGGAATTTTCATCACCCAAGAAGGTTATGCCAAAGAAGTACTTAAGAAATTCAAGATGGATGACGCCAATCCAGTAGGCACCCCGATGGAATGTGGAAGCAAGCATGAAAATGGAGACATCGTGGATCCAACTCTTTACAAAAGTTTGGTTGGAAGTTTACGTTACTTGACATGTACAAGGCCGGATATTCTCTATGCCGTAGGAGTCGTAAGTCGCTACATGGAAGCTCCAACAACAACTCACTTCAAGGCGGCAAAGAGAATTCTTCGATACATCAAAGGTACAACAAACTTTGGCTTGCACTATTACTCTTCTAACAATTATGACATTGTTGGTTATAGTGATAGTGATTGGAGTGGAGACTTGGATGATAGAAAGAGCACTACTGGTTTTGTGTTCTTTATGGGAGATACTGCTTTCACTTGGATGTCAAAGAAGCAACCTATAGTCACATTATCAACTTGTGAAGCCGAGTATGTCGCTGCCACATCATGTGTTTGTCATGCAGTTTGGCTAAGGAACTTGTTGAAGGAGTTAAAGATGCCACAAAAGGATCCTATGGAAATATGTGTTGACAATAAATCAGCACTTGCTTTAGCAAAGAATCCCGTCTTTCATGAAAGAAGTAAGCACATCGACACACGTTACCACTTCATAAGAGAATGCATTGAGAGAAAGGAGGTGAAGTTGAAGTATGTGATGTCTCAAGATCAAGCTGCCGACATTTTCACCAAGCCACTCAAGTTGGAAACTTTCGTGAAGCTAAGGAGTATGCTTGGAGTCACAAATCAAGTTTAAGGGGGGATGTTGAAATATAAACTTGATTTGGGCCTAAATTAGTTATTTGATATTTTGGGCTTTGTTATTTTGGGCTTAAGTAATTTTGGGTAAAGTTTCTAGAGAATTCTTGTATTATTTGGAGAGTCTAGATATTTCTTAATATTGTAATATTCTCTAGAATACTCTTTGAATTTCTAGGATAGAGAACTCTCTAGAATTAGTGAGTCTAGAGTTCTCCTTAGAGTACTATAAATAGAGATGTAATCTCACACATTTGAATCAAGCAAAATACAAAGTTCTCTCTTCCATAAAGAATTCTCCTACCTATCAAGTTTTATTCAAGCCTCCAATATTTCTAAACACTTGTCCTACACATAAAAACACCCTTAGTTCCAACAACTTCTTCTCCGACGCTGAGCCGATCTCACATCACCTCATTCTGAACAACACAACAGAACCACGTGCAAGAACGAGAGGGAGGCGAGGCGGACATCTTCGACGGAATCAATCCAACACGACGTTGAAACCAGATCGAAGCATCATCGGAGCTTCAAACAGCCGGAATCCAGAAACAGGAGGAACTTCATTTAGGTACTTTCTTCACGATTCTTATTGCACATATATCTTCATGTTTGTTTGCCTGTTATACCATTGAGAACGGTTGTTATCTCGCGGATTGTTTCGATTTTTGCGGTTTGGCTTTGTTGTTTGGGTTGAGTTATGATTTGAATTTGTTTATGAGTGTAATTTTCTTGAGAGCATGATTAGAATTTTGAGAGGTTGTTGATTTGAGTGTGAGTGAGATCGAGAATGAGTATGGAGAGAGGGAGAGTTTTGTTTGACTTGTTGAAGCGTGAAACAGAGGGCATAGAGATAGAGAGCCGTTTTGAGTGAGAGAGATGTTGATATGTTGTTTTGCTTTTACGTGAGAGGATTAGAAGCAGAGAGAAGATTGGTGTTAGAACATAGGACCAAAAACGGCTGCCATTTTTTTTGTTAGTCTCTAGGGTTTATTTTGTTTGTATGTTTTCTGATTTGGGCCTCTCTTAGTTTGGTTTGGTAGCCCGATCCAATTTTCTTGTTATACACCCCGTCGACAGATCCACCCCTTTGTTGTTATTGCCAGATTTTAACATGGGTCTTAATTCACTTGAGCCCAATTTCGTTTTTCTGTGATACACCCCAGCGCCTCATTTTCTCTTTACACACCTTATTCTACAACTTGAACCCTCTGAGCTTATGCCATTTGTCTTTGGGCTTGCATCTCTGAGCCCCAATTTTATGTTATACCATCTTTATGTCCTATATATCTTTCTATTTTGTTTAGTTTATATTTAGAATTTGATTTTTAGGGATTAGATCATATTAAAAATACCAAAAACATGTTTAGAATTAGATTTTATTTTCTTTTATTATTAAAAACACCAAAAATATGTTGCTTATTTTCATTTCTTTTTGAATTTAATATGCTTATTTCTAGACTTTCTTTAGTTAATTTTGATTAATATTTGTTATGTCATTTACTCATACATCATTATATATATCCGTTGCTAATATTTTCTTGACTTTTGTGAGGTACTACTATCATTGAGACATTGAACTTTATTGTGGACATTTATAACTCATTTTAATTTTTGTATATATTATCCTTTTATTTTCTGCTTTAATATTCCGATTGGGTTGTAATAATTAGTAGTTAATTTTCATCCCCATTCGGTTAAGTGTGTAATCCCCATTCCCGAGGCCTTGTAATAATTTTACCGCTTTCCTTTACCGCTTTATTTTATTATTGCTTGCATGCTTTTAACCGTTTTTCAAAATAAAAGAATCTTAGGTCCTTAGCCATTTTCTACCATAAGTCGATTGCACTTCACGCATCGCCATCAACCGTACTTACACATGCACACTTGCACGTACACTCTTATTTTACCTCTTTCATGCTCATCCACTTTATGCTTGAACTTGTATGCTTGTTTGTATGGATTTTACCCGTATGAGCTTGTATGTTTTTATTTACTTCTTTCCATCTTTTTTAAATAAAATGTTCACCCCCGCATTACTTGGTCCATATACCAAGCTCCCAACCAACTCTTTGTAAGTCGAGTGTCTTGCGCACCGCCATCGACCTGTTTTTCAAAACTCTTTTTCATAATAAAACATTGACTTTTTGTCATGTGTTCTTCTTTAAACTCTTTTGTGCACTTGCACTCTTTTTCCTTTAAAACTAATTTCAATAAAATCCTTTTTCGAAACTTTTGAGCAGAACTACAAATGCTCTGACTTCTCCATTGCACTGAGGAGGTATGTAGGCACAAGACACAACGTCTTGCCGAGCAAACTTTTATAAATAACCTTTTTCTTTTGTATATATTTATTTTCTCATTTCTTTTAGCAAACAAAATGGTTTTAACATAAACACATATTTTCAAAAGGTTCCTGTGGAGTACCACAGATGTGAGGGGTGCTAACACCTTCCCTTTGCATAACCAACCCCCGTATCCAGATTTCTTTGTGGGTTTTTTCGAGTTTTTTCCCTTTCCTATTTTGGAATAAAAAAGTTCGGTGGCGACTCTTGCTTTTAACGACTTAAGTTAACCAATGACTTAAACTCAAATTTTCCGCCGCTACAGGGGGGATTATTGATTAAGCTGGTGACATGCTCGGTTGGCCGACACGGTTGATGCGTGTAATGGATATCGAGGTGTTACATTAAAAAGGCGCCTTTTTAATGTAACACCCCGATATCCATTCCTCCCAGCTCTAGGACAAATGCATTGTTGGATAAATAAATCCAACATCACCCTTAGGGATTCGAATGAGCTTAACATCCCAACCCATGGCACCTAGAGAGAGCTTACAAACCTCGATTTAGGTGCAGCCCCTGAGGGCTCATACTATAAGGAAATAAAGTTGCGCCCTCGCTAACAGCAATTGCTTTTAGCGCAGTGGTAAGCACTTGATCCTACAAGTGGTATCAGAGCATGGTCATGGGTTCGAATCCCCCCGGCTGACACTTGGGGGGGAGATTGTTGGATAAATAAATCCAGCGTCACCCTTAGGGATTCGAATGGGCTTAACATCCCAACCCATATGCAAGGTCTCAATTGTCAAATTATCCTTTAGTTGCACATCATCCACTTCGATCACATGAGACGGATCCGTAAAGTATTTTCGCAACTGAGACACATGAAATACAACATGCAAATTTGCAAGCGTCAGTGGTAAAGCAATACGATAGGCCACTTCTCCTACCCTTTCCGTAATCTAGAACGGACCAATAAAACGCGGCGTCAACTTTTTTGACTTCAGCGCTCGACCAACACCTGTCATAGGAGTCACTCTCAGAAACACATGATCTCCCTCTTGAAAATCAAGTGTTCTCCGCCTCTTATCATGATAGCTTTTCTGACGACTCTGAGAAGCTTTCATCTTCTCCTGAATCACCTTAATATTCTCTGTAGTCTCTTATGCAATATCTCGTTCAATTACCGCACTCTCACCAGATTCATACCAACATAACGGCGTCCTACATCTCCTACCATACAAAGCTTCAAACAGAACCATACCAATGCTCGAATGAAAACTATTGTTGTAGGTAAATTCAATCAACGGTAAATAACTATCCCACGCACCACCTTTTTCAAACACACAAGCATGCAACAAATCTTCCAACGATTCAATTGTCCTTTCAGTTTGACCATCAGTCTGCGGATGATAAGCCGAACTCAACCTCAACTTAGTACCCAAAGCCTTCTGCAAACCTTCCCAGAATCTAGATGTAAACCTTGGATCTCTATCAGACACAATACTCGAAGGAATACCATGTAGACTCACTATTTTCTCAATATACAACTGAGCCAACTTCTCCATAGGATAGTCCATTCGCATCGGTATGAAGTGAGAAGACTTTGTCAATCTGTCTACAATCACCCAAATAGCTTCACAATTCTTAGCTGTCCTCGACAAATCAGAAACAAAGTCCATAGATATACTATCCCACTTCCATTCAGGACTAAACAAAGGTTGCATAGCCCCATACGGTTTCTAATGTTCGATCTTTGACTTCTGGCAAGTCAAACAAGAATAAACAAACTCAGATATTTCCTTCTTCATTCAAGGACACCAAAATAATTTCTTTAAATCATGATACATCTTGGTAGCACCAGAATGAATACTCAAACCACTATGGTGTCCTTCTTCAAGAATATTTTTCTGAAGCTCGACAGCGTCAGGAACACAAACACGGTCTCCAAACCTCATTATACCATTCTCGTCAATTCTGAAATTACCTCCTTTGCCTTGGTTAATCGAAGTCAATCTATCAACCAACCCAATATCAATTTTCTGACCCTCCCTAATCTCCTCAAGAATACCACTCGTCAGCTTCAGCATACTCAACTTAACACTATTAGAAGCATTTTCACATACCAAACTTAAGTTTCTGAATTGTTCGATCAAATCCAATTTTCGCACCATTAGCATAGTGTAATACGGTGAACTGACCTTTTTTAAAATGTTGCGGATAGCAAGAGTCGCCACCGACTTTTATTTTATCCAATTGGAAAGGCAAAAAGAACAGGAAAGACCTTTGAAAGATTTTGAGTTCGGGGGGTAAGTTATACAAAGGGAAGGTGTAAGGCACCCTTTGCATCCATGGTTATCCATGGGCTCTTAATTGCTTTAGCTCACTTTGTTTGTTTGAAAAGTTTGAAGTGTCGTGTGTGAATAGTAAAAAGATTTCGTTTAAGGACTTTAGCTTGTAAATAAGCGTAGCCTTGTTTTGAAAGTATTTGAAAAGAGGTGTGAAAAGTATTTTGAATTTGAATGTGTTGAGCAAGCAATTAAGAACTACCTACCCTAAGTTTGTCTTTCTTGTTATTTAAGTCTTTCGGGCGAAAGGGTCTATCCATACCATGAGAAGGCAGGAAGTCTTTCAATTGGATGTGCGGGTCATCGAGAATAATCGTTCGCCACAAGACTGTCCCTACCATAAAGAGGGTAAATAGTCTCGGGGAAGGATATAATAGTCATTTAGGCAACAATAAGGATACCTTAGCAATCGAAGGGACTATCACCATTTAATCAAGGGACGAGATCATATTTATCGTAGGTAACTCGAAGGGACCATGATCTTTTATCGAAGGGACGTGGTGATTTTGAATCGAAGGCAACAAGCTAAGGTATCCCTATATTCGAAGGGACTTGACTATTTGATCGAAAAGGCAGCATAAGAGTGATTACCTTAAAGGTGGGTGTGTGTAGCAATCACGTGGTTCGAATTCAGTTATGTTATCTTGATTTAGGGGAGCTATCGTTCAGTTAATTAGTCTTGTCACTCCCTATATTACTAACCACGCAGTTTAATATATACAAAAAATTAAAACAGTTTATGGGTGCGGAAAGTATAAAGTGCGGGAAATTAAAAGGTCCTAATTACTATTACATCAAAAACTGAATAAGCGACCTATACACCTTCTAGAATTTAAAGGGCAGAAATTAAATAATTAAATAAATAGCATAACTAAATAAAAGCATAATTTAAATAATGACGGAAATTAAATAATTAAAATAAAAAAGCATACTTTAAATAGTGACGGAAATTAAATAGCAAATACTCATACATGCGACATTCAATGGATTTTTGAGATGAGAAGAGAATCGTATTGGAAAAAATCAGGATTAAGGAGATTAAATAAAAACTTAAATTGATTTTATTATTTGACTAAATCTTAATTTAAAACCAAATTAAATATTTAAGAGAAAATTATGTACCAATCCTAATTATCTATTTATTTTAATTAAAAAATTATATCAAAATTAGCAGTTAAATACTAATCCTAATTTATTAAACTAATTCTAAATCAAAATTTTGTTTTTTAAAAAAAAAAGGAAAAAAGAAAGTTTATAAATAAATGGTTTTAAAAAAACAGAATTAAAACAAGATTTATAAATAAATAAAAGTAAGAAACCTGGGCGCTTATTCCCTGTGGTATTGATCTGAAGGTCCATGGTGTACAGGCATTTTCTCATCCTTTAGATCTTGACCTCTGTACATCCTAGGGTCAGCACTTGATGGAACTTCGTGGTCCTTCACAAGCTTTGTGCGCTGGATCGTGGGGATCCGTATTCTCATCCATCAGATATGCATCCGCAGCGATCCAAGGGCTGATATTGGAGGTTGTATTGTAGGTACTCCTTGTCTGGCTGCACATAATCCATGGGAAAACAAAGTCATAAAATAAAGTGGAAGACTCAAGGTTCGAAACCCAGGTCCTTCTGGTAACATCCAACATACCTTTGCCACCTGCGTCATATCACCTGATTCGTTACTGATATGCATTGAACGAAAGAAATATTAAAATGCAAGAACTAAATTGAATTGTAAAGAGGGTCAAACGTGGGCCCTGCGAGTGAAAGCGTGTCCAATCAGAGTCAGAAAGAGAACTTGGAATTTCTGACCAGCCAATGGGAATGTCACACGCATGGTCCAAGGCTTCAGCCGCCGTTGACCAACGAATGGTAGCGGCACATGCAAGCGGTGGGGTCGGACTCCCTATTCATCATCTTCTCCATTCCACCATCCATGATTTGCCACGAATCTGCCTGGTATTTGCTACGATTTTGCTGCGCAAATTTCGTAGCTAACCTGCATGTTAAACGAATTAAAAAACAGTGTTTCAACACAAGATGTAGGCGCCCAGATCCACTCAAAAACTTGCTAGGGACTCAAACATGGCTTCGTTTTGGATCGAAACCGTCCATAGATGGGAATACGAAGCTCCCCTTCTTTGAAGCCCTAGTAATGGTGGTTATGAAACAGCACGTTCATACGCTCATGCAGGGATCCAAACCTGTTCTAAATTCTCTCAGGAACACGTCAGAACCATCGAATTAACTTAAAACACGCTAGCATATGAAATAAGAAAATTTGAAGATATGAATAAAGATATTAGTCATGATACATGTACCCGTGTATGATCAATGTTCCAAGGCTGCATGGACTTGCTTTATGCTTCCTCAGAAGTGGAATGGGGTATTCGTTTGCCCTTGTGGTTGCTTGAAATAAGAGATGCAAGTTTTCTCCTCTTTTGAATATTTTTCACTTCTTGAACCCTAGCCTCTCCTCTCCTATTTTCGTCCCCTTGCTTGGCTGCTTCCTTTAGCATATATAGGAGAAGAATTAGGTCAAGTATCTTGGCTTGAGATTGAATCAATTTGATGACTTGGAAATATAAAAATATTTTTGCATAAAATCTTTCTAAGTTTGATCACCATCCTATTTCATGAATATTTTCTTTTTAGTATCAGCCATTGAATTAGATTTGATCTAATTGAATCAAATAAAAGTTTAATGCCTCAATTATATTATTATTTTGATGATTTTATTTGAATATATTTGAATAAAATCAAGTATAAATAAAATAAATTCATAAAATAAATAACTTTTGACCAATGGACTCTCCTTAAGCTTAAGATCACGTGGGAAACTCAAAATTAAAGGCCCATTACTCAAAAGTACAAAAGTCATCAACTAGGGTTTCAAGCATTTTCCAAGTTTTACTCAACTTTAGCAATGCGTATCTCTCTCAATTTTAACCCTATGAAGGTGTTCTTGATATTTTTAGAGAGCTCAAGATGTCCTTTAAAGCCTCCTTTTGGTTTCATCCCGATTGAGCTTACCATGTTCAAGTTATGAGTTTTGAGAAAAAAATGACTTTTTGCGATCCTTTAGAAGGACCTATAATGTTTTGGCTTATATCTCTCAAATGAAGCATTTTTAGCCTTGGCATTTGAGAGACAAAGTTGTAGAGAATTCAATTTCCTTCAAAATGAGATTTGGATGGAAAATTTTTGATCTTCCATGTGGAAGTTATGACTGGTCAAAGTGTGGTTGACTTTTCCTATGAAACCCTAATTTAGAAACTCTTGAATTTGTTGATTTCTGATCTTTTCTTGATGAATCATGATCAACCTTTGATCAAATGATGAATCTAACATTAAAATGTTGATGTTGACCAAAAATCAGAAGTTTTGATTGTGATTTGACCATAGTTTGACTTTTAGGTCAACCAGTCGTTTATTGATCGTTTGGGCCATTGAGTGAGAAGTCTTTTGAATCAGAGCTTGAAACATGGCATGAGGATTATTTGAATCATATGAGGGGCCATGGAGTCCACTTGAGGTATCAAAAGTTGATTTTTCTTGGAGAGAAACAAAACCATAGTTTTGGTCCTTATTGCTTAGGAGAGTATGCATCCACTTAGATCTTGAGTTGTTGATGAGCTTGAGTATAAAATGTGATGGGAAAATTTTGGGGTGTGACAGCTGCCCCTGTTCAATCTTCTTATATCCGAGGATGTAGATTGGCATGTATGCCTGTTGGAATCTGAAGGTAGAAGAGGATTGAACACTAGAATACCCAGGAATTTGCCCTAGCTGAAGTATGGACTTTTGTCGGAGATGGGCTTGAAGATTCCATCCAGGTGTTTGGAAAAGATGTATGATTGAGATGGGCTTAAAGATGCCATCCATTTTGATAGACTTGAGAGTTAGAATACGTCGTATGTTAGACCGTATCTTAGGATGAGTCGTACGTTAGACCGGAGGATGGGTCGTGCGTTAGGCTGAAGGATGAGTCGTGCGTTAGACTGAATCCAATTTGTATCCGTAGATGTCTGGAAAACCGTGCGTTAGGTTGAAGGATGAGTCGTGTGTTAGACTGAATCCAATTTGCATCCGTAGATGTCTGGAAAACCGTGCGTTAGGTTGAAGGATGAGTCGTGCGTTAGACTGAATCCAATTTGCATCCGTAGATGTCAGGAAAACCGCGCGTTAGGTTGAAGGATGAGTCGTGTGTTAGACTAAATCCAAATTGCATCCGTAGATGTCTGGAAAACCGTGCGTTAGGTTGAAGGATGAGTCGTGCGTTAGACTAAATCCAAATTGCATCCATAGATGTCTGGAAAACCGTGCGTTAGGTTGAAGGATAAGTCGTGCGTTAGACTAATCCAATTTGCATCCGTAGATGTCTGGAAAACCGTGCGTTAGGTTGAAGGATAAGTCGTGCGTTATACTAATCCAATTTGCATCCGTAGATGTCTGGAAAACCGTGCGACAGGTTGAAGGATAAGTCGTGCGTTAGACTAATCCAATTTGCATCCGTAGATGTCTGGAAAACCGTGCGTTAGGTTGAAGGATAAGTCGTGCGTTAGACTAATCCAATTTGCATCCGTAGATGTCTGGAAAACCGTGCCTTAGGTTGAATTTGCGCTTAGTATGTTGAGAAGTGTTCGTTGGAGATTGATCGTGTCAGCACCGTTCGTAGTAACTGAATTAGACTTGGGAAGGATGATCGTGTCTACACCGTTCGTGATGACATAATTAGATCTCTAAAGGTTGATCGTGTCAGTACCGTTCGTAGCAACTGAATTAGATCTTGGAAAGATGATCGTGTCTACAGCGTTCGTGGTGATAGAATTAGATCTCTAAAGGTTGATTGTGTCAGTACCGTTCGTAGAAACTGAATTAGATCTTGGAAAGATGATCGTGTCTACATCGTTCGTGATGATAGAATTAGATTCTTGGAAATAGAAGACTGTAACGGGTCATACATTAGACCATATGTTGAAGGATGTCAGAACGAGTCGTACATTTAGACCATATCTGTTGAGGGATGTCAGAACGAGCCATTCATTTCGACCATATCTGAAGAGGAATATCAGAACGAGTTATTCATTAAACCATATCTGAAGAGGAATACTGGAACGAGTCATACATTAGACCATATCTGATTGAGAATACCGGAACGGGTCATACATTAGACCATATCTGATTGAGAATACCGGAACGGGTCATACATTAGACCGTATCTGATTGAGAATACCGGAACGGATCATACATTAGACCGTATCTGATTGAGAATACCGGAACGGGTCATACATTAGACCATATCTGATTGAGAATACTGGAACGGGTCATACATTAGACCATATCTGATAGAGAATGCTTGCTTGGTATGTAAAAAGACTTGTCAGAATGAATCTTCAGTTTGATTATATCTGAGAGGAATGCTTGTCGAGGCGGAACCTGAAAACAACGTTAGAAATATGCAATGTCATGATGCATGTATTATATAGTGACGTATGCAATGTATGAATATGATATATGACTGATGCTGTTTGGAGTGCTTTGAGAAAATAAATCTCTGTATCATTGTGACTTGGATATTTGATCTTGTTTTGAAGATGTGTAGCTGGGGATTTATGATTTCTGCTTGGGGATGGAAATGATTTGAATGATTCGTCTTGATGTACCCTGACTGGGGATGAAGTATGTCGGAGAAACGGTAGTGTTGAAGATGTAAATCTCTATTGGGGAGCCATGTCTTTTGTCGAGAGTATTTGAAAATATCTTTTTAATGATTACTCTGTGGGGATATGATCTTGTGAACCCAGAGTTGTGGGAAGACATGGATGTCTTGAAAGTTGTCCCCAATATTATAGTAACGGTCGTTCCTGGGCTTGTATTGATTAGGACATACCACTGAGTATTGATCAAGATGTCAAACTGGACTTGCATAGATTTGCCCCTGCTAGTAGGGACTTTGGAAAGATTTGCCTCGCGAGGACTTTATGATATGTGCACTATGGGCGTCATGCCCCTCGTAATCATAGGCTCAGGATAATGCCCCATGTTGATTGGAAATAGATTCAGATTTACTTGGATCCATGCCCCTGATTGTTTTTTGGCATCTTTGAGAGATTCTCGGAATCTTGACTTGGTTGCCCTGGATTGATCGGGACATAGTTTGAAACCCACTTGGGATGTGATTTTGACTGTTTGGCATTTGAGAGATTCTTCGAATCTTTACTTGATTTCCCTAGTTTTGGTCCTTATTGCTTAGGAGAGTATGCATCCACTTAGATCTTGAGCTATTGATGAGCTTGAGTATAAAATGTGATGGGCAAATTTTGGGGTGTGACACATAGACATGTGTAGAGACTTCCTACTCAGAGCATCGACAACCACATTTGCTTTACCCGAATGGTAATTCAATCCAAAATCATAATCTTTAAGAAATTATAACCATCTCCTCTGCCTCATATTAAGCTCTTTCTGATCAAAAAGATACTTCAGACTCTTGTGATCATTGAATACTTCAAAACTCGAACCATACAAATAATGTCTCCACAATTTCAACACAAATACTACTGCTGCCAACTCTAAATCATGATTCAGATAATTCCTTTCATGCACTTTGAGTTGTCTTGACGCATAAGTCACTACTTGTTGATTTTGCATTAATACACCGCCTAAGCCCGTCAAAGAAGCATCACAATATACCACAAAAGATTCCACTGGGTTCGGCAAAATCAAAATAGGAGTACTAGTTAACCTCTTCTTCAACTCTTGGAATCCTTCACACTTCAATCCTAAATAAAGGCATGACCCTTTCTAGTCAAGTTAGTTAACGGAAATGCTAACTTGGAGAATCCTTTTATAAACTTTTTGTAGTAACCTGCAAGACCAAGAAAACTACAAATCTTTCAAGCGGACTTTGGAGCTTCCCACTGAGATACCGCTTCTCCTTTCGCAGGATCGACTGCAATACCATTCTTGGAAATCATATTACCGAGGAAACTAACTTCTCTTAACCAGAACTCGCACTTAAACAGTTTAGCATAAAGCTTCTTCTCTTTCAATAATTCCAACACAACCTCCAGGTTTTCTGCATGCTCTTTTTTGCTTTTGGAATATATCAGAATATCATCGATAAACACCAC
This sequence comes from Vicia villosa, assembly GCF_029867415.1. Classification (NCBI taxonomy): domain Eukaryota; kingdom Viridiplantae; phylum Streptophyta; class Magnoliopsida; order Fabales; family Fabaceae; genus Vicia; species Vicia villosa. The sequence continues at coordinate 247,806,344 of NC_081180.1, read as the reverse complement.
TACAAACTTGTCGAGATAAGGATGGAAAATCCTATTCATATACTCCATAAAAACACCAGGTGCAATAGTTACTCCAAAAAGCATTACTGTATACTCGTAGTGACCATACCTCGTTCTTAATGCAGTCTTCTGAGTGTCATCCGCCTTCACGCGAATCTGATGATATCTAGACCTCAAATCAATTTTACTAAACACACACGCTCCAACCAGTTGATCCATTAAATCATCAATCCTTGGCAACGGATACCGATTCTTGATAATAACCTTATTCAACTGCCTTTAATCCACATATAATCACATAGAGCCTTTTTTCTTCTTTACCAGCAACACCGACGCACCCCACGACGACACACTGGGACGAATAAATTCCTTCTCAAGTAATTCTTCTAATTGACTCTTCAATTCAACTAATTCAGATGCCGACATTCGATAAGGCGCCATTGACACATGACTCGTTCTAGGAATTGAATCAATAGCAAACTCCACTTCCCTCTCAGGTGGAAACTCTCTAACATCTTCCGGAAAAACTTCTGGGAAATCACACACCACCGGTAGTTTGCCACTTACTGCCTTTCCTTTCACTTCCATAGATGCCAACAACATAAACACGACTGCCCCGTCTTTAAACGCTTCGTTCACTTGCCTAGCCTTCAACGCCAAGTCCTCGACACTAACATCTTCAGGAAAAATAACCGTTTTCATGAAGCAATTGATATGAAGTCTGTTGAATTGTAACCAATTCATCCCCAGGATAACATCAAGTTGTTCAAGCGGAAGTCACACTAAGTTTATTTCGAACTCCCTACCAAATATGTCAATCGGACAATTCAAACACGCATACAAAGTAGTTACTGAACCCGACGCAGGAGTGTCAATAACCATACTTCCATTTATCTCAAATATTTCTAAATTCAATCTTTTAGCACAATCCATAGAAATAAACGAGTGAGTTGATCCAGTATCAATAATTGCAATTAAAGGTGTGCCATGGATAAAACACTTACCTTTAATCAACCGGTTCTCAGGAGTCTCTGACCCAGACAAAGCAAAAACCTTTCCACCTGATTGGTTCTTCTTTGGTTTTATGCAATGTGGACTGATATGGCCTTCCTCGCCACAATTGTAGTAAGTCACGGTTTTCATCCTACAATTGAAAGCAATATGACCCGCCTTACCACACTTGAAGCACTTCTTTTCTCCACTCTTGCACTCATTCCTTCTATGTCCAGGTTCACCACAGTTGTAGCACCTAACGGGAGCACCAGAATCTCCCCCACTAGGCCTTTTCCAATCTCCTGCTTTTGGATTCCCTTTACTATATGACTTACCTCTATCCATAGGCTTCTTACCTTTCTTGTCAACTAACTCGCGAGAGTGAGATGACTTCAGCTTAAGGTTATCCTCTTCAAAGATCCTACTACAGTCCACTAAGTCAGAAAATCTGCAGATCCTCTAATATCTAATACCCAGCTTGATCTCATCACGAAAACCATCCTCAAATTTGATGCATTTCAAGAATTCTCCAGCTTTATCAATGGTATAGTGAGCGTAGTACTTAGCCAGTTCCACAAACTTAGAAGCGTACTCAAGCACCTTCATACTACCTTGCTTCAGTTCTAGAAACTCAATCTCTTTCTTTCCCCGAACATCTTCAGGAAAGTATCTCCTTAGAAATTCCCTCTTGAACACAACCCACGTGATTGCTATGCCATCAGTATCCAACTCAGCCCTTGTAGCAACCCACCAATCACCAGCTTCTTCAGACAACATGTGAGTATCATACCTCACTTTCAGGTTCTCAGCATAATCAATAACTCAAAAAATCCTTTTGATTTCCTTCAACCACTTCTGAGCACCTTCCGGATCATGAGTGCCTTTGAACAACAGAGGGTTGTTCCTCTGGAATTCTGCCAGTTGTCTGTTCTCATTAATCCCAACCCCATTAGCATTTCCTCCCAGCACGCCAGCAATCATACATAGAGCCTCAGCGATAGCATCATCGTTTCTCCCACCTATTCCTGCCATTGTTCTGCTAATCATAAAACAATTTCTATTAGCTCAAAAGTATCGACAGTGTCAATTCACATTAGTCGCATACACAGGGAAAAACTGACACAAGACTCTGGTCACAGCGACCGACTATGCTCTGATACCACTATTATAACACCCTTCTAAACCCCCACGACAATTATTAAAATAATCAGAGTAAAACATGAAAGCAAGGGTGCCACAATTAATAAGAAATTAAAAACCAATTATAGTTCAACTGTCATGCTTATTAGGAACGATTCATCAAATAACAATATCATGTTTATCATAGTGGAATAGTATAATTCACCAACATAAACCAATGGAAAAAAAATTCAAAACCAATAAAATAGAGTATCACAACTAAATTCTAAAACTATCGTTCCTAGTGTTACAAGACCAGAGCGTGACCGACACGACCCAAAAATAAATGGATAAACTCTACGAGCTATCCTCACCAAGAAAATAGGCCGCCACTCCTCAATGTGAAAATTATCAACATCTAAGGGTGAGTCTCATTCTTAATTAATAAGTTTTATACACTCATAAGCAGTAAAACGTCATAGAAATATTATTCACCCAATTATAACATGTATTCAGATTCCCAAATAGTTAATCAATAACCTTACCAACAATACATCACTAAACATAACGCTAAAATCATTCAGTCCTACTATATCATCATGCACATGAATGAACTGACGCTATGCATGTGGTACCATACATGGGCTAAACCCATTCGACTGATCTATTCATCACCAAGATACAGCCTAACCGGCACAAATTCCATACAATGGGAATTATGCCCACCATTCGATCCACAACATCACCGGGATCCATCACCAAAATGCGTATGAATGAATGCTCACATATGACATACTTATAACATCACCAATCCGATGCATCGCATTGTCTTATTACATATCACCATTTCATCACTAGTAAGCATGCACATGTCTTAGAAATCATCCGATCATAACACATATATTCATGTCAAACATCATCCAATCACAATGAAATCAAAATAGTTTCATCACCATACCACATTGCTACATTCACACATACATGTACACAATGCTACAATTCATCATTTAAAATTAAATCAAGATTTAAAAAAATAAAGTCGGGTCACTGCCCATTCCACCAATTTATCATATAAAGCTTTGAATCAGCTTCACAACGCCCAAAACGGCACATAAATAAGACACTCGGATCAAAAGATACCAAAATTAAAAGTTGCAGACTAGCCTCCTTCGCCCGGCAACAGGTTTGTCTCGCCCGGCGCTCTGAGGCAGTAGCGAGGCCACTTTCAAACCCCTCTCTCTCCCACTGGCTCGCATGGCGGACCTCACTTGGCACTCGCTCGCCCGACGAGTCGATTGCTTTGCCCGACGCTCCGCACCAGAACCAGAATTCTACAGTGCGATTTTGGTATTCTTCCCCTCCCAATTTCAATCCACTCGTACCACAATAGTTCCCACACCAAAATATATTCAAATAACATATCGTATTACAGTTATAACATATTTTAGAGGTCATTTAACACAAAAATCATTCATCAATTGCATCAAATCAACATAAACAACCTAAATCTCCCAGAACCCCAAACCTAAACATGCAATCGAATCAAACAACAATCCTAATCAGTTCTACTACCCTTGATTGCATAATAATCATTAACCAGAAGAGTCCCTTCTTACCTTAGAGTTGAATTCTTCGAAGGTCCTCTTCTTCCTATCTCCTCTTTCATGTATCTTCTCTTCTTTAGACTTGGCTCTTTTGCTTCTAATTTTCCTTATTCTCATTTTTTTCTATTTTATGAAAAATAGAATAATGATCAGTGAGGCCTACACACTTAGCACCCCCTCTCTACTAATCATAACTCCAAGGCCCAATTATTTGTTTCCATAATATTTCTCAATAATTCGCAAAAAATACCAATTATCCCATTAAATAATTTAAAAATTCAAATCAAACTAAATAATGGAAAATTACGGGGTGTTGCACAACAGGTTCAGGATTGAGCATCTTGGGAGCGGTAGCAGCAGGTGCTGGCGTGAAAGCACCTTCGACATTAACATTGACCTCGTCTCTATCGCTTTCACTATCAGAGACTGCAACAACTTTTTCCATATAAATTTTAGGGACTTCAGCAGGTTTCGAAACAGCCTTAGGGGCGAAAACTGTTTTGGTTTTGACGTGGGAATGGTTGTTACTTTTCAACAGTTTGTATTTCTTCACCTCATGACCGGTCTTCCTACAGTGAGAGCAGAAAACCGAGATGTTTTCATATTCAATATCAGAAAAGAAGGCGAAAGCTTCTCATTTTACCAAGACATTGTAATTGAGAGGCTGGGTTAAATCCGTTTCAATAAACACACGAACAAAATTTCCGAAAGTTCTGTTAAACCTCGACTTTGAGGAAGCAGCATCCATACAAATAGGATTGCCAACACAGCTTACTATGGCAGGGAATAGATCAGGGCAGTCCATGGGAGGACGACAACAGAGTAGAGAGGGAGGCTGAGTCAAAAGAGGAAAGAGGATCCATCAGCGGTGGCTAGGGTTTGCTGAGGTGTTTCCGTTGAGAGCCATGACACCCAATTTACTTCTTTGCATTGCTGGATCAACTTGTGATATTAATAACCTTGAATGCAACAATATTTTAACATAAAAATATATTCTTTTGAAGTAAGTTATAAAAATTATAATCTAAAATATAAAGTTGTTTTTATAAGTGTATGGGGTTAGAAACATTGTGATGTATGAATGAGATGTATATATGTCATCGTAATACTTTTAATTTCTTACCATTATTTTTTAGTACAAAATCTTAAATACAAGATTTATGAAATTATAAACTTAGATGAAAAAATTATAAGGTGCTCGTACAATAAATAAAATGATATTTTGGTAGGATATATATTATCATAAGTTATTAGAAGTTTATATTTTAACTCATACTTCTTCATAGAGCATTTTTGTATTATTCTTTTTTTTTGGTGATGTCATTTTTGTGTTATTCTAGACCTACTACTCTTCAGGGCCGGCCCTAGGGGTAGGCCACCAAGGCTACCGCCTAGGGCCTCACATTTTTATTCCATATATATGTAATTCTATTTAATTGATTTTTTAAAAAAATAACTTTTTATATTATATTATATATTAATTAAATAATAACAACACCTATTTGAAAGATATAATAATAACAAACATCTACGATGTATATTTTTCAATTTATTATTTTAAAAATTAATAATAATTTTTTTAAACTTTATATTTAAATATTTTCTTTTATAATCGTGAAATTGTTTTTCAATTATGTTTTATTTATTAAACAATGAGAAAAATGTTTAAATGAGTTAATTGTATTATTAATTAAAATAAAATATTAAATAAAATTAATTATAATAATTTAATATTTTACACCTTAAAACATCTAAATTATATTAATTTTTAATTTTTTACTATATTAAAAATATTTACTTTTAAATTTCGCCTCAGGCCTCAAGATGTGTTGGGCCGGCCCTGCTACTCTTCGTATAAAATCTGACAAAGGTGATCAATGCATTTAATAGATATTATTTTGGAAATAACTTTTGGACATTCGGCATCTGCTTCACATTTTATTGGGAGTTTAGCAAATTTTCCTGTAATGAAAAGAGATTATAAAATAATATTAGAAAATATGATAAAAGTTGGGTACAACTTAAAAGAACAGAAGAAACTTAAAAAGAATATAAATACCAATAGCATGTGATGTTGCAAGAAATGTTGAAATATAAAAAGTCCAAATATAAAATAACTTAAGAATTTCAACCATATTTTTATCACTTCTATTATAAATATATAAAAACTAAAGTACTTGGAAAAGACAAGATAAGCCCTTTGATTAAAAGTCATCCTTAATCTAATTATAAGGGATATTATTGACTATTTGAACTTTACTTAATTTATATTCACTTGGCATTAAATGCCGCTGATGTGGCACAACCCTATTTTTTTTTGCAGGTTTTTATATTATTTTAATTTTAATTATACAAATTTGTTCCAATAAACCTTAATTATATATTACACGCTAAATTATGATACAAGATTAATGCTGGCTGCGGAATATGAGCAGCCATCCTAAAATTGGATGAATTCTCCCACTTTTCACGTTTGCCAAGTCAAAGCATCATTTCCCAAGAGCAAAAGCATTGAAGAGGTTTTGTTAAATTACGATTACAAATACTGAATTTCGGCTAAACCATTATTCTCAACATACCATATACGTTTTATGTTCTCATATTCACATATTTGTTTTTGTTCTAATGGTTTGGTTTGGTTATCTGTGTTTAATCGGGAAGATCCAAAAGGCGAACTGTCGATCCAGACTCTGTCATTCTTGATCATCAAGTAGGAATAGCTTTTGTTGTGGCAAATAGTATTTCATTCTAATACATACTCATAATTGATTTGAAAATTGTTTTTCTTTCCTTTGAATTCAATCCGTTTTTTGAATCTTAATGTACTGATTAAGCATTGTGGCAGGTGTTCTGTCTTCATCGACTTATAAGTGATGGAATTGGAAGACTTGATGAAAGAGATGGTGAGATGTTAGAATTTTCGGTGTTACATGTTTTATAACATGGATTTGATTGATTGGATTTTAAATTTTGTTTTTGATTGTTCACTATAGAGTCTGTCCATGTTACTGAAGAAATTCCACCCAGTCTGTAACTAATTTTGGTACATTTTGATGGATTTGTAATTTGAAATGAGTTAGGATTTTATTGAATGAAATTCATGATTCGGAACATGTATGTGATGAAAACTCAACTCTGTAAATTATGGGATTTGTGATTGTTATTAAATATTCAATTGGTTTATTGTTGGATTTTTTATTGTTATTAAATATTCAATTGGTCTATTGTTTCTATGAATGCCAATGATGTTTCTATGATTTGTTGAATACTTATGGATTAAATAACAGATTATTTTGTTTTGTCGATGTTAGTTCATGCTTTGTAGGTACATGGTGTACAGTTGTGGTACGTACATATTAACAAAGTTTCATGGATATATGTAGTTGGCCCAATTGTTGGAGCCGTAGCTGGAGCACTTGCTTATAACTTAGATTTGTATACGTCTGATACATCTGAAATTGTTGTTACATAGAAGTTAGGATGATTTTTTTAAAGTTATAGTAACAATGTATTTTGTGTATATTTGGAAGATTTCGTTTAATATTTTTTATGTTTTTTAATACTAAATAGTGCAATTAACTGATTAGTACTTTCTGTAACAAATTTTATCAAATATTTTATTTGTAAAAATTGTAAGGTAATGTATTATTGGTTTTTTGTTAATAATATTTAAGGTAATTTGTTATTTATTTTTTTGTATTATTAAATATGATTTTTCAATTTTCCTAAAATATAACTAATATAATAATGGTTAAATTACTTTTAATGTTGTAATTGATGATGTGTACAACTACTTATTACTCAATTAACTTCACAATAAATATCATCTTCTTAAAAAGAAAAATTGTATTCTCCAATTTTGTTTTAAATGTATGTAATTGCATTACAATATATATATTGATATGTTGCTTTCCATAGTAAGTTTATTTGATTTGGAATAGATTAAATAATGTAGTTTAAATAGATTAAATGATAAATTAAATAAAAAAATCATTGTAAAGTATGAATAGCTAAATATTGATGAGACGGTTGAATTAATTTTTAAAATTTTAATAACTCTAATTTACAATTACTAAAATGTTATATAGGGAAAGATATAAATATAATGAAATAAATAATATGTAATGCATTTAATTGTATGAAATAAAAATATACAAAAATTTAATTTTATGAAATAAAAATATACAAATATTTAATTTTATGAAATAAAAATATACAAATATTTAATATATGAATTAGAACATTGTTTTGTGTAAAAAATGTTATTATAATAGATAAACATACATAAACTTTCTCTTTATTATTTTGAGGAAAATTTGTTTGATTTCTCAATAAAAAAATTCATTCGAAGAGATAATTGTTCATAATGATATTGATGCATGATATTGATAAACATAACATTTTCTATAAATGTATAATAAAAAGATTTGTATCAAAATAAGTTTAATGAAAAGATACGGATTTTTAAATGTTATGATATTGAAATAAGAGATATATAGCTATTTGATTTTGATAGCTATACATTTAAAAATAAGTTGATTTTTATGGCAAAATAATTTTAATGAAAAGATACTGATTTTTAAATGTTATGGAATAATTTAAAAATCATAACATATTTTATTTTAAATTTTATGTTATAGCTATTTGATTACATGTGAACTTATATATAATTTTATTTTTATGTAAAAAATAATAAAATAATAACTAAAAAGAGTATCCTATTTTTTATTAGTCGTATACCAAATTGACATATAGTGAACTTATATATAATTGTGTCATATTAAAAATGTTTAAATATAATAGTACAATATCAATTTATTTTTTAATTAAAACTTAGATAAACAACATATAAATATTTATTATATAAATATTTTTTATAATGTATTTAAAAACTTTTCAATTCTGAATTTAATAGTTGATTATAACATATAAAATTAGCAAAATTATATATAATTGATGATATTTTTTGGTTTTTTAACTCATTTTTTTAATAAAATTTTACAATAAATTTATATAAGTTTATTTTTTTTATTTTGAAGATTATGTTATAGATTTGATTTTAATTTCCATGTTGAATTTGCATGAGCATATTTTACAAAGTTTATTATATTTTGATAGGGTCGTTGTCATACATTTTATGTTTGTAAAAAATATAAATACGATCTAATAAGAAGGTTTTAGGTTTGTAATTTAACGGGGAGTTGTCATACATAGTAGGTTATGCATGATATTGATAAACATAATGTTTTCTATTAATGTATAATGAAAAGTTTTATATCAAAATAAGTTTAATGATTTTTAAATGTTATGATATCATGCATATCGAAAATTGAAAGATGTCGTTTGATAGTATTTATTTCGTGGGATATAATCAAACAGCTATACAATACCTCTTCATACTATTAATAGTTATGGAATAAGAGGACATATCATATGAGAAAAAACAGATTCACTCATAATCTCCACCATTTATTTTAAAATCCAATGGTTCAGATTCATTCTCATATTCTCATATAAATATGTCATTCTCATATGATATGCCCTCTATGGAATAATTTATTTATAATAAATAAGTATAGTAATAAAATTTATATAAAAAATTAAATTAATTAAGTGCATTTAGTTAAAAATAATATTTCATTAACCATAAAATTTACAAAAACATATTAATATTGTTACAAAATCAGTATATCAAGTTTGATAAAAATTAAATGAATAAAATAAAATTTTCTTAATTATTTTTAAATTTAAAATGCAAAAATATTAATCTTAAATAAGAGCTGGATTTTTTTCAAAATAAATAATAAAAAAATTAAGATGGGAAAGATAATATTTAAAATAATTTTGATAAAAACAATATAAAAAATATTTTTTATTAGTCATATACCCAATTGATATATAGTGAACTTATATATAATTGTGTCATATTAAAAATGTTAAAATATAATAGTACAATATCAATTTATTTCTTAATTAAAACTTAGATAAACAACATATAAATATTTATTATAATGTATTTAAAAACTTTTCAATTCTGAATTTAATAGTTGATTATAACAAATAAAATTAGCGAAATTATATATAATTGATGATATTTTTTGGTTTTTTAACTTGTATTTTTTTAATAAAATTTTACAATAAATTTATATATGATTACTTTTTTTTTTATTATTTTTAAGAATGTTATTGAAGATTAGGTTATAGTTTGATATTAATCTCCATGTTGAATACGCATTAGCATATTTTATAAAGTTTATTGTATTTTGATGGGGTGTTGTCATACGTTTTATGTTTGTAAAAAATATAAATACGATCTAATAAGAATTTAACGGGAGTTGTCATATAGCGTAGGTAGTAAAAAAATGTAAATATAATATAATATAATAAGAAAGTTTTAAAATTGAAATTTGATCAGATGTCAGACATTTTAAGTTTGAAAAATGGGCTAATATCTAAAATAGGTCTAATAAATTTTTAGAATTTCATATGGATTCAACTGGTGTTTGTTAGCTCATATGGATTCACGGGTAGATGTGAACGTATCTATGAGATATAAGTTGTAGACTGTGAGTTTAAATGTCCATCTTTTAAATCTTTCTTTTGCTACTATTTAATAAAATTGAAGTTAGAGAATCAATTGTACGGTTTATTATAAGTATCGATCGATGCTTAACTAACAAGTGCGTATCATTAACCTATATTTATAACTATGTGAATATTAACCAATTGAAAAATGAATTGATACTTTATAAATGATGATCTGATAGACGTGTAATGTAAACCCGAACGGGATTTAATCTCTTTATAGCATATAAAGTTCATATTCTTATATATTTAATTTAATTGTAGTTTTAGTCCTTTGGAAGTTGTAAAAATATTTTGTAAAATTATAATCATAATTAACTATCTCTTAATTATATTTAATTATTTATATATGTTGTGTTTGCCCCTTTAACCTACCTATTTAGAAGGTCACATAATGATAAGGTGAATATTTTAACCAGACATAAATGATAGACAATGACATTTTTCATTTTTTTCTCCTATGTTGAATATGTGTTAGTTGTATCAAACATTTCCTTGACAATTTTATTATTGCTATTAATTTTATTTTTCTTTCATGATGTATAGTGATTCATATCCCTTATTATAATAGTTTTTTTTCAAATTCCATAATATTTATTGTATTTGAGATACATTCTGTTATAATTTCCAACACAGTTCATAGGCCAGACTCTAGTCTTAAAATTTAACGTAGGCCAGACTCAAGTCTGGAATGACATGACCTATTTCCACCCTAATGATCATTCCTTGATGTGTATTACTCTTCTAAACTTTGTAAAACTCGCTGCTATATTTGACAGAAAACTCGAAGACATACTCAATGGAAAAATCCTATCTTTTCTTTCCTGAGATCTCAAAGTAATTTACGTTATAATCATTGAAGGGCTCCTATATTTGATCACCTGAGATCTCATAGATTTGATTGCCAGAAACATCGATTTCATCTCGTATCGGGTTTCTAAGTCAGAGATTTGTTGATCAAACAAAGTTGGATGAGGCTTGAAGATGATGAGGCCTAAGATTATAAGCCAAGCCTCGATAAATAAGCCCTTGAGAATCAATAGTTGACCAATCTTTGACTTGGGACTTCAAAACCCTAATTTGGGAACCACACTTGATCTCTTGACGAAAAAACCCTACCTTGTAAAAAAAACAAAAGAAACAAAGCATATTTTTGTATTTTGTTTAAGGTTAGTAAAGCATAAAATGATTAAACATAAAGAAAAAGAAACAAACCCCAAGGATAGGAGGGTTAAGAGGCTACCATGATTGTAACCTTGTCTAAATGTAGGTGAATGATAGGTGGGATCTTAGGGGTAAAAATTGGGGTATCACACATAGTTTTCACCGGTGAAAATAGGCGTTTTATTGTATGCCCCTTTAGGTTTTGTAGAGGGGGTGAATAGATCCCTAAAATTAAAAATCGAAGTCCTACCTATCTCTGATATACATGAAGCATGAATGCAACAAAAAATGAAATACTCGTCTCAAACCTCCAACTCCAATACTCGTCACTAGTTCCTTTCTAAACCTGAAACTCACCATGAACATCGCCAATGCAAGGCCACAACAATGGTTCCTCTTTGAACCAAACATCTTAGCATAACTCAATATTTTTCATCATTACTCAGCATAATAATTAAAATATTTATATTCTCAACAATATTTATCAACAACATCAAAACAACATAAACCATCGATATTCAACAAGCCATGTTCACGAGTCATTTAATAATTAAACAACAACCAACAAAACTCATACTAACTTCTAACAAATTAATTAACATACGTATTATATTTGACTTGTGTCCTATTACATTAACAATTTAATTCACATAGCATCTTATAAAAACAACCCCAAAATCATATTTGTTCTATGAGTGTACATTCACAAACCTTTAGGTGTTGAATGTTGATTTGATCTCCAAAGCTTTTAAGCAAGGAGAGTATTTGCATCCTCGTAAGCTTTTAAGCATCGAGGAGTAGTTTGTTTTAGAAGAATATCTTCCAAGTTTCTTTTTCTTTGTTCTTATATTTCTGTTACAGGGATTGTGATTGGAAGGGATTTGAGGAGGGCCTCATACCTAGGTGAGTCTTAGGTAGAAGTCATATGAAGGATAGTGATTAAGTGAGAAGTGTAAACTGAGATTGTTTTACTTCGAATTGATACTATTGTATATTGACTTCATCCTGGCTTGGTAGCCCCTAGAGTAGGAAGGATTGTTTCGAACTAGGTAAACATATTGTTGTGTTATTTACAGTCTGCACTATTATTATTGCTTCTGTCATACTTGTTCATAAATTAGATATCGTGTCGTGACATCTCATTCGATATCACATATTTGATACCTCACATCGAGGTAGGCCATGGCCGGGTTGGAGGTAGGCCATGGCCGAGTTGGAGGTAGGCCATGGTCGGGTTGCAAGTAGGCAAGATCTCCAGGACCAATCCTAGTTCATTGTCCGCCATGATTTCTTTTAATTTCGGTTTCCCTGATCGGTCTAAATATTCTAAATATGTACAAGCCCCCCAATCTAGAATTTCACAGGGATGAATAGTTTGGTCCATCGAGAGTTTATTGCCGATCTGGGTTACCAACATCCACGTCAATCTAACATCCCTAATCCATTTTTATCGTGTGTCAATGAGTTATCTGTGCATAAGTTGGGGACTCCGAGTAGGTTCTTGGCTCTTTGTCGTTTGTAGAGCTCGAGTAGGTCCTTTGAAAAGTACTTGTTATAGATAGGACGAGGAGCCCCAACAAATTCTTGTATTGATGGCATCTTAGCTATTTATTGATAGTCCCGAGTGTGTATCAATAGATTAGAATTTTTATAGATGTAATAATCTGGTCTTGGATGAAAGTCTTCTTGACCTTGAATGGTGTCAAAGGTACTTTATTAGAACAGGATGGAACCCTTGGCAGGAAGCTTTAAGGCCTGGAACGCATTACACCAATGTTAGGGCGTCATGGATACAAGCTTTCGTTCTCCATCTTCCATGCGCCTTCAGACCCAAACGAAACCCTTAATGAGTCCATAACACCTTGGTGATAAGATCTAGGCGCTTATTTCAAACGTTAATGGTGTTTTGTTTAGTTTTTTTTTAATTGCAGGAAATCGCTGCCAAATTCGCAACAAAATCCGCAGGTATGGGTGCAACAAAATCCGCAGCAAATTCGAAGGTGTTTGTTGAAGAAGACGAAGCTGACTGGGATGGAGGACGCGTTGTGATTGGGCCGTCAACATCTTCACAATCTTTCTTCAAGCGTGGAACGATCCCATTGGTTGGTCAAAAATTCAGAGACCTTCTTTTCCTCTCCGATTCGTCTATCCAAGGGCAGTGGGCCCCACTTTGACTTTCTTCCCAATTAACATTCAATGTGTTTTTTTATATTTATTGTGTGATTGCTATTATACTAACGAATTGCAAACTTGGCTCAGCTGGCAAGGCATACTTATTCATAACCATCAGGACGCGTGCTCGATCCCCAACCACGCCACTTATTTTTTTAGTAGTCGTTTGCTTATCATTGTTCACAGATGCAACACATCTCTCCCATGCAAGAACACCATACGCCCTCAGATCCCAGCCGTACGATTGCATCTCACTCTGATCCAACGCCCAAGAAGTGCAGGCGCATCAAAGACCTTCATCAAACTGGCACAAAGGATCCAGAGCTAAGTTCTTCTAATTTTTTTTTATATATTTAATTACATATTTCTTATTTTTTTAAAACTATTTTGTTTTATTAATTATTGTTTTTCTTTTCTAAAAAATCATGTTAATAAACAATAAAGTCGTATATTGAAAATTACTATATTTAATTGAAAATTCGACTTTTTTTTGTAAATTAGCCCTTAATTGTTTTTGAACCTCAAAATTAATTGTTTCTTTACATAATTTTCAAAACAAATTATTTTAATTAGGATTTAAGTGATTAATCGAGAATATGATAAATAGATCCTCCATACACTAACTTTTTTCTTTTTTCTTTTCATTCTTGATTTTCAAGATAGATCGAAGATTCGACGACGATTCAAGATATTTAAGTATAATAATTAATTATAGTTTCTTTAATTTCCGTCTTTATTTGCCGCAAAACCCTCACAGGTGTTTATTGTAAAATCCCCAGCCCATAAAACTGTAATAGCGTAGGACCTTTACTTTTCGCACTTTATTTGTCCGTCGATATTTTAACTGCGTGGTTAGTAAATTAGGGAGTGACAACTAATAACTGAATATAGCCCACTAATTATAAGATAAGTATTCGAATTGAACCACATGATTGTGCCACACACACACCTTTAGGGTAACCCTTCTTATGCTGCCTGTTGCCTTTTAATTACAATTCTAAAATAGTCAAGTCCCTCAAATACGAGGATACCTAAAGCAAATGTTGCCCTCAGTTCATAAACCATCATAAGATCATATGTCCATTCGAAGTTGCCTAACAGAAAAATGATCTTGTCCCTCGATGTTGCCTCGGTAAATGATGATTGTCCCAATTGCTAAGGTATCCTCTCTGGTTGCCTAAAAAATGACTATTCTATCCTTCCCTAAAGACTACCTACCTCTACATGGTAGGGACAATTTTGTGGCGAACGATATTTCCTCGATGACCCTTTACATCCAATGAAAGGACTTCCTACCCTCCTATGGTATGGATATCCCTTTCAAACTGAAAAGCTAAAAGAACAATTTTTCTAACTTAGGGTAGGTGCTCCTGATTGCTTGCTCTATTCAAATTCAAATTCAAAATTCAAAATCGTTTTCCCACTCTTTTCAAACACTTTCAAAAAAGGCTACGCTTATTTACAAGCTAAAGTCCTTGTCTTTTTCCTATTCACACACTACACATCAAACATTTTGAAAACAAAGTGAGCTAAGCAATAAAGAGCCCATGGATAACCATGGATACAAAGGGTGCTTACACCTTCCTTTTGTATAACTTACCCCCCGAACTCAATCTCTTTTAAAAGGTATTTTTCTGTTCTTTTAGCCTTTTTATATTGGATAAAATAAAAGTCGATGACGACTCTTGCTATCCGCAAAATTTCAAAAAAGTCAGTTCTCCCACCGTATTACAGGCAGTACAAAGGCGCCCACAATTCTCAAGTGCCCATATAATGGCGTTAAAATCACTGAAGAAATACCAAGGAAGAATATAAGAACGGTTAAGCACAATAAGATCATGCCACAACTTCCGACGGTTAACCAAGTTAGTAGAAGCATAAATGGTTGCACATGCTAGCAAAGAGTGATCCAAATAAAAAGAGAAAGCAACAAATTGATCCAAAGCATAAATAATAGTAGGATATATGTCATAAATACACAAACACCACAATTATGGTTGTTCTTTAAGATTGAAGGCAAAGGGTTTGTACCAAAGTCTAGAAAACCAATTATTTGGAAGATTGTGAAAATCCAATTTTGGTTCAGCAATAAAAATAAAATCAGGTTTGTGAGTCTTTATTAATATTTTCAAAGGATAATCTGGAAGGAGCATTAGCCACACCTCTAATATTCCCATAGAGGCTCTTCATAATAACCTTGATTTAAGGCCTGCTTGGGACCTAGTAGTGTGCTGTTTTTTCTTGACTACTTACTTCTTATTAAGCTTTGAAACTGCTGTTGTAAAAACTCCTTCATTATCATTTCTAATATCCTCCAAGTTTCACTAAGCATTGTTAA
The DNA here is from genome assembly GCF_029867415.1 of Vicia villosa. Taxonomy (NCBI): domain Eukaryota; kingdom Viridiplantae; phylum Streptophyta; class Magnoliopsida; order Fabales; family Fabaceae; genus Vicia; species Vicia villosa. The sequence continues at coordinate 247,790,369 of NC_081180.1, read as the reverse complement.
GGAAGTTTGCATTGTCTACCTCAGGATGTTTGTTTGCCAGATTTTGAGTAGAATCAATAAAAGTTAACATTTGCGTATCGGATTCCACGGGCACCTGAGACATAAAGTTGTATGGATTCGGTGGTACCGAAACAATAGCCGCCACCATTTCAAGAATAGGGCCATAAAAAACTACAGGTTCAGGATTGAGCATCTTAGGAGCGGTAGCAGTAGGTACTGGCGCGACAGCAAATTCGACATACACATTGACCTCCTCTCTATCGCTTTCACCATCAAAGACTGCAACAACTTTTTCCACAGAAATTTTAGGGACTTCAGCAGGTTTCGAAATAGCCTTAGGGGTGAAAACTGTTTTGGTTTTGACATGGGAATGATTGTTATTTCTCAACAGTTTGCATTCCTTCACCTCATGACCGGTCTTCTTATAAAGTTGTTTTTATAAGTGTATGGGGTTAGAAACATTGTGATGATGTATGAATGAGATGTATATATGTCATCGTAATACTTTTAATTTCTTACCATTATTTCTTAGTACAAAATCTTAAATACAAGATTTATGAAATTATAAACTTAAATGAAAAAATTATAAGGTGCTCGTACAATAAATAAATGATATTTTGGTAGATATATATTATCATAAGGTATTAGAAGTTTATATTTTAACTCATACTTCTTCATAGAGCATTTTTTTATTATTCTTTTTTTTTTGGTGATGTCATTTTTGTGTTATTCTAGACCTACTACTCTTCGTATAAAATCTGACAAAGGTGATCAATGCATTTAATAGATATTATTTTGGAAATAACTTTTGGACATTCGGCATCTGCTGCACATTTTATTGGGAGTTTAGCAAATTTTCCTGTAATGAAAAGAGATTATAAAATAATATTAGAAAATATGATAAAAAGTTGGGTACAACTTAAAAGAACAGAAGAAACTTAAAAAGAATATAAATACCAATAGCATGTGATGTTGCAAGAAATGTTGAAATATAAAAAATCCAAATATAAAATAACTTAAGAATTTCAACCATATTTTTATCACTTTACACATAAAAGATAGAACATGATTTAATCTCTTTATAGCATATAAAGTTCATATTCTTATATATTTAATTTAATTGTAGTTTAGTCCTTTGGAAGTTTAAAAATATTTTGTAAAATTATAATCATAATTAATTATCTCTTAATTATATTTAATTATTTATATGTGTTGTGTTTGCCCCTTTAACCTACCTAATAAGAAGGTCACATAATGATAAGGTGAATATTTTAACCAGACATAAATGATAGACAATGACATTTTTCATTTTTCCTCCTGTGTTGAATATGTGTTAGTTGTATCAAACATTTTCTTGACAATTTTATTATTGCTATTAATTTTATTTTTCTTTCATGATGTATAATGATTCATATCCCTTATTATAATTTCTTTTTAAAATTCCATAATATTTATTGTATTTGAGATACATTCTGTTATAATTTCCAACATAGTTCATAGGTCAGACTCAGGTCTTAAAATTTAGCATAGGCCAGACTCAAGTTTGGAATGACCTGACCTATTTCCACCCTAATGACCATTCCTTGATGTGTATTACTCTTCTAAACTTTGTATAACTCGCTACTATATTCGATAGAAAACTCGAAGACATACTCAATGAAAAAATCCTATATTTTCTTTCCTGAGATCTCGAAGTAATTTACGTTATAATCATTGAAGGGCTCCTATATTTGATCACCTGAGATCTCATAGATTTGATTGCCAGAGACGTCGATTTCATCGTCGTATCGGGTTTCTAAGTCAGAGATTTGTTGATCAAACAAAGTTGGATGAGGCTTGAAGATGATGAGGCCTAAGATTATAAGCCAAGCCTCGATAAATAAGCCCTTGCGAATAAATAGTTGACCAATCTTTGACTTGGAACTTCAAAACCCTAATTTGGGAACCACACTTGATCTTGAGGAAAAAGCCCTACCTTGCAACAAAAAAAAAACAAAAGAAACAAAGCATATTTTTGTATTTTGTTTAAGGTTAGTTAAGCATAAAATGATTAAACATAAAGCAAAAGAAACAAACCCCAAGGATAGGAGGGTTAAGAGGCTACCATGCTTGTGACCTTGTCTAAATGTAGGTGAATAATAGGTGGGATCTTAGGGGTAAAAATTGGGGTATCACACATAGTTTTCACCGGTGAAAATATGCGTTTTATTGTATGCCCCTTTAGGTTTTGTAGAGGGGGTGAATAGATCCCTAAAATTAAAAATTGAACTCATATCTATCTTTGATATACATGAAGCATGAATGCAACAAAAAATGAAATACTCGTCTCAAACCTCCAACTCCAATACTCGTCACTAGTTCCTTTCTAAACCTAAAACTCACCACGAACATCGCCAATGCAAGGCCACAACAATGGTTACTCTTTGAACCAAACATCTTAGCATAACTCAATATTTTTCATCATTACTCAGCATAATAATTAAAATATTTATATTCTCAACAATATTTATCAACAACATAAACCATCGATATTCAACAAGCCATGTTCATGAGTCATTCAATAATTAAACAACAACCAACAAAATTCATACTAACTTCTAACAAATTAATTAACATACCTATTATCAAACATTTGACTTGTGTCCTATTACATTAACAACTTAATTCACATATCATTTTATAAAAACAACCCCAAAATCATGTTTCCTGCTAGTCTTACCTCAGATCCGAATACTTATTTAAAATACCAAACGGAGTTGGAATCAAGCAAATGAATATGGTTCAGAAAGCCTAGAGATTATATTTTAAGACTATGATTTTTATTTTAGGACTTAAGATCCCAATCACTACAGTTTAAACAAATAATAGGAACTTGTACAGGCACTAGGTATAATGTTTCGACAGACTTGTAACTAGTATTTCTCCTACATAACTTAGTTAAATTAGATGCTTATGTTGGTTCCTTGGTTCTATGTTGGCAACAAGTTTGGTAAAACAAACTTCTGGTTGGATGTTTTGCAAAGATGTCAAGATAGATGTCTTGACATTTCTATGGTTTTGGATGATTGCTTAATATCAGGATGTTTGTCTCTGTACCTTCCAGTTTTGTAGAAGTATTCGCTAACTAATTGCATAAAGGCTTCTGGATTAAGTTAGAACCTTAGGCTTCTGTTAAAAATTGGCCCAAGCCCATATGTGCTCTATTGATCTTCTGCCGGTTTATAAAAAGGAAATGTTAATCCTAATTGCGGAGGTCTTGGTCGACATTATATTAGGTCTTTAGGTGGGAGTGGATGTTTTTAGTAAGCTCTATATTTGTTCTATATGTGTACATTCATAAACCTTTAGGTGTTGAATGTTGATTTGATCTCCAAAGCTTTTAAGCAAGGAGAGTATTTGCATCCTCGTAAGCTTTTAATCATCGAAGAGTAGTTTGTTTTGGAAGAATATCTTCCAGGTTTCTTTTTCTTTGTTCTTATCTTTCTGTTACAGGGATTGTGATTGGAAGGGATTTGAGGAGGGCCTCATACCTAGGTGAGTCTTAGATAGAAGTCATAGGAAAGATAGTGATTAAGTGACAAGTGTATACTGAGACTGTTTTACTTCGAATTGATACTATCGTATATTGACTTCATCCTGGCTTGGTAGCCCCTAGAGTAGGAAGGATTGTTTCGAACTAGGTAAACATATTGTTGTGTTATTTACATTCTGCACTATTATTATTGCTTCTGTCATACTTGTTCATAAATCAGATATCGTGTCATGATCTCATTCGATATCACATATTTGATACCTCGCATCGAGGTAGGCCATGGCCGGGTTGGCGGTAGGCCATGGACGAGTTGGAGGTAAGCCATGGTTGGGTTGCAAGTAGGTAGATCTCCAGGACTAATACTAGTTCATTGTCCGCCATGATTTCTTCTAATTCTGGTTTCCCTGATCGGTCTAAATATTCTAAATATGTACAAGCCCCAAAATCTATAATTTCGTAAGGATGAATAGTTTGGACCATCGAGATTTTATTTTGGGCCGATCTAGGTTACCAGCATCCACGTCAATCTAATAGACCTAATCCATTTTTATCGTGTGTCAATGAGTTATCTGTGCATAAGTTGGGGACTCCGAGTATGTTCTTGGCTCTTTGTCGTTTGCAGAGCTCGAGTAGGTCCTTTGAATTCACGAAGTACTTGTTATAGATAGGGCGAGGAGCCCCAACAAATTCTTGTATTGATGGAATCTTATCTATTTATTGATAGTCCTGAGTGTGTATCAATAAATTAGTATTTTTATAGATGTAATAATCTGGTCTTGGATGAAAGTCTTCTTGACCTTGAATGTTGTCAAAGGTACTTTATTAGCTTAACTGGTAGGTCGTCTGACTCGAGGAGATTCTTTACGTATTTTCAACTCCTCCTATCACAGAACTTAATGAGTTTCTGGATTTTGGAAAGGTCGGAGAGCCCCAACAGGTCCTCAACTTATTTTGGATTGTGGAGAAGTCGGAGAGCCCCATCGAAATCTCGACTCATTGTCATTTATAGAAATTCAGTTAGATTCCTGACATTGGACGTAGTAGAGCCCAGTGAGCTTTTAACTCACTAATATTTCACATTTTTTGCTTTAAACCAAGTCGTTTGAAATTTTTTAGATGTTCCTCTATAGTCTTGTTTGTATGTATGACCCTAGAAGACTGTTGATGGAGTCATAATTTCATTGACTCAAATTTGCAATGACTTAAGCCCCTTGTGGCTTGTACATGCTACACTTTTAAGCCCCTAGCGGTTTAGATCCAACAAAAAGCCTTGATGGCGCATTCGGATTGCCATAAAGCAACAGAAAGACTTCGTGAAGTCACTTTGAACAATCATAGCTAATCTTGAGTACCTGCCCATTTCCCATGGTAGGGAAAATATCAGCAAAGGGGTGAGATATCTTACAATATAAAGGGATGCATGATAAATAATATAGGAGATATAGATCATACATAATTTCACCACTTTGCATCACATAACATCTTACAACAATTTTCATCACGAAACAACTTATCAATATAATACGACTTTCAAAACGGCCACAATGTCATTAATCAATTAAGACAACATATTCAAATTCACAATTATACTATCATTACGTCACAATAACACATCATCGTCTCAACTATTCAAATCACATAATCAACTTATGAAATGGCAATAATGTCAAAAATCAACCATGACAATATATGCAATTCACAAGTAAGATTCCAACACATCACGACAAACATCTCATCATCACGTCACAACAAACATCTCATCATCTCAACAATACAAACACAAATCAATGGAATTCAAATGCAACTCTAATGTGACTCAAACTTATGCAAATGCATGTGGTACCATTTGGAGTAAAACTCCCACGTCTCAAAATTTGCCATTGAGCACATCGTCGCTATTTGCCATTCAGGTCGTCGTGTTTGCCATACGTTTCAGGCATACAATATGCAATAGATGCGACTCAATGATACACATCCACAAATACCACATAAACAATACATCACAACATCATCTAAATCACCATCGAACATTATCAATATAATGTCGAACTTCAACAACAACAAAATCATCACCATTCATAAGAATGCATCACTTCACAATCACGTCGCTATGTTGCATCATCATCATACAACAATACTTCACTTCACAACAACATTCATAACATAAAGCAATTCAATTCAAGGAAAGGATTCATAAATATTTCCAAGGATATTCAAAGCATATACCATGGATAGACATCAATTAGAGTTTCATGGAAGTTGAAACAGCATTTAAAAACAAGTTGCGGTTCCAAAGATACATCATGTCAAATTTTGAACAAGTTTTGTACAACAAGGTCCGCTTAGCGACCTTCAAGCTTGCTTATGGAAACACAATTTCAATAACCCCGCTTCAAGCGGACTAAAATAGTAGAGAAATACAAACCAGGCTCCGCTTAGCGAGCCATCTTTATTTTTAAAAAATAAACAGCATATAATCATTCACACTCATCATGAATATCATATCACATATCATGCCAACAATATTATTATCAATCAACACCAATTCACATATTACATAAATACGATTCAAATAACATGTTATCACTCACATATAAATCATACCCATAACATTCACCAATTCAACATCTCATTATACATGTAGTAAACAATTGCCAATACATTTGTGCACATCCTCATCAATTCATTACGGTATACAATATGAATAAATTACAACGTATCATATCAACACATGTTATTCATATTTCATCAAGCCATAACACATATTCACATACATACATGTTATTAAAACAATCACATCATAATTAAGTAATCAAGTAATCATTCTCCACAAGAACATTCAAATAACAGATATTCATTCACACACATCATGAATATTACACCACATAACATGTCATCACAATGTTATTCACAAATTATCAAGTTATAACGTACATACACATAATTATATCTTAACCACATCATAATTTATTCATCATGTGCTAACCATTCTACTTCTATCATATAGATAATTTCATTAGCTTCCCAATGCTTCGAATGGCGCATAAAACGGAGTTACGAATCAAAAGATACGTCATTTTAAAGTTTCAAAAATATTTTTGACAGCAGGGTCCGCTCAGCGGGCTAGGGTCCGCTTAGCGACCGCGCGATTATGCAGAAAAATACAGCAGCGAACAAACCTACGAAAATGCTATATCTACACCCAAAGTTACTCCCAATCAACAATTCAAAGCATATATGATCAGTATACATCATTTATCATCATCAAATCATACAAAAACATGTTTAGACCACCAATTTCATGAAATCTAACATAAACCCTAACAATACAAAACTATAAAATTTAAGGATTAAAGATGATACACCAATCACAACCTTACTCACTCACATAAACCTCTAACAACTCATCAATAGCTAAGCAAATCAATCATTAATTTCAACATTCTGTGAATACAAGATTACAATCACAAAGATGTTTTTGATTCATGGCAAACTCAAAGAAAAGCAAGCATTGATCACTCATGTCAGAACAGGTCAACCCATTATGCTTATAGGTTGACTCAACACAAGCAAAACAAGAAGAATGCAGAAAAGCAGCAGTTAGGTCGACCTACCATCAACCCAGGTCGACCTAAAATGGAGAAAAATCCATATACTTCTGCTAGGTCGACTCACACATCATCTAGGTCGACCTAAATTGATGAAATTTACATACCAGCCTGCTAGGTCGACCTACACAACAACTAGGTCGACCTAATCTAAGAAAATGTCCCCAGAATGCATTTGAAGAGGTTTCTGGTCGACCTACTCCTTAAACAGGTCGACCTAACTGGGAGCAAAATTCTGCAAGCTCTGCTAGGTCGACCCAAGCACTACAACAGGTCGACCTAACTGATCAAGAAGTCAAAAATTCTGTTTCTCTCATCTCCAACTGTTAAGCTATCATATATATTGTCCAAGGTTCATTATTCAAAGTAACACCAACGACTGAAAGATACACAAAGGCTTCTCATCTTCGTTCTTCGTCATCTCCAACACAATTACACATAATCATTCTTGCGTTGAGGGTTAGTGATCGAGTTCGATAACGTCCATGGAACGGAATTGAAGATTCCTAGTGGGTGAAGATTTGTGGGGTTTTTGGTGAATAAAATCTGCGGGTTTTGTCCTCCAAGATAGGTGTTTCTTGGGGGTTTTTATCAAGAGGCTTCATCGAGGATCCGGCTGAGTGTGAAGATTGAAGAACAAGGGTTCGAGGGAATTGAAGACACTGCAGAAAGGGATCAAAGTGAAGCTCTTGGATAACCTTGATCTGACTTAAGATTAAGGGGGAAGAAGATTCAAAGGATCGACATAATTGGTTTATGGTTTATCGCTTTGTTATCTTCTTTGTATATACTACTTTCAACATTAATGAAAGATTACCCAATTTCAGTTTGGAATTGGGGGCAGACGTAGTCGTAGCGAGGACGATCGACGAACTGCCTAAACAAATATCGTGTTCTTGTCGCTTTTACTTTTTCATTTACATTCTGTTCATATTTGGTTATAATAGCAAATTGATCAACGATTCGAGTGTTAAGATTGTGAATTAAGAACTTATATAAACATCACAATCCATCACACATTGAATCACCTTCAATTTGATCATTATCACCAAGTGTTTGTATATTTGTTTCTATCACTCTTACTGCATTGCAAACATTGTCCATCATACAAGAAGTTAATCTGATTTTCAATAAGAGCAACGCTTTGATTCTGCAACGCATACTCTTATCACTTACCTCAAGTCTTTGACTGGTTTTAAACACATATATAATCGTTTCGATAGTGGTTCGGAATAGACGCGAGTCGATTCAGAATCACTTCCGCTGAAAAGTCGTTTAACTCCGTAAAACTGTGAACGATCTATTCACCCCCCCTCTAGATCCCAAGGCCAGCGTCTAACACATTCATCATCATTATCAATATTGGGAATCTTCACACATTCATGGATTTCAACCATGAAACCTATTCTCTATCATACCCATCATCATGCCAACCCTTAGAGAGTAAGAACCCCACCCTTACCTTAGCAAAAGCTTCAATTTCTTTAATGGAGTTCTTCTCCTTCATGCCCAAGCTTCCTCTCTTCTTCTCTTCTTTCTCTTCTTTCTCTTCTTTCTCTTCTTTCACCAAATGAGAGTTATGTCTCTAAAACCCTAACTCTTTTACTATCCTTCTTTTCTTAATTGGGCTTAACCCACAATTCAATCTCATTGTGTTATATTTCTTCCACTTAGGCCCAATTTATAATATTCCTCTAATTACTCAATTAATCCAAATAACACATAAATAAATAATCACATTACATAACGAATATTATTTCCAATAATATTCTACAACTACAATCGATCCATAATGCAAATAATACTAACTCGCAATTGTATTTCCCCGACTAATCCGACCACAACTTAACTGCTCAAACCGACACATTAATTCAATTACGCCTTTTGAATAATACCGATAAATACCAATTTCGACTAATTCCATTGAATAAATCCTTAATCAATTTAGTTAAATAATTATTTAATTCGGGGCGTTACACAACCGACTTTCATAAAGTTATGCAATGGAAAAAATATAAAATTGTAAGGTAATCATATGATAGTTAAATGACAACTTATGTAGTGTCATAAGACTTAATACGCATCTATCTTTTTATATCTGCAACCTTATTATCTTTCAAAGAGAAATGTTTATTCTCCCATGCGGTTACTTATATATGAATATGACAAAAGGTATCAATGCACTCAAAATATTTTGGACAATCGTCTTCAACTTCACATTTAACTTGAAATTTAATATATACTCCTGCAATGAAAAGAGATTATAAAATCATGATATGAAAATATGATAAAAGATTATGTACAAACTACAAAGTGAAATACCAAATTTAATAGAGCAAAAATCCAGCTTACCAACGACATGTGATGCGATAAGAGAAAAGGAAATGTATAGAATTAAAATATAAAAATATTTGAGAATTTCAACCATATTTTTTTCACTTTGAATGTAAAAAATGACTTGATCTCTTTATAGTAATATAAAGTTCAAAGTTCATGGTCTCATATAAATAAATAGCTAAATCATAGTTTTATCCCTTTCTCTCACCTAGCAAAGAGGCCACATAATAATAAATTGGATATATTTTTTTCTTTTTTAACCTTTCATTACTTCTAACTTTTCATTACTTTTTCATCTAACAAATGGACAATTTTCTTTGTTTATCGTGGTAAATTTACTTTTGGGAGTTATATAATACAAGTGTGAATCGGAAGTTCTACATTGTTTAATAAAGTGGAAGTTAAACATTTTATAAATAAAGTGACTCATATACCTATCACGTTAAAACTTTGGGTGAATATGCGGTGTCTATTTTACTTATGTGTTGATCTTACATGACAAGTTAGTGGTCAAATTGTGTGTCTCGTTGTAGTGTACAAGTGTGAGTTGTTAGTCACGTGTTACTTGGAAAAGTGGAGGTTATTGTTGTGATACAAGTTTGAGTTGGAAGTCCCACGTTGGTTAGAAAAATGGAGGTTGAGCACAATATGTGGTGTCTCTTTCAATTATATGTTGCTCTTGACCTAATGTAGATGCTCCTCATGATGAACCTCTTAGGTGGAAATAGTAGAGTGTATTGAAAAAGTTAATATTTTTGTTGATAAATCATTGAATAAAAAAGAACATGTCACTACTAAAAATAAGACATTTGATTAAAGGATTTTACATCAAATTTGAAAATATATGATGTAAAAAATATTTGTCTAAGGAGTTTACATCAGACCTTTATTTCCACTGATGTAAAAAATAACACGGTGACAGTTTAGTAAATAAAATGAAATTTTGTTATAAAGGATTTTGCGTCAGGAATTTATTTTCCCAAATGTAAAAGGTCCACTGGTAACAAAAATTACAAGGTGGCAGTTTCGTAAATAACATGACTTTTTATTATCTTTCTCCCTCCGCCGCCGACCGTGTTGCTCCCTCTGTTCAATCTCCCGAGTCACATTGAAACAAGAAAACTCTAAAAGTGATGAGAGCCCTCCACCTCCCAACTCACTATCTCTTCTTCATTTCCCCTGTTCATCTTTCTTGTTCAACTCTCTTTTCAACTGTCTTCCTTTGTTCCTTAATCAAGTTTGTCAATTCTTAGTGGCCCTCTTCAATCCTTAAAAACAATCTTTTTTTTATTTATTTACTACATCACTTGACTTTGCATCGGATTCAGACTCGATATAAAATATATTTTTTATCCAATATAAAAAACATTTCCTGCACTAGTGTGTAATGTGTAGACTATAATCAATTCAATTATAATAACACAAAGATATTTTCTAGTCCAATTTATGTATATCATAGATATTTCAAACAAATAAAATCTAATCTCATTTAGATCTTTTTGTGATTTTAAAGAATTTAGTTAAAATTTCTTTGAAAAAATACAATCAAATAATCAGATAATTAACGAGGTGTTTGCAACTACCACTAAATAGAAGATTTAAACAAATTTAATCATAAATAAAAAATATATACAATGAAATTACTTGCTTTTTATTTATTTCTTCTAATAGAGTTTCTTTTCTAGAGGCTCTTTTTTTAAGAATTCTTTTCATTTCTTAAGTTTATTCTCAAAATTTTAGAAAAAAAATCCAAATAACCATGTTTAATAAATAATTTACATTGTGGTAGGAAACAAGGCCCTCCTAGGTGCATGATTCAAATGGACCTGCAGAAGGCATATGACTCCATTGACTGGAATGCCCTAGAAACCATCCTTAGGGAAATGAGTTTCCCTCCAAAATTCATCAGATGGGTTATGTTGAGCATTAACACTGTGTCTTATAGATACAAGATAAATGAGGAACTCACTGATTACCTTGCTGCTAAGAGAGGGCTCAGGCAAGGAGACCCTCTCTCCCCTCTTCTTTTTGTACTTGTTATGGAGTACCTACATAGAGTGCTACAGAATCTGAAATCCAATCCAGCTTTCCATTTCCACTCTAAATGCAAAAAATTAGACATCATCAATTTAAGTTTTGCTGATGACCTCCTCCTATTTGCAAGAGCTGACCCAACATCTGTCCAGATCCTTATGGATGCATTCCACAGATTTGCTCAGTCAACAGGGCTTGCAGCTAACATGCAGAAATGTAAGATCTACTATGGACATGTTGATAACTCAGCAAAAGAACAGATAGCACAAATAACTGGTTTCCAAGAGGGTTCCCTTCCCTTTAGATACTTAGGTATCCCACTTTCCAGCAAAAAGCTCACCTCATCAGAGTGCCTGCTCTTGGTTGAAAGACTAACAGGCAAAGTAAGGCACTGGACTAATCATTTGCTTAGCTTTGCTGGCAGGCTCCAATTAGTAAATAGTGTACTATTTGTAGTAGCCAATTTCTGGCTTCAAAGTATCCCTTTACCAAGGAGAATTATTCAAAATGTAGAGGCTATATGCAGGTCATTTGTGTGGTCTGGCAGTGATAAAATATCTCGAAAAGCCCCAGTGGCATGGAAACAAACGTGCAAGCCAAGAAACAAGGGGGGTCTGAATGTTATGAATTTGGACATTTGGAGAAGAGTGAACCTGTTGAAAATGCTATGGAATATATGCATCAAAGCTGACAGCCTATGGATCAAATGGATCCATTGTTATTATATGAAAAATACGGATCCAATGAATGTGCAAATCAAAGCCTCCTGCTCATGGATCCTTCGAGCAATTTTGAAGGAACGAGACAAGGTGGATAGCCTATCCACATGGACCAGCATGTGCCAACAGAGAAAATTCAAAACTCGGGCTGTCTATAATGATCTTCAGGAGTCTGTAGAGGATGTGCAATGGAAGAGTATCTTTTTCAAAAATACAGCTAGGCCTAGAGCAAAATTCATTTTGTGGGTAGCCTGCCACAACCGCCTTGCCACAAAAGAAAGACTGCACAGATTTGGCTTACTGAACTCCATGACCTGCTGTTTCTGCGATGCAACTGAGGCCTTGAATCACCTGCTGTTTGAATGCACGGAAACAAAGGCTATTTGGCAATATGTGTTAGATTGGCTGCAAATTCACCATGTGCCTCTTCGATGGAATGAGGAAATGAGGTGGATGATGGCTAGAAGCAAGGGAAAGGGATCCAATTTGGCCATTCTTAAATGTGCTTTTACTGAAACTATTTATGAAACTTGGATGTATAGGAACAAGTATAGCTTTGGAAACCATATTGAGAGTAGCACCATTGGTCCTAAGATAGTGGATATAGTGATATATAGATGTTGGATGAACCATAAACTTCGGCAACATATTGCTAAGTTAATGATGCCCTAGGTTTCTTTTGTTTACATGTGGCTGGATCAGTTTTGATCGCCTTGTGTTTGTATCGTTTTTGGTTTTGAATAAAGTTTAATCATTTCCAAAAAAAATAAATAATTTACACCAAAAACCATGTTTTCGGCAAAATTACGCATATGACCAGGTTTCAGAGGTGGTCTCCACATAGGAGCCACCTCTGGTGGCGCCAATGCCCATTTTGCTATAACTTATGCGCCACCCAGGGTGGCTTCAATGTGTATTTTCTTCTTCCAAGCCACCTAGGGTGGCGCCTATGTGTCTTTTCTTTTTTTTTTGTTTTTTTTAATTGTTTCTATACTTTTTTTTTTAATTTTGTTAAATTTTTTTTTTGATTTTTTAAAAATTGTTTTTATATAATTAAAAAAACAATTAAATAAATAATGAAACACCACGTGTCATTCATTCCAAACATTACAAATACGAGAAATGCAGAAACAACATTACAAATACGGTCATACAGTCCAAACATTACAAATACGGAAAAAAAAGAAAATTTTTAAAACATGGATATTATGCTATTCACGACCCCTCCGACCCGGAGCCGGACCATGACCCCTCTCACCGCCAGTTCCGCAATCTGGAACTGTTCGAATCCGGTTGGAAGGATCTCGACGACCCACTTCTCCACGACCCCCCCTATTCCTTGGTTGTTCTTATTGTGTCTGGGTAGGTGGTCCTCGGATTAGCCCCTCCATGCGCTCGTTGGACATGTATTCTTGTATGCTGCTGTCAAATAGTCGGGTCCCCATGCCCTCAAAGATTGGTCTTGGCGGTGGAGTTGCGTCATATGGTCGGTAAAACCCAGCACTTGATTGGCCTTGGAAAAATGGCGTTGTTTGTTGGGGTGTGGTGTAACCATATTGTTGGTGTTGTGAAAATTGGGGTGTGGAGTATCCATGTTGTTGGTACTGTGACGATTGAGTGGTTATTTGCTCGTTTGGGTCATATTCGTCATCTAGACCCATGTCGGGGCTGGGTTGCCTATTGGAGCTGGAGGGGCCGGCGTCGCCGTGTTATTGGGTGAAGCCCCATGATTGTTGTTGGATGGGTTGCCTAGTGGAGGTGGAGGGGCCGGCGTCGTAGTGTTGTTGGGTGAAGCCCCATGATTGTTGTTGGACGGGTAGCCTAGTGGAGGGGTCGGCGTCATGGAGTTGTTGGGTGAAGCCCCATGATTGTTGTTGGATGGGTTGACTTTGGTAGGGCGTTGTTGGTGTTGTTTGATATTCTTCATGGTAAGGTTGTTCGGATGTTTGGCGTTGTCGGCGTTGCTGGCGTTGTTGGCGTTGTTGGGGTGGTTGTTGTGCGTATTGTTGTTGGCGGGGGTCGTGTAGGTAGTAGGGGTCGGACACATACATATCGGGGGTTGTGACTGTTCTAAACCAAGCAACGTAGTCCGCGGTTGGAAACATGGGGAGTTGGGCAACAGGGAATTGTAGCAGACGGCTGCGACGTTGCTTCCACATCTCACAAAATTCAGGTGCGAATGTACGATAATCTGCGTGGTCCCATTGATTGTTAACTCTTTTAATATGCCAGCGACCCAAATCAGTGGGGGGATCCGGGATTGGTTGATGCATGCCAAACTGTAGTCTCACACGGTCAGATTGGTGCATCTCCACGATGTTGAACCTTATTATAGGTGTCACTGCAGTCCAAACTTCCCGTTCACTCTCGTTTGGATCATGGTCTAGCATCAAGTATGGTCTCCAATTAAACTGCGTAGGAGAAAAAATAACATATTATTAAAAAAGATGATGGATTGTAATACATCTATATGATCATATAAAAGTTTAGTGGTAATACATCTTCAGCTCGGAGGTGATCAATTAGGTCCCGATACAAAATAACACTCCCCCTCGGATTCTTACTGTAATCCAATTTAGGACCACAGAACCTAAAAAAAAGAGCAAACATGTTATTTCAGATTTTTATGTAAAAGAGAGTTAGCGTTCAAGGGATAGCGTTGAAAAAGACGTACCTTGTTGCATAAGGGAACGTGTAGTTGTTCCTACCTGCAGGGGATAGCATCGGCAGTCTCCACCAACCACATACTTGTAGGAGGAACGCACATCCATAGAAGATGCACTTCTCGACAACCGCGTTCTTACAAAGCGATTGGTATAACATCGCCAAAACGACAGACCCCCAACTATATTTCCTAATCTTGCTAATACTATCAAATTTACTTAAATAAAAAAAGTTGACAGTGTTACCTGTCGACTCCGGGAATAAAAGGTTACCAAACATCAGCATTATATAGACCTTAGTCATTAACCAAACATGCTCCTCGGTAGAGTTGTCGCTCAAGACGAGTTCATCATAATAAGCTCTAAGGGAGGCCAGACTGATACCCTAGCCTCTTGAACCTTGAGTAGGCACAACTAGATCTCTTCCCAACACTCTCTCACACAGTGAATTAGCATGTTGAACAGATCCATTAACAGCCTTGCCATCAATGGGACGACCAAGCAACATATAAACATCTTCTAGAGTAACAGTACACTCACCTATTGGAAGATGAAACGTGTGGGTTTCAGACCTCCATCTCTCTTGTAAGGCAATGATGAATTTTCTGTCTATGGTGTTGTTGTGCATTTTTATGATATGTCCGAAGCCACATGCTTGGAGATTCGGAATAATCCTCTCGTCGGGTTCAACATAAGCGTGAGAACGTGTACGGAATCGGTCAACAACCTAAGAACCACAAATAAATCGATTAAACTGGATATCATATACGCATAGATGTTTAGAAATAAATAAGTATGAACTTACATATGTCGCCAAGTTTGCTCTAGTTCCTCTGTGGGTTTCACCCATGGTAAGAAGTTGTTGAGCCATTCTCAAGAACTCTGAAACTTTTCTGCGGATTTGAAAATGCAAAGTGTTTTTTGAAGAAGAAGAAGATATGTTGGTGAAAAGAAAGTATTCTATGAGAGTATTTATAGAGGGGATGGTGGTTGCTGATGTTTAGTGCATGATGGCCAAGTGGTGAGCATGCATGTGATACAGATATCAAAGTGATAAAGATGGGTTCACATGCATTCTGTGTTGAATTGACCATGCATTCTGTGTTTTTGGCAGAATAGACTAGGCCTGCATCCCGTGTTCTGTGCTGAATTGACCATGCATTATTTGTTTTTGGCAGAATAGACTAGGCCTGCAATCCCGTGTTCTGTGTTAAATTGTCTAAGCATGCATGCATACAGTATTTTGATGCAGGTAGATCACATGCTGGCAGATTAGACTAGGGTTTTGGCAGTGGGGACCACTTAACAAAATTAGGGCAAAAAAAAAAAACAAAAAAAAACAAAACACACTAATGCGCCACCCCAGGTGGCGCCATTCTGTTAAAAATTGCATTAATGCGCCACCCCAGGTGGCGCCAACATGCAACTGTTTCTTTTTTTTTTCAAAATTTAGGGTTAGGGTTTTCTATGTTTTTTTTTATTTTTAGGGTTTAGGGTTTTCTAGGGGCTGTTTCACCGAAAATAATTAGTATACAGTCTTCGCATGTGATTGTACAGTGTGCACTGCTCAGTATGGTTGTGTCTGGTCAAGTCGGCAAAGCTGCAGTTCACCAGTGTCAAGCACACCTCAAATCAACTCAGTACGTTTGTGACGATACAGACATTCATTTTCCATCAACTTTATTTGCATGTGATTGTACAGTATGCGCTGCTCAGTGTGGTTGTGTCTGGTCAAGTCGACTGTGCAGCAGTTCACCAGTGTCATAATGATCTCAACTCAACACAGTAAGTTTGTGACGATAAAAGCATACCTCTAATGTGAAAAATAACACAATTCATTACACATCTCATTTCACATCTGAAATAACACTCTTTACCCACTCAACAATGGCCCCTCCACAATACATTATCAACGCTCATGTTTTTGGCGAGACATATGACAACGAAGAAGTTGGTTTTCTGTTTAGAAACACCGAGGTTAAACGATTTTGTTTAAGAAGAAAAGCAAATTTCAGTTACTTCAAAGGGAGATTAGAGACGAAGCTTGCAATGGGTGGTGTATCCCAGATTTTTTACCAATATCGATTTCTTCGTGGGGACAACCCGGTCAAGTTATCCAAGTTGAGATCAAAGATGACGAAGACATGCAGAATATGTTCGCCAATCATGAGTATTCTGGTTACGACTGCATAGAACTGTATGTTACTCTACCAGAAGTTCAACCCACACAAATGGTTGAGTCACAAGTCATTGATGCACTTGAAGACGAGCAAGCAGAGGTCGACGTTGTAGATGAAGAAGAAGAAGCACCGGAAATAGAAGTTGATAACTTGGTCAACGAGGAAAGTGAAGATGAACCGGAAGTTGTTGTACCACGAGATCAAGTACATATGCCTCCAGCGCACATGAGGAACTTGAATTTTGATGGGGATGACGAACCATCGACTGATATTTTCTATGATCCATACACTCAAACAAATCAACGGTTAAAAGTAGGAGACATATTTCGTTCTAAGGAGGCATGTATCATGGCCATAAAAAGATTTCATATGGCTAACAATGTTGATTTTAGAGTTGATCGCGCCAATGTCGAGAGGTACAAAATTTATTGTAGAAACAATGATTGTGGATTCAGGTTGCATGCATCATACAGGAAGAGAAGTGATTCATGGGTTATAGGATATATTTCCCAAGATCACACATGTGTTAACACAAATGTTTCACAAGATCACTGTAAGCTAAGTTATAACATTATTTGTCAAGAAATCTTGCCTCTAGTTGAAAAAGATCCATCGTTAAAGGTGAAAACGATAATCTCTCATATCGTTGCAACATACAATTACACTATGTCTTATAGAAAGGCGTGGCTGGCGAAGACCAAAGCGATCGAAATTGTGTATGGAAATTGGGAGGATTCGTACAAACGACTCCCACATTTCTTATATGCGCTTCAAATTTATGCTCCTGGAACCGTTACTATTTTAGAGACCTTTCCGGCGCAATCTCCAGACGGAACGTCCCTTCAAGGAAATGTGATATTCCACAGGCTTTTCTGGGCTTTCCGCCCATGTGTGCAAGTATTTTCATATTGCAAACCAATTCTTCAAATAGATGGAACTTGGTTGTACGGAAAATATAAAGGCACCATGTTGATGGCTGTGGCTCAAGACGGAAATAGTAACATCTTTCCTGTTGCGTTCGCTCTTGTGGAAGGAGAAACTGCTGGAGGTTGGGGTTTCTTTCTCAGAAATCTTCGGACACACGTTGCCCCCCAACCTGGACTTTGCTTGATTTCAGACAGACATGCTGCCATCGAGAGTGCGTACAACAATCCAGAAAACGGGTGGCAAAACCCAACCTCAACGCATGTTTACTGTATTCGACACATTGCACAAAATTTCATGCGGGAGATAAAGGACAGGGCTCTTCGGAAGACTCTTGTCAATGCCGGATATGCGTTGACTCAACCGACGTTCCAATATTATCGACATGAAATTGTAGCGGCAAATCCAGATGCAGGCAGATGGGTAGACAATCTTGCTAGAGAGAAATGGACCAGATCATACGACAACGGGAAGCGATGGGGGCACATGACTACGAATCTTGTGGAGTCTATGAACGGGGTGTTTAAGGGCATCAGACACCTTCCGATTACTGCCTTGGTGGAAGCAACATACTATAGGATGGCTTCTCTTTTCGCAAGAAGAGGTGAGCGTTGGAATGCAGTTATAGAATCCGGACAAGTTGATCAGTGGTTTTCACACATATATTTACCATTGTTTTTAAGTATTTTTAAGTTATGTTATTTAGTGTTTTATTTCATTATTCGTCATTTTATGCTTTGGTTGTATGTTTTAATGTTTTTAGGATCATATGAATAAATCGGGAAATAAGGAAGAAAAGTGGAGTTCTGAAGGCTGCACGGCCCGTGCAGACCTGCACGGCCCGTGCAGAATCAAATGTCATCTCCCATACAAAAACCAGAGAG
Organism: Vicia villosa; assembly: GCF_029867415.1. Classification (NCBI taxonomy): domain Eukaryota; kingdom Viridiplantae; phylum Streptophyta; class Magnoliopsida; order Fabales; family Fabaceae; genus Vicia; species Vicia villosa. The sequence continues at coordinate 247,771,488 of NC_081180.1, read as the reverse complement.
TTTGCACGGGCGCCCGTGCAGCTTGGCACGGCCCGTGCAAGAAGGTCTGAAGCTTGAAGATTTTATTGGCAAAGTCTGGGAGTTGCACGGGCTGTGCAGACCTGCACGGCCCGTGCAGGTTGCGCGGACAGAATTTCTATTTTTTTGGAATTTTCAAGTACACTCATCCGGAAGGGCATTTTTGGCATTTGACTTGGCTGTAATTGACCTAGACTATTTAAGTTAATTTCAAAAATTGCCAGAGGGACTTTGGGGATAATTTAGAGAAAAGAATACAAGAGAAGATTGGAGAAAGCAAGGGTTTGGGAGAGAAGAAGATCTTCATGAACGGAAGCAATTGAAGATTCAATCTCCTCCAATTTCTTGTAATGTCCTTATTCATTATTATGTTTTCTTTGAATACTATGAGTAGCTAAACCCCCCAATGCTAGGGGGTGGCTCTGATTTAACTTTGTAATGACTCTGAGTTTGCAATTGCAATAACAATCATGTTTTTAATTGTTGATTTATTCTCTTGATGTTTCTAATGCTTTTCCTTTCGGACAAATTGGAATTGATCTATGATTATCATTTAGGCGGACCACCATTGATAATGCTTTCATGAGAATATGCTATAATAGATATTACCTAGGACTAGGAATACCTTATAGTAACTGGATATTCTTGATAACTTAATTGCTTGATTTCATTGTAAACCTCTAAGGACTTAGGGTTTAGGATGAAGGATCAAAGGTTTTTTCACTAAGGACTTAGGATCAAACAACCTTAAGAACCAGTAATTGATTATTTAAAATAAGTTGTTGCAATAGAAATTTCAGAGTTGTTACATTGTCAATCATCCACTATCCCTAGCATGTTACTCACATTTGTTACAAAGTTAATTTCATTTACTGCTTATTCTATTTTTCGTTAAGTTATAATTACCAAACAAAACCCCATTGAAGTTTTTGTTTAATTGAACCTTGAATTGAACTCATTATTCCTGCGCAGTCCCTGAGATCGACATTCGGGGAATTTTCCCTATTATTACAAGAGGCAAAATAGTACACTTGCTATTTTACCGATCAAGTTTTTGGCGCCGTTGCCGGGGACTGCCATAATATTGAGTTTAAGTTGAGTTCAATTAGAATTTTGTTGCTCTGCGACTAAAATTTTATTTTCTGCACTTTTTATTTTTATTGTTTTTAATTCTAATATTTGTCTAAGCTGTGCATGCGAGGTAAGGCCTCAGCTGAATTTCTTTTTGACGCAGAAATTGAAAGAACCTTGCACGCAAGGCGTAGACAAGCTCGTCAAGAGAAACTGGAATCTGAAGAAGAAGTTGTGACAGTTCATTCAGATTCTGAAAGTGAAGAGGAAGTTATGGGCGAGAATCCACCTCCACCTGAGAGACTCCTCGGAGACTATGGTGTTGTGAATACACCAGGTGGGAGACTAACAATTGTCAACCAACCGGTGAATGTTCCTAATTTTCAATTGCATCCAAGCACCATCACTCAGCTCGAAAGAAAGCCTTTCACCGGAAAGGTTAATGAAGATGCAAACAAGCACTTGCAAAGATTTTTGACCATGAGCACCACTCTGAAAATTGATGGTCATACTGAAGAAGCCAAGAAGCTAAGGATGTTTCCTTTCACCTTAGCCGAAGAGGCAGAAGAGTGGTTTTATTCCCTCCCAGCGGGCAGTATCACATCGTGGGAAGAGATGGAAAAGGCCTTCCTGAATGAGTATTTTCCAGCGTCAGTCTTTCTAAGAAAAAGGTATGAAATTCTGAACTTTAAGCAGAAAGAGGGTGAACCGTTGGGAGATGCCTACAAAAGATTCAAGAGGATCCTCGTAGCATGCCCAACTCATAACATGGATCATACTGAGCAGATGCAAGTATTTGTTAACGGGCTTAAAATAAAGACAAAGCAGTTGATCGATACGGCAGCCGGTGGCTCAACTAATTTCTCAACAGCCACTGGTATCAAGAAAATCATTGAAGCTATTGCTGCGAATGAGCATTTGGAATTATATGACCGTAGTGTAAGCCATCCTGAAGGGATAATTGATTTGAAGTTGGCTAATCAAGTTATAAAAATGGAAGACCAAATTGCAGCTGAAGTTGAGAGAAGACTAAGGAAGATGACTGTTGAGACTCAAACTGTCGCTCAAGTTCAACCGGCTCAAACTGTCAGCTGTGAGATTTGTAGCGGCCCTCACCAAACTGTGTATTGTTTTGCAACTCCTCAACAAATTGAAGAGATCAAGTTCTTGAGGCAAAACAATCCGTATTCTAACACCTATAATCCAGGGTGGAAGAATCATCCAAATTTTGCTTGGAAAGATCAACAACAACAAGGCACCCAGAAGGCAGAGTGGGAAGTGGCAATTGAAAGATTGGCTGGGCTGTGCTCTCAGTTCCAAGAAGAAACAAGAAACAACCACAAAAACACCACCGCCTCAATTAAAAATCTGGAAGTTCAAGTGGGTCAGATAGCACAACATCTCACTCTACAGGCACAAGGTACCTTTCCGAGCTCAACTGTGAAAAATCCGAAAGACCAAGAGAAGATTAATGTTGTTACTACAAGAAGTAGGAGAGTAGCAGAACCTGAAAAAGAAAAAGAGGAAATAGATGACCCCATGGTAATAGAGGTGGATCTGGAAATAAGAGAGAATCCAAAAGAGCCAGAAGTTGTGGTACCACCGGTTAAACCAATTGAAGAAAAAAATAAGAAAGACGCTGAATCGGTGATAAAACTACCCTTCCCCTCCAGAGTGACAAAGAAGGGTTCAAGAGAGAAAGACTTTGAGAAGTTTACTAAATTGTTCAAAAAGTTAGAGGTAAATCTATCATTCTTTGAAGCACTTGAGCACATGCCTTTGTATAAGAAATTTATGAAGGAGGTGTTGGCGAAAAAGAGATCACTAGGAGGAGAACCAAAAATTGCAACGGAGAAGTGTGGTATAGTCTCGACAGCAAGAAAGATCCCAATGAAGAGGAAAGACCCTGGGGCGGTGGCGATACCATGCACTATCAAGAATATAGCATTTAAGAAGGTACTCCTCGATTCTGGGTCTAGTGTGAGTTTAATGCCTTTGTCCATTTTCAAAAAGCTTGAATTAGAAAAGATTAGTGAAAGTAAGACACAGTTAAGGTTCGCTGATCACACCGTTAAGAAATCCTATGGGGTAGCTGAAGATGTGCTAGTGGAAGTTGATAAGTTTGTATTCCCTGTTGACTTCCACATTATGGATATTCCGGAAGACGAAGAAACTCCTATCCTTCTTGGGAGACCATTTTTGTCGACAGGCCGCTGCAACTTCGACATTGAAAAAGGGACACTAACGCTGAAATCATTTGATGAAGAAGTAACCTTGAAGATGTTAGGAGTTAAGAAAAATAGGGCAGGTGTGAATGAAAAAACTTCAGCTGGTATGACAGAAAGTGAGGAAAAATACAAAAAGCCTAAACAGCTCCAAGAAAAAGTCTCAAGCATAGCCTCTCGGGTGGAAATAACTCAGGGAGCTATCAAAAGTCCCAAGAAGGCTAAGGAAGTCAAGAAGAATGCAGGAAGTGAGTTGAAGAGAAAAGTGGTCCATGCTTGTCATCTTCATGAGTTCTTGGTTGAGAAAGTAACAAGCAACAAGGTTTGGAAAAGGAAATACCCTCCATAATAAAGGGTAATGGACCGTCGAGCCATGCGACGTTAAACGAAGCGCTCAGTGGGAGGCAACCCACTGTTTTAATAATTAATTTTTCTGTTTGTTTATGTTATTTTCAGGAAATAAAAAAGGACGTCTCTGGTGAAATCTCGGAAGTGATCATTGGAGTACAATACCCTTTGTGAGTCACCTCTCTCAGGCTCGTTCTGAAACATTGAGGCCAATGTTTAGTTCAAGTTTGGGGGAGGCTCTTCTCTTTTCATTTTATATTTTTATGTTATGGGTATGATGTGAAACCATGAAGTGAATTCTGCTGCCCAAATTTTGATCAAAATTTTAAATTTTTGTTGAAGAAGTGTTAATCCTAAAGAGCAATCAGGAATAGTATATAGAGATGAAGGGAGGATTGTTTGAGGACAGGAAGTTCGGAATAATGTAACAAGAAGAGGTTTGTTTAAACACCCTTGGTTCCCTAAAAGAAATACGAGTCTAACATGTAGATTTGCACCATAGTACTTGTCTCCTGAGAAGTACTCCTCGAGTAGTTGTTGATATAGTCTGGCATAATTCAGACTCACTTGCATGATGACTGGTTGAGAAAAAAAAAGGGGATATAAAGTTGGCACCAAATGATGAAAAGGCGGTAAAAGGCAATCGGCTCGCTAAGTTGGGTAACCCTCACCCGGTTATTCAGCCCAAAGGAGATTGATCCCCAAACGTCGTCCAAAAGGACAATATATAACTGCAAAGTTTGAAAATTTCATCGGTAATTAAAAGTAACAAATGCTGCTAGTTTGGTGCCAGAAGAAGAAAATAAAATGCCTTGATTCGTCTCATGCAGGTGATGATTATTCTAAGAAATGCAGTGCCTTAATATGATTGTCTGAATGAAAAAGGAGGAAAATCGGAAAGAGACTTAAGTGCAAAGCATAGTTGGAGAGGTATCCGAAAGGGGAGCTTGAGGTTTAATGTTGTAACAGAAACTCGTCGCGTCATGTGAATGCCAAACCAACTGTCTCTTGAGTAATACAAACAGATATCTCACGTATGAACACCGGTGTGCTTTGAAGGTCATTAACTTTTAGAATTGTTGCTTGAGGTCAAGCAACGGTTTAAGTTTGGGGGAGTTTGATCAGTGGTTTTCACACATATATTTACCATTGTTTTTAAGTATTTTTAAGTTATGTTATTTAGTGTTTTATTTCATTATTCGTCATTTTATGCTTTGGTTGTATGTTTTAATGTTTTCAGGATCATATGAATAAATCGGGAAATAAGGAAGAAAAGTGGAGTTCTGAAGGCTGCACGGCCCGTGCAGACCTGCACGGCCCGTGCAGAATCAAATGTCATCTCCCATACAAAAACCAGAGAGTTTGCACGGGCGCCCGTGCAGCTTGGCACGGCCCGTGCAAGAAGGTCTGAAGCTTGAAGATTTTATTGGCAAAGTCTGGGAGTTGCACGGGCTGTGCAGACCTGCACGGCCCGTGCAGGTTGCGCGGACATAATTTCTATTTTTTTGGAATTTTCAAGTACACTCATCCGGAAGGGAATTTTTGGCATTTGACTTGGCTGTAATTGACCTAGACTATTTAAGTTAATTTCAAAAATTGCCAGAGGGACTTTTGGGACAATTTAGAGAAAAGAATACAAGAGAAGATTGGAGAAAGCAAGGGTTTGGGAGAGAAGAAGATCTTCATGAACGGAAGCAATTGAAGATTCAATCTCCTCCAATTTCTTGTAATGTCCTTATTCATTATTATGTTTTCTTTGAATACTATGAGTAGCTAAACCCCCCAATGCTAGGGGGTGGCTCTGATTTAACTTTGTAATGACTTTGAGTTTGCAATTGCAATAACAATCATGTTTTTAATTGTTGATTTATTCTCTTGATGTTTCTAATGCTTTTCCTTTCGGACAAATTGGAATTGATCTATGATTATCATTTAGGCGGACCACCATTGATAATGCTTTCATGAGAATATGCTATAATAGATATTACCTAGGACTAGGAATACCTTATAGTAACTGGATATTCTTGATAACTTAATTGCTTGATTTCATTGTAAACCTCTAAGGACTTAGGGTTTAGGATGAAGGATCAAAGGTTTTTTCACTAAGGACTTAGGATCAAACAACCTTAAGAACCAGTAATTGATTATTTAAAATAAGTTGTTGCAATAGAAATTTCAGAGTTGTTACATTGTCAATCATCCACTATCCCTAGCATGTTACTCACATTTGTTACAAAGTCAATTTCATTTACTGCTTATTCTATTTTTCGTTAAGTTATAATTACCAAACAAAACCCCATTGAAGTTTTTGTTTAATTGAACCTTGAATTGAACTCATTATTCCTGCGCAGTCCCTGAGATCGACATTCGGGGAATTTTCCCTATTATTACAAGAGGCAAAATAGTACACTTGCTATTTTACCGATCACAAGTATTCAGCGAAACATGCGTCAAATTCATGAAAGAGCAATCTGCCAAAGCCAACAGCCACATTGTGACATCTTTCGATCGATTCAACCGGACCTTCAGTGTTAAAGAAACGATTGACCATAACGAGGTCCTTCCGAGACAACAATACAGGGTTCTTATAGATGAAGGGTGGTGCGATTGTGGAAAGTTTCAAGCCTTTCAGATGCCATGCTCTCATGTAATTGCAGCTTGTTCGTATGCGCATCAAGATCCGTTAGCACTTTTATCTCCCATTTACAAGGCGGATACCTTGCTCGGGGTGTACAACAACTCATTTCAAGTGATGGCAAAGGAGGATTATTGGCCTGCGTATGAAGGGGACGTGGTTTGGCATAATGATAACATGCGGAGAAAAAAAAGAGGTCGCCCGAACAGCACCCGGATCACAACTGAAATGGATCATGAGAAAATGGTACGAAAGTGTAGCATATGTCGTGAAGTCGGGCACAATAGAAATACCTGTCCTAACCGTGGATCAAATTCCACCAACAATTAGTTGCATGTCATTTGTATTTTGTATCTGTATTTTTATTGATAATGTTTTTGTATTTGTATTACTATTTATATTTGTATTAGTATTTGTATTTGTTTTTGTATTTGTATTTGGATTTGTATTTGTATTTCTATTGGTTATGTATTTGTATTATCCTTTATTAAATCAACTAGTTATGTCTTTGTCTCGTAGTGAAATTGTCTTCATGGCCCATACTGCCACTCTTTATTTTGGACAGTCAAATACACATGCTTTCGTCTAGTCCCATCAAGTCAGTCATTGATCAGCGTGTCTGCATTTATCATACATGATAGGCGTGCTTGTAAACAGTACGCAACATCATTACTTTTTTCTACCCACTACTATTATAAATTAGGGGCTCCTATGGTTGAGTTTACACACAGATACACAAACTCCAAATACCAAACAATCACACAAACACAACCATGCCTCGCCGGACAACCATTAGGCCAGATGGATGTCACCAGACAACAGAGTTGCCGCCCCGGAGATCAACATGGCGTGCCGAACCTGAACCGGAGTATCGCAGAAGGACCGGACATGTCATATTCTCACCCGTCAAACCTCCCATGCCGGTTATGTTTTGGAGTATCTCTTCCGTCGAGCAACTCAAGAGGACTCTCATGAGTTTTTTAGAGGGGGAGTACGAAGCCGACGAACAGATAAGAAGCATCAAGAGACTTAAAACAAGGGCCGATGCTGTGACTGGAGCAACGATAATTTTCTGGGATAACGTGGAATACGACATTGATGCCATTCAAATGATGCATGGACCTAATGACATTGTTTTAACCGTGGTGATTTCTTAGATGTTCTAGTTTATCTTTTTCTGTTGGTTATTTTCTATGTACCTTTTAATTAATGAATGAACTACTGTTTTTCGTGAACGCTCGAGTTACCTGATTCACTGATCTTATCTGTTGCAATTTAATATATATATTTTTTAAATACTTTAAAATTAAAACAATTTTATTAATAAATAACAAAATTAAAAAAAAATAGTATAGAAACAATTAAAAACAAAAAAAAAAAAAACAAAAAAAAAAGTAAAAAACACATAGGCGCCACCCTAGGTGGCTTAAAAGAGGAAAATACACATTGAAGCCACCCTGGGTGGTGCATAGGTTATGGCATTTTGGACATTGGCGCCACCAGAGGTGGCTCCTATGTGGAGACCACCTCTGAAACCTGGTCATATGCGTAATTTTGCCAAAAACATGGTTTTTGGTGTAAATTATTTATTAAACATGGTTATTTGGATTTTTTTTTCAATATTTTATTCACCAAGTTGTTTTTACTCAAGTAAAACGCTAAAAATAATTTTATGAAAAATTATTTGAGAATGTAATTAGATGTTTTTACTCAAGTAAAGCGCTAAAAATAATTTGACATAATAAAAGAATTAAAGACTCGACATTAACATGAAGTACAAAAAGATAAGTTCTTAGAGGAATATTACAAAGATTACATGAGAATATTTGAACCAACAATTTTTTTTCTAGAAATTTTTAGATTCTTCATTAACGAGAGTGTTAAGGTAAAAACAAGGGTTTTACTAATCAATATTTTCAGAATAATAATTAAGCACTTAAAAAAAGAATATATTTTATAAAAAAATTAATATTTTAATTTTTAAAATATTAAATACGTAGATTATTGAAATAAATTTATTATTTTAAAATTTTAATCATTGTCTTTTAGAATACTAGTTTGCATTTTCCTAAAAACAAAGTTCTTTGAAATTGATATCTTTTGAAATAGGTTTAGTTCATGAGGAACCCAAATCTTTAAACTAAAAGAAGTGTTTGTCAATGTGAAATGTGTGTGACTATTTAACTTGTGGTAAATACACAAAGTGAATATTTAACTTCTTCTTTATGAAGTGAATATTTAACTTCTTTATAAAATTGAATATATCTTCAGCTAGAGTTTTAGTGAATATGTTATTTCATTGATGATCTATATGAACAAACATTATATCCAAAATTCATATGTGATCATAGTCTTAATTAACATGATATTTAATTTTAATATGCTTGATCTTGAATGCAAAATTGGATTTTTAGAGAAAAAGATTGAAGTGTTTTCACATAATATATGAATGTTACTCTTTTATTTGATTATCCTCTTGTTGATGTTTTATGATACAATTGTTGACAATGATATTGTTGACTTTCTTTTTTTACCAAGAGATTAAGTTTTCACAACAAAAAAAATAGAACTTCAACTTGTACTTTTTATTTCAATTTTGTCTCAAACATAGTCAGTCACCATTACACATATCTTATAAAGAAAATCATGATTAGTAGTTTCTTTTTATATATTTAAATATTTTTTAACAACATTTAAGTGAGATTATCTATGATCTAATTGAAGATATATACTTACACGAAAGGATATATCGTTCCTAAAAGTTATTAATATGACAAAAATGACTAAAATGACACCTTAAAAAATTAAGGGACTAATATAAAACTTTTTAAAGTTAAGGGACCAATATGAACCATGAGGTAAACATACGGAACCAAAAATGATATTTTGCCTCTATTATAATCTAATTATAGGGGAAATGCTTTTAGTGTAATCATTAACTTCATTTTGACTATAGTCTAACTTTGTTTTTTTACCACTACTTCTTTATCATTGAGCTTGTTTCTAAAACTTGGTTTATGAACGTTCTCTCCCTTTGGAATAGGAACAAAATCCCATAAATCATTTCTTAGAAATTGAATCAATTCGAATCAATTCTTCTTGCATAAAATCTACAACATCACTTAGAGCCTTATGTTATTGAATATGGTTCAATGAGAGATATCAATCCCATAAAAGTGAAATAATTTTTTGAATGATTATATGGTCTTAAGTGGATGTTTTTTCTACCCAAGATAAGTTATTATCGGTGTGAAGTCTTATACGTCCATTGATAAATAAGATTTGTGCCACTAGTACCGTCTAGTTCTCCAAAGACTTATTGTCTAGAGTTTTCTGCATTACTAAGCCTTAATCACTAGAGGTTTCTTCACCATAAGATATGTTTCTAAATGCACTTTATATCTTCACCATAAGATATTAACAAGATACAATTTTCTTTTTCCTTTGAATCAAACTTTTTTTTCTGGGTATGCATGTAACAAATATAACCAAATATTGATAGAATTATGAAATGTTTTCTTTTATACCTTTTCATAATTTTATAATTTATAAGCAGTCTTATTAAATATAGGTATTCTATATATGAGACATATCAAATGAGAACTTTGGTTATACTGAGAACTTTTAATAATAACCATTGGATTTGAATTAATGGCTCAGATTTATCTCATATTTTAAAATATTTAACTGAACAAAATATTTATATAAGATGTATTTAACATATGAGGTAAATCTGAGCCATTAAGTCAAATCCAATGGTTATTATTAAAAGTTCTCAGTTCTCATTATAGTCAAAGTTTATATATATATATTAAAAAATATTAATTCGAAATGTAGTTATTGAACGAGTGTAACTTGTGGTGTAACTCTTCGGGTGTAATTTGATCCCTCCTCATATATATATATATATATATATATATATATATATATATATATATATATATATATATATATATATATATATATATATATATATATATATATATATATATATATATATATATATATATATATATATATATATATATATATATATATATATATATATATATATATATAGAACATATCAACATATCAAGTGAGAGCATTTTTAAATGAGAGATGAGAGGAATAGATATATATCAATCTTTAGATTCATCAAGAGAGAGAATGTTAATACATTAATGTGACTATTATTTTCTCTCTCTTGATGAATCTAAATGTTGATATTTATTCCTCTCATCCTCTCATTTAAAAATGCTCTCACTTGATATGCTATATATATATATATATATATATATATATATATATATATATATATATATATATATATATATATATATATATATATATATATTCTATTTGCATTATAAAATTTTGTATTTATAGTTTATGTCTATATGTTTTTAGTAACATTTTCTTTGTTGATCATGTTAGACGAAGACGACTTATCTAAAGGGAGGTGAATAGATAGATACCCAATTAAACGTTTTGGTGAAAATACTATTGTACATGTTAAATATACTTAGGTCAACATGTAAAGTCGGATGACAAGGCAGGCTGTTCGTACAGGAGTTCTCAAGATCCGTGTCGATATGTACTTCTCGTACTCAGGTTGATACACTTCTCAGATTCATGTCGTTACGATACTTAATGGTCAGTTACGAACGTTACCATAGTTATTGAATTTATGAGGGGCGGTTACAAGCGTTATACTATAAATAGGGGCTCCCGCCTGTGGGATAAGAAAGATCATCATCTTGGGTGCATGCATTTTAGGATCGTACCACCCGAATCCCCCAAACTATCCAATATCTCCCTCCAAGGCCTAAATCACTGAAAAAGACACCCTATACAGTTGTGACCTCGCCGGATTTACTTTCGGTAGATAGTCAAAATATGTTTTACAGGAACATTTGACGCTCACCGTGGGGCTCTGGTAAAATTAACTTGGGTCACACAAACACAATTTTCCAACATATTCGTCGCATAAGGTTTATCGGCAAGGATGATAATAGGTTCTAGAGTTTCATGTTGTTCTCATGAGGTTTCTTCTTTGACTCTCACAACTTGGAACACAACTCAAAGCCAAAAAAGCAAAAGCATCACAAGAGTTCAACGCCTTGAAAATTTAATTTGACCTTCCTCGTTGAATCTCATGGCTCAATGCTTCAATATCACCTTTAATACCCGACAAGGACTTTGAATCCTTATGCTTCCAAAAAGCTTGCAAGGTCTAAGAACTTAAAGACTAATCGAACAAAGATTATTGTTTGTGGAAATAAGACTAACCACTTTAATCTACTGTGTGGAAATTAGACTAACCATTTTGATATACAATTTAAAAGAGAAAACTCAAACTGTTAATTTCGTAAGTCTTGTATGGTTTGGTTGGAGGTCAAACATCTTTTCTTGTATAAGGGGGATCGTGAGTACATCTTGTTAAAAGCTCTCAAGTTTATTAGAAACTCTCAAGACCAGTTCTTGGGGAAAGGAGTAATTCTTTTATTTTTGACTAAACCTCTATAATTCTCAGTGTCTTTTAATTATTTAAAATGTTTTTAACCTCGTATTTTACTCCACAAAGTTTTTCAAAATCACTTTATCCTGAACCATACAATTCACCCCCCTTTTTGTGTGTGAAGTCATATTTCCAACAAGTGGCATTAGAGTCTTACTCTTGTTTAAAGACTAATTGTTTCATGAGAAAGATAACTTCCGACAAGAGATCTTTTCTAAATACACAACCATACTTTAATCATAGTTAATTTAATATTTGGAAAGCTAGATTTAGAATTGTTCTTCAAAGGTTAACTCTTAATTTATGGGGAACAATAGTCAATGGTTCGGTTTACCCTACTCATTAAGTAAATGATGAAGTAGTGAATAAACCTTATTCCCTTTATCTTAAAACAAATAACTTTATAATAATGTCTCTAGATGGTAGTAAAATTTATGATGTTCATCGTTGTAAAACCACCAAGGAATTGTGTAATTCTCTTGAAAAAATATATGGAGTTTCTCTAAGCATCGAACAAAAGAATACACGAGATTGTCTCATGAGAAAGATAAATTCCGACAAGAGATCTTTTCTAAATACATACCACTCTTTAATCATATTTAATTTAATATTTGGTAAGCTAGATTTAGAATTGTTCTTCAAAGTTTAACTCTTGATTTATGGGAAACAATAGTCAATGGTCCGGTTGACCCTATTCATTAAGTAAATGATGAAGTAGTGAATAACCTATTCCCTTTGGACCAAAGAGGAAAAGAGAAAGATAAAGATATATCTTAAAACAAATAACTTTATAATAATGTCTCTAGATGGTAGTAAAATTTATGATCGTAATTGCCGCTATATCAAACTACTCAATGTGAAGGATCCTTACTGGCGGCAAGAGTTTTTTTATGCCATTACACCGACATATGTATAAAGCTAGGGTTATGTGATCGGGATCTCATTCCATATTAAGGCATCAATCTTGTGAAATTTAACGATTCCACCACTCGCCTTGTGGAGCCGTAGATTTATTGATTTCGGTTAGAGAAAGGAAGAATGAGATGACTGTGAATGTGTGTTTCTTGGTAATACCTTACAAAAGCGTCTATAATTGCATCTTAGGATCATCTTTCCTTACAAATTTAGATGTGGTGAATTCTCTTGTGCACATAAAGATGAAGTAACACAATGACATTGGTAGACCGATCATCATTTCATCCGATTTACATGTAGCTTGTGTGATACACAAAACAATACTAAAGAACCCTCATGCATCCATCATCACCTCTGGAAAGAAAAGAAAGAAGATTCATACGTCTGTTATTGTTATAGGTAAATACTGAAGATTAAATTGAATAGAAAGGATTAAAAAACATTGTAGGTGAAAAATTAATAAAGTCATCAAAGAAAAAAATATAGAAACTCAACAATTCATAACAACTTCATAATTAATTTCTCTCACCATAATTAAAATTTTACGATAAACTATTTTTTCACCCACCGTCCATGAAACTCAAGAATTCTCTTAAAAATAAATAAGGATTTTTTACTTGTATGTTTTTTTTGAGATTATTCTAATTGCGAAATTATAATTCTACATTTTTACTATTCGCTATTCTAACTCTTGGTACTTTAGAATGCAAGAAAATTAATTCTACATTTTGTAAGGAATTGGTGAGAAGAGGAGAGAGAGATTTAATTTGGTAGGAAAGGATTCATCATAAATTTTGCTAAAACAACATAATCCAACTGTTTATAGATATGGTCCACCATAAATCACTTATTTACTCGACCGACACCACCTTAAATTATATGAAAAAAAATATTGAATTTTTTTTCATATTTTTCTCAAGTTTAATTAAATTTATGCAATGGCACGCATGTTTACTATGAATCCAACTGAGAAAACAAGATTTCATTACTAATTTTAGAGTTATATCAAATTCAACTCGAAATTGATTATGTCAAACAAAGTTATGATACAAAAAATTTCACAAATTTTTTTCAAACTACTCGTTAAGGATAAAAATATACATGAATGTGGTTGGAAAATACACAATTTTTTTTAAATTGTTAATTTATAAATATTAAAAACATATTTACAAATATTACATAAATATTAATACCGCAAATGATTGAACACTAAATCAATAATTTATTTGATTAATAAAGAATAATAATATTCTTTGCTGTCTTATCATAATGTAGAAAATCTTAAATGCAAAGTTTATGAAATTAGGAAAATATATAAAAAGTTTAAGGTGTTGGTACAATAATTAAATGATAATTTATCGGATAATTTATTCTAGCACAGTAATTTGTTCTTCTCCAAAGGATATTTAGTAGCTCATGAGTTAGAATCATCAATAAGATCGATACGATAAATACAATAATTGTCAATGCACGAAACAGTTATTTCCTTAACTAAAGGTTTGGGGCAATCTTTATCAGATTCACATTTAATACGAGCTCCTGTAATAAAATAATGATAAAATAATGTTAAATAAAACATGATAAAAGATTATGTGCACAAGAATATAAATTAAATAATAAATTTCAAAAGGAATAAAACAATGACTTACCAACAACTTGTGTTGCGACAAAAACTAATATATAACATAGAATCAAAATATAATTTTTTTTGAGAATTCTAGCTATATTTTTTCCACTTTGCATATAAAAAATAGAATACAGTTGGACTATATTGCTTAAGAAATTCATTTTTTCCTATGAATAAATAAATTGTAGTTTTTGCACTTTGAATTTGTAAGAGCTCTTTATAAATTGATAATTATTTACCTAAGAAGAAGATCACAAAATAATAATAACAACAATAATAATAATAATAATAATAATAATAATAATAATAAAGAGAAATATTTTAACCTGTCAAGAGAGTAAAGGAAAATTTATTTTTTTATACCTTTCATTATTCTTGAATTTTTAATTACTTTTTTACATTTCTTGAAAGTAAAAGAACAATTTTCTTTTCAGACTATGGTAAAGCTATTTGTTATATAATAATGCATCATTGGATGAGAAGGTGTTTATGTACAATAGATCAATTGTTTTGTATATAAAAATTATTGAATAAAAAAGAATGTGTATTTAATTTTGTAATGATATGACTTATTCTATATTATCATTTTCATTAGATACATATTCACTGTTGTGAAAAACGATACCAATAATAAAGTATAATAGGGAATTAGAGAGGAGAAGAATAACACGAGAATACAAGTTTACAAGAATAACAAATAACCTCTCTCACCCTAAATTAGGATTTGCAGCTTAACAATGATGAGAGACTAGTATGCTATTTATAATAAAACCTAATATACTAACTAATGGGCTTTTTCAGCAAGGTCCATTACACAAGCCAACTTAATAAACAAGCTAACTTAACAAATTAGGGTTTAAACACTAAAATCTAATTTAACATGCTAACAACCCTAGCATCTTCGACATCTGCATGCTAGACCCATCTTCGACTACAGCATGCACACTTCGACACCAGCATGTGAACAACCTTCGACTTCATACTTAACTCTGCCGAACTGTCGAACCAAGAAGCTACCCTTCGACCATACTAGAGTTCGATCCAATATCTCACATTCACTATTGTAATTTTTATCAATAATAATACTAATTTAATAGTGCTTTTTTATAGATAATTTTTTTGTTGGGCATTAATGTTAAGAGTCACACATCGGATAATATATGGCTTGAACATGTCCTTATAAGTGGGAGCAATCCTCATCCTACTAGCCGATTTTGTAGGGTTGAGTTAGGTCCAATCAGATTTCTTAACATGGTATCAGAGTCTCGTTTAAGATCTGATGGACCACCTTTTAAGGTTTCCGCTATCGGGCCACCCGCAATTTATTTCCACGCTCCAGTTGTCTATTCCTAGACGCGAGGGTGTGTGTTAAGAGTCTCACATCAGACAATATATGGCCTGGACATGTTTTTATAAGTGGGGACAATCTTCACCCTACTAACCGATTTTGTAGGGTTGAGTTAGACCCAACTACATTTCTTAACAGGTGACTCATATAATACCATGCATCTTTATAGAGGTACTCTGATTTGAGAGTTAATTCTAAATACCAAATAAGTGTTAATTAAAATTTTGTCTTTTATTTTTATTTCCAGTTAGTTGGTACAAACATTTGGCATTCATATTTCTCAAAACTTATTATTCCTAATTTCGATGTGTTTATTGTTTTTTTAATATTTAGTTTTATATGCAAATTCTGAATTGGATAGGTATTAACCATACTCCTAAGAATTGGAAGGAGGAGCTGTCTTAGATTCTTGATAGGTGTATGTAATAAGAAAGGGTGGAAGAACAAGTTACTGAAGTGTGCTTTTACGGGAGTTGTACACGAGTGCTGGCTCTATAGGAATCTAGTTTCATTTGGAAATCATGTGGATCACCAAGATGCCATAAGGAAAATTATAGATGCAATAGTATTTAAGTGTTGGCAGCACCCTAAACTTAGGAAACATTTAGGTATTATAGTTTTCTTGATAGTTGGATCCTTGGATCACTTGATTGTATTGCTTTTTGAATCTATCAATAAAAGTTTATTTTGATTAAAAAACATTTAGTTTTAAATATGTGTGGGTAGAAATGAGATTTTATCTATTTATGAAGAAAATAAATAGAAAAAAAAAAAAAGAGCCGAACAAAGTATTGTTAAAGTGAAAATTCATAACAAAATTTCACCTCGAACAATAGAAAATCGAGGATATAACTCCTGAGAACGTCATGTTTTATTTAAAACAAACCATTAATCTTTTCCTTCAGTTTTTTATCAGAACTGACAAAAATAGTTTCTCAGGTTTTGAACTTCAATTCTCAGCTCCTGAAATTTTATGTTTTATTTAGAACAAAAAATGCGCCTTTTATTTTTTACGTTGGATGTTGTCCATGGGTTTTTAAATAAACCGAGATAAAAATTCTCTAATTTTTTATTCTTTTTGGAACCAAAAAGACGCCTTTATATTTTATAGATTTTATGTCGGATATGTTTCCTCGATTTTTATGTCGGATATTTTTTATTCACTCAGAGGTAATGTTAAGTCTAGTTCATTAACTTTTTGAGCCCTAGCGTAAAAACACCATTTTTCTCCCACTAACGAAAGAACAACATTCTTCTCCAAGGATGAATGAAGCTCGAATATCATTCTTCTCCCATTGTCGCGGGCGAAAAATCGTTTTGTTCCTCTTTTTTGTGGATGAGACACCTGATGCCTTCTTTGGGCTCGAGTGCTCAAAAAAATGATTTTTCTTTTGTACCGACCAAACTTTTTATTGTTTCCAAAGTAGGAAAAGGAAAAAAGCTGCAATAACCTAAAAAGTGGGGGAGAGATTCCGGGTAAGAGGGTTGGTTATACGAAGGGAAGGTATTAGCACCCAACGTATCTATAATACTCTATAGGTTTCTTTATTTTGTTTTATTCCATTCTTGTTGTGGTGGAGGTTCTTGTGAAATAGGTGGGACCTAAGGTGTTTGTTTGATTATGCTCGCAAAGATCATCGCGATCCTCTGCATACATATCCCTTAGAGGGAATCAGAGCATCTGTAGCTCGGGGTCTACGGGTGCTAAGGTTTGAATGGTTTTTTTTGTTTTGTTTTGCTCGCCAAGGATCGACCTTGTGCCTACGTATTCTCAAAGGGATGTTGAGAAAGTCAGAGCAATCGTAGTTCCCACTTATGCTAGTGGAAGCAAAGGAAAATAGACAAATGTCGTCTAAATGCTAGATGTATCTAATCTATATCATCACATACATCTATTTGATTTGTTTGAAAATCTTTTCATTATAAGCCCGGGGCCATGCCGCTTAGGGTGCTTAGAATGATAAAGATGTTTTTGTGTTTAACCAGCCTTGTGGCAAAAGTTTCAATGAAGTCAGCCTTGTGACAAAAACTTTGATTAATCAGCCAGCCTTGTGGCAAAAGTTTCAATGAAGTCAGCCTTGTGACAAAAACTTTGATTAATCATCCAGTACGGTGGTAAAACAGTTTGATTGATTAGCCAGCCTTGTGGCAAAAAAGTTTGATTGATTGATTGTTTGTGATGATATATAAGAGATACTCCTAGCATAGAGATGAAAAATGTCTAATCTCCTAGGGTATTTGTTTTGGATATTGGGGATGCTTATAAGAAGCCCGTGGGTCCTTGTACGAAGCCCAAGAGGAGGCTATCCGAGGGTCCTTGCATTGTAAGCCCAAGAGGAGGCTATGGGAGGGACAATCCAGGGTCCTTGCATTGTAAGCCCAAGAGGAGGCTATGGGAGGGTCACTCGTTTATACAAAGCCCAAGGGGAGGCATGGTATAGTTGGTTTGAGCTCTTAGAGCGATTTCACCGGGAAACCATACTCTATGTCCTAACTTAAACTAGTGGAGATTCTTTGCACGAAGCCCCAATAGGAGGCTATGGGGAACCTAGTGTTGTACTAAGTTGAACAAGCATATAACACAATCACAAGTATGAACAAGTACGAACAAACATGAACAAGTACATGAACAAATATGAATAGTTACAAAGTGTGTGTATATAATGGAGTTTATGAAGGAAATATACCTGTAAGCATGATCCATTTGTATACACGGGGCTCGGGACTCACACTCGGGGAGAGGTCCACTTGGTTTATTCAAAGCTATGTAAACAGGTATTTACAAAGGGGCTTGGGACTTATACCTACATGGAGGCCCATGGTATATTTTTGGGAAGATTTAAAGAAACCTTCATTTTTGGTTTGTTATTCAAAGTTAAAAATCAAACTGATCGAGATATGTACAAAAGGCGTACAATGAAATACCTAATTTCATGTACTTGAGTGGGTATGTACAAAAGGGCTTGGGACTTATACCTACATGGAGGCCTGTGGTATATTTACAAAACATGGTTGACTGTTTTATTTACAGACGCGAGGTTTGAAAAACTGTTTGAAAGTTATTGTTTTGAAAAAGTTTTCTGTACAAAGAAAAACTGTAGAAAAAAGGAAAAAAGGAGTGGGTCTTATACTCTCTAATATTCGAGAGGCCCCTGTTTTATTTTCATAAAACAGGGTGGATGGTTTTGAAAATGATTTGAATGATTTGGAAATTGTTTTGAAAAGATTTTGTTTTGAAGAATGTTTGGGAAAACTGTACAAAAAGAAAAGAAATGGGACTTACACTCTCTAATATTCGAGAGGCCCCACTTCGTTTTGAAAATCAATTGATCAATTAAAAAAAATTTAATCAAAGAAGTGGTTTATCGTTTTGAAAGAGAATCGCGATCGCTTGTTTTAAAACGATTTAAATTTTGAAAGAAGTCAATTTAATCAAGATAAACAAAAGATTATCCTTAATTAACACTTAGATGATTAGGGTTTGCTTCAAAAAATATTTACAAGTGATTAAGTTTGAAAATCAAATGAAAAATAATATTTAAAAGTATTAAAAATACTTAAAAACAAGTCATTTTAAACTTAATTAAAAATATATTAAATGAATCCTTTTTTTGTGATTTTTTTTAATATTATCAAAATATGTATATTAAATAAAGAGTGTAAAAAAAATGAAGTGAAAATAATGAATTTTGATTGGTTAAATTAATTGGTGAAGTTTGTTAAAAAATGAAAGAAAATAAGTTGCAAAAAAAATGGTTTTGTCTCCACTAGGGCTTGAACTCACGCCCTTATGTTCACCAGCCAAAACACTTGCCAACCCAGCTGCGCGCGCAGCTTGTTATTATAACTACCCCCTTTAATTATATTTAAAAACGAACATTTGAAATTTCTGAACAGAAAAAGGCGCCAAGAACACATCCCCAATTTGATTTTGAAATTTCTGAAAACTGAACCAAATTGATCAAGTGAAGAGTCTATCTCACTCGGTTTTTTACAAGGATCATGATGGTGCCCTCATAATTCATTTATTTTTGCTCTAAGGTGATCAATTTTGTGATGAACACGAAGAACCCTAATATGACAAATCATTGTGAAATCGTGTATGATCATGATATGATGCAATTGATTGAGGGTTAATGATCCTCATAGGTGCAGAAACAAGATGGTATATCAATATTTCATTTATGATGCGTGCATGATAGAGTTTGAAGTTCATGAGTACTTACCTCAAAAACGGCCAAACTGAGAATTGAATTCTGCAAATGAGGAGTTCCAGTTGTTGTTTCTTGATCTGGACAGCATCAGTGGACCTTATGGAAGGTGTTTGAATGCCTGGAATGAATTGAAAACCTCTAGACCAGTTGGTGATGCTCGATCTGCAGTAGGACTCAAGTGAGGATCAAGCTTGATGATTTTGGGGTTACAGGTCAGGGAGGATGATTGGGATAGCTCACATATGGTATATAGGATGTGTTAGAAGCATTAGTTTGGACAGAAATGAGCTTGTGTGAATTTTGGCATGATAAGGCTCATTTCATGTTCATATGGAGGTTGAAAAGTGAATCTGAGTTTTGGGGTGATTTGGGGTGTGTGAGTGGATCAAACACATCACATTTGATGTTTATGAGATGTTAGAACCCTCACTTTGGCCAGAACTTCAAAGATTTAGAGGTTGAGAATTTTACCTCTTTGAAACTTAAGAAACTTGCATTCTAAGAAAGAAGAGAGAAAACCTATAATTGTGAGGTTTTGGTGTGAATTGAAGAGTGATTTAAACCTCTATTTATAGGCCAAGGATTCTGAACTCCAAGCTTTGCAACTTGCTTCAAGAAGTGATGATTTGGCTTAAGGGATAAAGTGGAATCTTTCACATTAAATGCAAATGGTTAAAGTAACTAAACCATGGTTATTTTGGCCAAGCTTCTTATCCCTTTCCTATCTGATCTTAAACCAGAAAATATCATTCAATCATTGCTTTGGTGTGTCATTACTTGCATTATTTGGCAAATTGGTTCATAACTTTGCAAAAATGGCTTGAAATTTCAAGTGAAATGGTCACTAATGTCAAAATTCAAAACCATAGCTACACTCCATATTTTTTCATGCTCTTGGACATTTTGGAAAGCTCATATTACACACTTCAAAACCCTAGTTGAAAGTTTCTTCAAGATCCTTAAGGAAGTGGGTGAAAAAGTTCCATGAACTTTGAAGAAAATGAAGTTTTAAGTGAAATTTTCATAAGATACCAACTTTGAAGCTCCATATCTCTTAAATGGTTGATCTTATGGAAAAAAATTATATGTGTCAAAGTTGTTTATTGGATCAAAATCTACAACTTTCATGTTGGAAGTTTTTTTCAGTTTGTAGGTGAAATTTTGAGTTATTCCCTTTCAAAGTTTGGAAAAAACCATGAAAAACACTTAGAAAAATTTTCTAAGTATGAAAGTCAAACTTTTGACTTTTTGATTCTTGATTGATTTTCTTGATTTTTCTTGATCAAATGACTTCATACTTCATATATTGATGATTTTCAACTTCAAAAGTCATGGTTGACCAAAATTCCCCAAAAGTCAATGGTGATCTTGTACAGTTGACTTTTTCAGACGAATCGCGTTTCTGGAGATTTCAAATGAAACATGCTATCCTCACCATATGAATGGTATGAATGGATCAAATTGAAGCATTAGAGGATATTGAGCCATGTTTTGAGTTGTGGCACCATGTCCTGATTAAAAAGTCAGCTATTCAATGAATTAGGTCAAAAACCCTAATTGTCGACCTGATAAGATTGATGACTGTGGATCTTGAATTGAGATGCAATTTCCATTGGATATTGTCATAGGGATTATTTGAGGATGATTGAAATCTTTGATTGACTCCCTGGGGATTTTTAGGGTTTCCCAAATGTGATCCCTGATTTCAGTCCCTGATAGTTCAAAACCCTGATCTGAGGATTTGTCTGATCAATCTTTGTGTAGGAGATGTTATGAGCCAATGGATTAGGTCAAAATGATGCACTTGAGGTCTTGATATCATGTCCCAAGCCATTAGGTCAAATTCTGAGCAAAAGTCAAGAGTATGTTGTCTTCAGTCAAAACCCTAATTCAGTCGATTCAGAGCCTTTGAGATTGTTGATGAAGATGACTCATTTGAGATGAAGGGAGAACAAAACCCTAATTGAGTGTTATTTGTACTGATGAGTGATTTCTTGCTTAAATCCCTGCTGAGTCACAAGTAGCAAACACAAACTATGCAATTTGTTAGAGAT
Organism: Vicia villosa; assembly: GCF_029867415.1. Taxonomy (NCBI): domain Eukaryota; kingdom Viridiplantae; phylum Streptophyta; class Magnoliopsida; order Fabales; family Fabaceae; genus Vicia; species Vicia villosa. The sequence continues at coordinate 247,749,533 of NC_081180.1, read as the reverse complement.
GCAAATGATGCATATGCAAATGATATGAGGTGGTATCTTAGGTCAAAAATTGGGGTATGACAGATGCCCCTATTTAAGTTTCTTCAACCTGAGACATGAAGATTGAAAATCTTCGTTTTGATAGGGTGGAAGAGACTTAAATATCAGAAGACGTGAATTTTGGACCTAAGATACCAAAATTGCGAATGATGCAAGGATATCTTTACCGAGGGGATATCAAGAACTGACTCCACTGGGGAAAAGAGGTTGGGAAGGATGTCTCAATCCGTTTTAGGAAGAGAATCCGTTTTATTGGGAAAGCAAGTGTATGCTTTATTGGGGAATGATAGCTTTGTAAGAAAAGCTTACCTATCGGCATTATCGACTATCAGCATGGGGATAGACCTGTTTAATAATGCGAAGGTGAAAGGTATGAAACTGTGTTACCGACTATCAGCATGGTGATAGACTTGACAAGGTAAAAAGAGTTTCAAAGGTTCGGTTAATATTATCGACTATCAGCATTGGGATAGACATGTTTAATAATATAACCAGAACAAAAGGTTACCGACTACCAGCCTCGTGATAGTGGTTTTGAAGACATGATCAATTATCAGCCGAGTGATAAAATGATTCTGGAGACTTTGCTAGGGGAATTACTGGTTATTCAGCCTTGTGAACAGTAATAAGGCCCTGATCGTCAAATGATCTTCATGATTGATTTCCTTGAGAGGAAATGTCTTTTGAAAGAGACATAAGCTGCTCAGATGATGAGGCTATTGCTTATTGTCTGTTTTTTCACGACTCTATTTGAGGAATCGGAATTTGAATCTTTGGTAAAGACAAAGTTCTAACCAAGAATGAATTGGAAAGAAACAGTCAAACAAGACTTTGTACCCATGAGGAATGAACTCAAACTGGGGATTTTCTCCTTTGTTTTTGAGAGGAGAAACTGAAGAAACCTTCTTCCACGAGGAATGATCTCAGTGGGGAACTGGAGAAAGAAAATGTTATTTCTGCTTATGGGTGACAATCTATTTGGATAGATGACACGCCCATACTTGTTTCTTTTTTCTTTTCTTTCCTTTTTTTTTTTTTGATAGGTATATCCTGAACAAGCGATTTTAGGCAGACATTTGAAAAATGCAATGATGCATAAATGATGCAAATATGTATGAATGATGAATGTCATGAATGTAGCATGCATACTGACAATACTGACAGACAATGAAGTGTATACTGGAGAAGGACCGACGTCGCAATACAAACAGATACTTGGCAAATGTTTTTCAACACGTTGTAGATAGCACGGGTGATGAATGGTGTTGCATGTTTTAAACTTCTCTGGGGAAGATAAACATCTTTTCTCATTGAGATGGAAGAACCTTTTCACCGGAGATGGAAAATCTTCGTCACTGGGGATAGAAGAGCTTCTTTACCTCGAGGGATAATTGCTTCAAGAATTCTTTTCCGGGACAAGAATACCGTTGTCTCAACAATTTTCCAGGGAGAATCCTTTTGTTCATCCTATGGAGACGACTGCTGATGTTCCTTCTGTTGTTCACAACTCAAAGGAAAATTTCGCTTTTATTTTGAAAAAGAAAAGTGAAGTAAATTCATTTAAAACTTATTTTTCTTTTTTTCAAAAACGAATAACACAATTAAAGCGTCATTTTGCAAGCTAAAAGAAATTAGAGATTGCAAACAAATGGGCACAAGGCTCAAATTTATTTAATAGGATGGAAATCAGCTAAAGGCGTGATTCCATGGAGTATTTACAAAAGTTGGAAATGGTAATTATGCGGAAAAGGCTACATTGAAAGCAATAACCACTATTCCCCCCAACAACTTTGAGTTCCAACTGTACTTGTTGCTTCAGATTGGCGATGGCTTGATTGAAGATCCTTTGATGAAGTACAGACTCTTCAGGTGACGAAGTATAGACTAATGCAGTTACTTTGTCATAAATCCCTAATTTTTGCCTAGATTGCCCTTTCAGGTTTTCAATCTACCAGGATGAATTTTTTCTGTTTATTGTCTCTAATTTTTGCCTGGACCGCCCTTTCGGGTTTTCAGTCCACCGAGACGCTCATTTTTGCCTAAGTCGCCCTTTGCGGGTTTTCGACTTACCGAGCTGTTCTTTTGTATTTTTTAGACAAAGTATTTCTTGACTGCATCAGCATTCACAGGATGTGGGAGTTCATCACCATCCATGGTTGCAAGAGTCATGGCGCCGCCAGAAAATGTTCTTTTGACAACATACGGGCCTTCGTAATTAGGAGACCATTTGCCCCTAGAATCTGGTTGAAAAGACAAGATCTTTTTAAGCACGAGGTCACCTTCTTGAAATTCACGAGGTCGAACCTTTTTGTTGAAAGCTTGTTTCATCCTTGCTTGGTATAACTGTCCATGGCATAGAGCAGTCATACGTTTTTCTTCAATTAGATTCAACTGATCGTATCTGCTTTGACACCATTCAGCCTCTGATAACTTAGTCTCCATGAGGACTCTCATTGATGGGATTTCAACTTCTACGGGGAGCACAGCTTCCATGCCGTATACTAGAGAAAATGGAGTTGCCCCTGTTGAAGTACGCACTGAAGTACGGTACCCATGTAAAGCAAATGGCAGCATTTCATGTCAGTCTTTGTAAGTGACAACCATTTTCTGGACGATCTTCTTAATATTCTTGTTGGCAGCTTCAACGGCGCCGTTCATTTTTGGTCTGTAAGGAGAAGAGTTATGGTGCTCAATCTTGAATTCCTCACACAATTCTTTCATCATCTTGTTGTTCAAATTTGAACCATTGTCAGTAATGATCTTGCTGGGAATACCATATCGGCAAATGATGTTATTCTTGATAAACCTCACAACCACTTGTTTTGTAACATTGGCGTAAGATGCTGCTTCGACCCATTTGGTGAAGTAATCAATTGCTACTAAGATGAAACGATGACCGTTTGAAGCTTTCGGTTCGATCATTCCAATCATGTCGATACCCCACATGGAGAAAGGCCATGGAGATGAGAGAACGTTGAGTAGAGTCGGTGGCACATGGATCTTATCTGCGTAGATCTGGCACTTGTGACATCTTTTCACATGTTTATAACAATCAGATTCCATTGTCAACCAATAGTATCCTGCTCTTAAGATCTTCTTGGACATTGCATGCCCATTTGAATGAGTTCCAAAGGACCCTTCATGCACTTCATGCATTAACATGTCTGCTTCGTGTCTGTCCACGCATCTGAGCAAAACCATGTCGAAGTTTCTTTTGTATAGCACTTCTCCGTTCAGGAAGAAACTGCCAGAAAGCCTCTTTAAAGTTTTCTTATCTTTGTTTGATGCCCCAAGCGGGTACTCTTGAGTTTGAAGGAAGCGTTTGATGTCGTGGAACCACGGTTTATCATCGATGACTGCTTCAGTTGCAAATACATAGGCGGGCCTTTCAAGGCGCGTAATTCTGACTTTAGGCACATCATTCCAGTGACTGACTTTGAACATGGAAGATAGAGTAGCCAAGGCGTCTGCCATTCGATTCTGATCTCGAGGTATATGATGCAATTCAACCTTGTTGAAGAAAGTCAACAGACGTCTTGCATAATCTCTGTAAGGAATCAAGCCAGGGTGGAAAGTTTCCCATTTGTCTTTGATTTGGTTGATCACGAGGGCTGAATCTCCATATATGTCGAGGATCTTGATCCTTAAGTCAATGGTGAAGGATAGAAAAACACTTAGAAAGGGGGGGATTGAATAAGTGTGACTTTAAATCTTGGACGATAAAAATAAATGCACAAATATTTTTATCCTGGTTCGCTGTTAACGAAGCTACTCCAGTCCACCCCCGCAGAGATGATTTACCTCAACTGAGGATTTAATCCACTAATCGCACGGATTACAATGGTTCTCCACTTAGCCGCAACTAAGTCTTCCAGAGTCTTCTGATCACAACCTGATCACTCCAGGAACAACTGCTTAGTTCACTCCTAAGACTTTTTCTAGAGTCTACTGATCAACACGATCACTCTAGGCTTAGTTCACTCCTAAGACTTTCTGCTCAGCCAACTGCCAAGACTTCCTGCTCAGCCAACTGCCAAGACTTCCTGCTCAGCCAACTGCTAAGACTTCCTAGAGTATACTGATCAACTGATCACTCTAGTTCCTTACAACTTAATGTAATCAATTCAAGAGTTTACAAATGCTTCTTAAAAGCGATAATCACAACTGTGATATTTCTCTTACAATTTAAGCTTAATCTCACTAAGATATTACAACAGCAATGTAGTGAGCTTTGATGAAGATGAAGATTCTGAGCTTTGGATTTGAACAGAGTTTCAGCAAGTTAATTTGAATTGTATTGGTGCGAAAATCGTTAACCTTGCTTCTCATCAGAACTTCATATTTATAGGCGTTGAGAAGATGACCGTTGAATGCATTTAATGCTTTGCGTGTTCCGTACAGCTTTGCATTTAATGTTATACGCTTTTGTCAACTACCTCGAGCCTTGTTCACGCTGTGTCTACTGACGTAGCCTTTAGTAGCTTTAACGTTCCTTTTGTCAGTCAGCGTAGTCTGCCACGTGTACTTCCTTCTGATCTGATGTTTGTGAATACGACGTTTGAATATCATCAGAGTCAAACAGCTTGGTGCACAGCATCTTCTGATCTTCTGACCTTGAAGTGCTTCTGAGCGTGATACCATCTTCTGATTTTCAGTGCTTCTGATCTCATGTTCTTCTGATGCTTCCATAGACCCATGTTCTGATTCTGCTTCGACCATCTTCTGATGTCTTGCCAGACCATGTTCTGATGTTGCATGCTGAACCATTTGAGACACATCTTCTGAGCGCTGAATTATGCGTACTCTTTATATATTTCCTGAAAGGGAAATTGCATTGGATTAGAGTACCATATTATCTTAAGCAAAATTCATATTATTGTTATCATCAAAACTAAGATAATTGATAAGAACAAATCTTGTTCTAACAATCTCCCCCTTTTTGATGATGACAAAAACATATATAAATGATATGAATTTGCGATCAGAAAGAGTAGACAGCAAAAGACAAATTACACAGCTATAGCATAAGCATATGAATATGTCTCCCCCTGAGATTAACAATCTCCCCCTGAGATAAATAATCTCCCCCTGAAATAAATACTCGAAGAACTTTAATAAAAGACTTCCCTGATTATTTCGGTAGAGACGATCATATAAGCTTCTGCCTTCAGAGAATTCATAGCTTCTGACTTCTGCTTCCATTGGACAGCTTCAGAACTTGAATTTCTTTAGATCCTTAGAACACTCACAGCTTCTGACTTCTGCTTCCATCCAGGACAGCTTCAGAACTTGAATTTCTTTGATCTTCAGAACATTCACAGCTTCTGACTTCTGCTTCCATTCAGGACAGCTTCAGAACTTGAATTTTCTGGATCTTTTAGAACATTCACATCTTCTGATTTCTGCTTCCCTCGGATAGCTTCAGAACTTTGAATGTCTACCAACATCACTTCATGCTAGATTTGTATCAGAACATTGTTGAATGTACCAGAGCATCATCTGAGCATCTCTACATCCTGAAATGTTACAGAACAAAAACTAAACGACAAAAGTCAGCATGAACGAGTTAGAACATAAAATGTATATTCAAATACATGATATGTATCAGAGCCAAATGTATCAGAGCATTTAGGCTAAAAACATGTATCAGAGCAAATAATGTATCAGAGCCATAATATTATATGTATCAGGGCAAATAGAATTTTGTCATAACAGGATAGACAATGCTATTCAAATTCTATTATCAGTGCTTCTGATTCATTCTTCTTTCTTGCTTCTGATCTCTGAAGCTTGACAGCACTTAGCTTGCTTCAGTTTCCATGGTTTTGCTTCTAGTGTTTGCTTTGAAGATTCACTTCACTTCTCTGTACCTGCAAAACACTTAAACCATATAGAACTTGCAGTTCTTGTTAGTGAATGTGTGGGAGCCTTTACCCAGCAACTGATAGATTTAATCAAATCATTTATCATTTATCTTTCTCCCCCTTTTTGTCATAACATCAAAAAGAATATATAAAAAAAATTCAGATGTATAAAACGACGAAAGAAAACATTTACTGGAATGTAAAACACAAAGAAACTTTTTCATTGATAATCAAAAGATATTACAAGAAGTTCCTATGTTTAACAAGATGAAAAACATTCCTAGCAAATACAAAACAAGCAGAAGTATTATCACAGAATATAGGAATGTTACTCTCAAATATCTGATAATCTTCTAACTGACTCTTCATCCAGAGCATCTGTGTACTACAACCAGCAGCTGCGACATATTCTGCTTCTGTGGTTGATAGAGCAATGGTTGCTTGCTTCTTGCTGTACCAGGAGATTAAGTGACTTCCAAGAAATTGGCAACTTCCTGAAGTACTTTTTCTTTCAATTCTGTCTCCAGCATAGTCAGCATCGCAGAATCCTACTAAGTTGTATTCTTTAGATTTTCTGTAAACTAAGCCAACATTAGTAGTACCTTTCAGATACCTTAGAATCCTCTTAACAGCAGTTAAATGAGATTCTCTAGGATCTGATTGGAATCTAGCACACAAACAAACACTGAACAGAATGTCAGGTCTAGAAGCAGTCAGATATAGAAGAGATCCAATCATACCTCTGTATAACTTCTGATCTACCTTCTTACTTACCTCATCCTTACCTAGGATGCATGTTGGATGCATAGGAGTTTTGGCTTCTTTGCAGTCCAGAAGATTAAACTTCTTCAGAAGTTCCTTCACATACTTGGTTTGGTGAACATATGTTCCTTCTGATGTTTGATTTATTTGTATTCCAAGGAAATACTTGAGTTCTCCCATCATGCTCATTTCAAACTCAGCCTGCATAGACTTAGCAAACTCCTTTCCAAGTGTAGCATTAGATGTTCCAAAAATAATATCATCCACATATATTTGACAAATTAAAATATCCTTTTCAAAGGTTTTACAAAAGAGAGTAGTGTCCACTTTTCCTCTAGTGAAACCATTATCCAGAAGGAAAGAACTTAGGCGTTCGTACCAAGCTCTGGGAGCCTGTTTCAATCCATACAATGATTTCTTAAGTTTAAAAACATGATTAGGAGACATAGAGTCTTCAAAACCAGGAGGTTGATGGACATAAACTTCTTCATCTATATAACCATTTAAGAAGGCACTCTTAACATCCATCTGATAGAGAGTGATGTTATGTTGAGTGGCAAAAGAAATTAATAGACGAATAGATTCTAACCTGGCCACTGGTGCAAAGGTTTCTGTGTAGTCAATCCCTTCTTGCTGACTATAACCCTGAGCCACCAGTCTGGCTTTGTTCCTTACCACTTCGCCTTTCTCACTGAGCTTGTTTCTGAAGACCCATTTTGTACCGATTATATTGAATCCATCTGGTCTAGGAACAAGATCCCAAACATCATTCCTTGTAAACTGATTTAGTTCTTCTTGCATAGCAATTATCCAGTCTGGATCTTCTAGAGCATGATCAACAGAAGTTGGCTCGATCAAAGATACAAGACCTAATTGACAGTCTGCATTGTTTCTAAGGAATGCTCTTGTTCTGATTGGATCATCCTTCTTTCCAAGAATGACATCTTCTGAATGACCAGAGATGAGTCTGGATGATCTTCTGACAGATGGTTCTTCAGAAATACTTAGATCCTCCAGAGAAGCTGATACTTGATCTTCAGATTCTTTGCTTCTGAGAAGCTCTGCTTCTGATGCGTTGCTTCTTGGCTCAACAACTTCTGATATGTTAATATCACAACCTGCAAAATTATCAACTTGCTTTGGTTTTTCAGAACCAAGCTTATCATCAAACCTGATATTGATTGATTCTTCTACAACCAATGTTTCAGTATTGTATACTCTGTAGCCTTTTGAGCGTTCAGAATATCCAAGAAGGAAACACTTTTGAGCTTTGGAATCAAACTTACCAAGATGATCTTTAGTGTTCAGAATAAAGCACACACATCCAAAAGGATGGAAATATGAAATGTTGGGCTTTTTATTCTTCCACAATTCATAGGGAGTCTTATTAAGAATAGGTCTGATAGAGATTCTATTCTGAATATAGCATGCAGTGTTTATTGCTTCTGCCCAGAAATGCTTAGCCATATTGGTTTCATTGATCATGGTTCTGGCCATTTCTTGCAGAGTCCTATTCTTTCGTTCTACAACCCCATTTTGCTGTGGAGTTCTAGGACAAGAGAAATCATGGGCAATACCATTTTCCTTGAAGAATTCTTCAAAGGATCTGTTCTCAAATTCACCACCATGATCACTTCTGACCTTTATGATTTTACACTCTTTTTCAGATTGAATCTGAATGCAGAAATCAAAGAACACTGAATGAGTCTCATCCTTGTGTTTCAAGAATTTTACCCATGTCCAGCGGCTATAATCATCTACGATGACTAATCCATATTTCTTTCCTCTGACAGATGCTGTTTTGACTGGGCCAAACAGATCAATGTGCAAGAGTTCTAATGGCCTTGAGGTAGAAACAACATTCTTAGACTTGAATGCAGGTTTGGAGAACTTGCCCTTCTGACACGCTTCACAAAGAGCATCTGATTGGAATTTCAGATTAGGGAGTCCTCTGACAAGATTCAGTTTGTTAATCTGAGAGATCTTTCTCAAACTAGCATGACCTAATCTTCTGTGCCAGACCCACTGCTCTTCAGAAACAGACATAAGACAAGTCACCTTCTGACTCATAAGATCTTGCAGATCTGTCTTATAAATGTTGTTCTTCCTCTTGCCTGTAAATAGGATTGAGCCATCCTTCTGATTTACAGCCTTGCAAGACTCTTGATTAAAGATTATATCATAACCATTGTCACTTAATTGACTGATAGATAAAAGGTTATGTGTTAATCCTTCTACAAGAAGTACATTAGAAATGGAAGGAGAGTTACCAGACTTTATAGTTCCAGAGCCAATTATCTTGCCCTTCTGATCTCCTCCGAACTTGACTTCTCCTCCAGACTTAAGCACCAGGTCTTGGAACATAGACCTTCTTCCTGTCATGTGTCGCGAGCATCCAGAGTCCAGGTACCATGACATGTTGTGCTTTGTCCTTCTTGCAGCCAAGGATATCTGCAATAGGAATAATCTTATCCTTAGGTACCCACATCTTTTTGGGTCCTTTCTTGTTAGATTTTCTCAAGTTCTGATTGAACTTGGGTTTAACATTGTAAGCAATAGGAGGAACAGCATGATAATTCTTAATGTGAGTTTCATGATATTTCCTAGGTTGTGTCACATGCTTCTTAGTGTGTGTTATGTGAAAACTTTGTGCATGTGAGGTGTGCCTAATATCATGAGAGTGGCCATACTTGAACTGATCATACAATGGTTTGTATGTAATTTTCATTTCATCAACAGGTTCAAGTTTGTATGGGGTTTCACCCTCATAACCAATGCCAACTCTTTTGTTTCCAGACACAGCATATATCATAGAAGCTAGCTGACTTCTGCCAATACTTCTAGATAAGAACTTTCTGAAACTTAAATCATATTCTTTCAGAATATGGTTCAGACTAGGAGTGGATTTTTCTGAATCAGAAGGAGATCCAACATTATTGGATAATTTTAAAAGTTTTTCTTTTAATTCAGAATTCTCCAACTCAAGCTTCTTTGTTTCAAATTCAAATTGCTTTTTCAGCTTTTTGTATTTGAGACTAATCTGAGACTTGAGTTCCAGAAGTTCAGTTAGACCGGAAACTAACTCATCTCTAGTAAGTTCAGAAAATACCTCTTCAGAATCTGATTCTGATGTAGATTCTGATCCGTCATCTTCTGTCGCCATCAGCGCACAGTTGGCCTGCTCATCTTCTGAATCATCTTCTGACTCATCCCAGGTTGCCATAAGACCTTTCTTCTTATGAAACTTTTTCTTGGGACTTTCCTTCTGAAGATTTGGACATTCATTCTTGTAGTGTCCAGGCTCATTGCATTCATAGCACATGACCTTCTTCTTGTCAAATCTTCTTTCATCAGAAGATTCTCCACGTTCAAATTTCCTTGAACTTCTGAAGCCTCTGAACTTCCTTTGCTTGGTCTTCCAGAGTTGATTTAGCCTTCTGGAAATCATGGACAGTTCATCTTCTTCTTCAGATTCTGATTCTTCAGGATCTTCTTCTCTGGCCTGAAAAGCGTTAGTGCATTTCTTGATATTTGATTTTAATGCAATAGACTTACCTTTCTTTTGAGGCTCATTTGCGTCCAACTCTATTTCATGACTTCTCAAGGCGCTGATAAGCTCTTCCAGAGAAACTTCATTCAGATTCTTTGCAATCTTGAATGCAGTCACCATAGGACCCCATCTTCTGGGTAAGCTTCTGATGATCTTCTTCACATGATCAGCCTTGGTGTATCCTTTGTCAAGAACTCTCAATCCAGCAGTAAGAGTTTGAAATCTCGAAAACATCTTTTCAATGTCTTCATCATCCTCCATCTTGAAGGCTTCATACTTCTGGATTAAGGCAAGAGCTTTTGTCTCCTTGACTTGAGCATTTCCTTCATGAGTCATTTTCAAGGACTCATATATGTCATAGGCCGTTTCCCTGTTAGATATCTTCTCATACTCAGCATGAGAGATAGCATTCAGCAAAACAGTTCTACATTTATGATGATTCCTGAAAAGCTTCTTTTGATCATCATTCATTTCTTGCCTTGACAGCTTCACGCCTCTGGCATTTACTGGATGTTTGTAACCATCCATCAGAAGATCCCATAGATCACCATCTAGACCCAGAAAGTAACTTTCCAGTTTATCTTTCCAGTATTCAAAGTTTTCACCATCAAATACCGGCGGTCTAGTATAACCATTGTTACCGTTGTATTGCTCAGCAGAGCCAGATGTAGATGCAGGTGTAGGTATAGTCCTTTCACTTTCATCAACCATCTTTTAAATGAAGCGTTTTTCTCTTCCTGAATCTTTTCTAAACACGGTTAAGTGCTTGCACCTTAGAACCGGCGCTCTGATGCCAATTGAAGGATAGAAAAACACTTAGAAAGGGGGGGATTGAATAAGTGTGACTTTAAATCTTGGACGATAAAAATAAATGCACAAATATTTTTATCCTGGTTCGCTGTTAACGAAGCTACTCCAGTCCACCCCCGCAGAGATGATTTACCTCAACTGAGGATTTAATCCACTAATCGCACGGATTACAATGGTTCTCCACTTAGCCGCAACTAAGTCTTCCAGAGTCTTCTGATCACAACCTGATCACTCCAGGAACAACTGCTTAGTTCACTCCTAAGACTTTTTCTAGAGTCTACTGATCAACACGATCACTCTAGGCTTAGTTCACTCCTAAGACTTTCTGCTCAGCCAACTGCCAAGACTTCCTGCTCAGCCAACTGCCAAGACTTCCTGCTCAGCCAACTGCTAAGACTTCCTAGAGTATACTGATCAACTGATCACTCTAGTTCCTTACAACTTAATGTAATCAATTCAAGAGTTTACAAATGCTTCTTAAAAGCGATAATCACAACTGTGATATTTCTCTTACAATTTAAGCTTAATCTCACTAAGATATTACAACAGCAATGTAGTGAGCTTTGATGAAGATGAAGATTCTGAGCTTTGGATTTGAACAGAGTTTCAGCAAGTTAATTTGAATTGTATTGGTGCGAAAATCGTTAACCTTGCTTCTCATCAGAACTTCATATTTATAGGCGTTGAGAAGATGACCGTTGAATGCATTTAATGCTTTGCGTGTTCCGTACAGCTTTGCATTTAATGTTATACGCTTTTGTCAACTACCTCGAGCCTTGTTCACGCTGTGTCTACTGACGTAGCCTTTAGTAGCTTTAACGTTCCTTTTGTCAGTCAGCGTAGTCTGCCACGTGTACTTCCTTCTGATCTGATGTTTGTGAATACGACGTTTGAATATCATCAGAGTCAAACAGCTTGGTGCACAGCATCTTCTGATCTTCTGACCTTGAAGTGCTTCTGAGCGTGATACCATCTTCTGATTTTCAGTGCTTCTGATCTCATGTTCTTCTGATGCTTCCATAGACCCATGTTCTGATTCTGCTTCGACCATCTTCTGATGTCTTGCCAGACCATGTTCTGATGTTGCATGCTGAACCATTTGAGACACATCTTCTGAGCGCTGAATTATGCGTACTCTTTATATATTTCCTGAAAGGGAAATTGCATTGGATTAGAGTACCATATTATCTTAAGCAAAATTCATATTATTGTTATCATCAAAACTAAGATAATTGATAAGAACAAATCTTGTTCTAACAAATGGCTTCTTCGAGACCCATGATACAAGCTTCATATTCTGCGATGTTGTTGGTACAATCAAATAGCAATCTGGCAGAGAATGGGATATGAGTACCCTTGGGAGTGATGATGATTGCCCCAATTCCATTGCCAAAAGCGTTAACAGCTCCATCGAAAATTAGGCCCCATCTTGATCCAGGATCAGGACCTTCTTCAGGTAACGGTTCGTCACAATCTTTCATTTTCAAGTACAAGACATCTTCATCAGGAAAGTCAAACTTGAGAGATTGATATTCATTAATTGGTTGATGCGCCAAATGATCGGCGAGAATGCTTCCTTTGACCGCTTTTTGAGCACGGTATTCAATGTCATATTCGGATAACAACATTTGCCATCGGGCAATCCTTCCTGTTAAGGCAGGCTTTTCAAAGACATACTTGATCGGATCCATTTTGGAGATTAACCAAGTAGTATTGTTGATCATGTATTGGCGGAGACGTTTTGAAGCCCAGGCCAAAGCACAACATGTTTTTTCGAGCATGGAGTAACGAGACTCACAGTCTGTGAATTTCTTACTCAAGTAATAGATGGCATGCTCCTTCTTACCGGTTTCATCTTGCTGTCCAAGCATACAACCCATGGATTCTTCTAACACGGTAAGGTACATGATTAATGGTCTTCCTTCAACTGGAGGAATCAATATCGGTGGTTCTAACAGGTATTCCTTGATACTGTCAAACGCTTTTTGGCAATCTTCAGTCCATACAACCCCTTGATCTTTGCGGAGAAGCTTGAAAATTGGCCCACAAGTAGCAGTCATTTGAGAGATAAATCTGGAGATATAGTTCAATCGTCCGAGAAATCCTCTTACTTGCTTTTCAGTCTTTGGTGCAGGCATCTCTTGAATAGCTCTGACTTTGTCGGGATCTACTTCAATACCTCTTTGGCTGACAATGAAACCCAAGAGTTTTCCAGATCTAACCCCAAAAGTACATTTGTTAGGATTCAAGCGAAGCTGATATTTCCTTAGTCGTTGAAATAACTTCAAAAGGTATTCAATATGTTCTTCTTCTGTGCTGGACTTGGCTATCATGTCGTCCACATAAACTTCAATTTCTTTATGCATCATGTCATGGAAGAGAGTAGTCATTGCCCTTTGGTAAGTTGCGCCTGCATTCTTCAATCCAAACGGCATCACTTTGTAGCAAAAAGTACCCCATGGGGTGATGAAAGATGTCTTTTCCATGTCTTCGGGGGCCATCTTGATCTGATTATAACCGGAGAACCCGTCCATGAAGGAAAAGACGTTGAACTTAGCAGTGTTATCAACCAGCATGTCAATATGTGGTAATGGAAAGTCATCTTTTGGACTGGCTTTGTTCAAGTCACGGTAGTCAACACACATTCTGACTTTGCCATCTTTCTTCGGAACTGGCACTATGTTGGCCAACCATTGAGGATACTCGGAGGTGACAAGAAAACCTGCGTCGAGTTGCTTTTGAACTTCCACTTTGATCTTGTTAGCCATATCAGGGTGAGTCCTTCGCAATTTCTGCTTAACTGGCGGACATTCTGGCTTCAATGGCAAGTAATGCTGAACAATATTGGTATCCAACCCAGGCATGTCTTGGTAGGACCAGGCAAACACGTCAACATATTCTTTGAGAAGGTCTGTCAACTTACTCTTAATATCAGCATCAAGCAGCGATCCAATGGTCACTTCTTTTTTGTCTTCTTCAGAACCCAAGTTAATTTTTTCTAAAGGCTCTTTGTGAGTTGGTACAAACATTTGGCATTCATATTTCTCAAAACTTATTATTCCTAATTTCGATGTGTTTATTGTTTTTTTAATATTTAGTTTTATATGCAAATTCTGAATTGGATAGGTATTAACCATACTCCTAAGAATTGGAAGGAGGAGCTGTCTTAGATTCTTGATAGGTGTATGTAATAAGAAAGGGTGGAAGAACAAGTTACTGAAGTGTGCTTTTACGGGAGTTGTACACGAGTGCTGGCTCTATAGGAATCTAGTTTCATTTGGAAATCATGTGGATCACCAAGATGCCATAAGGAAAATTATAGATGCAATAGTATTTAAGTGTTGGCAGCACCCTAAACTTAGGAAACATTTAGGTATTATAGTTTTCTTGATAGTTGGATCCTTGGATCACTTGATTGTATTGCTTTTTGAATCTATCAATAAAAGTTTATTTTGATTAAAAAAACATTTAGTTTTAAATATGTGTGGGTAGAAATGAGATTTTATCTATTTATGAAGAAAATAAATAGAAAAAAAAAAAAGAGCCGAACAAAGTATTGTTAAAGTGAAAATTCATAACAAAATTTTCACCTCGAACAATAGAAAATCGAGGATATAACTCCTGAGAACGTCATGTTTTATTTAAAACAAACCATTAATCTTTTCCTTCAGTTTTTTATCAGAACTGACAAAAATAGTTTCTCAGGTTTTGAACTTCAATTCTCAGCTCCTGAAATTTTATGTTTTATTTAGAACAAAAAATGCGCCTTTTATTTTTTACGTTGGATGTTGTCCATGGGTTTTTAAATAAACCGAGATAAAAATTCTCTAATTTTTTATTCTTTTTGGAACCAAAAAGACGCCTTTATATTTTATAGATTTTATGTCGGATATGTTTCCTCGATTTTTATGTCGGATATTTTTTATTCACTCAGAGGTAATGTTAAGTCTAGTTCATTAACTTTTTGAGCCCTAGCGTAAAAACACCATTTTTCTCCCACTAACGAAAGAACAACATTCTTCTCCAAGGATGAATGAAGCTCGAATATCATTCTTCTCCCATTGTCGCGGGCGAAAAATCGTTTTGTTCCTCTTTTTTGTGGATGAGACACCTGATGCCTTCTTTGGGCTCGAGTGCTCAAAAAAATGATTTTTCTTTTGTACCGACCAAACTTTTTATTGTTTCCAAAGTAGGAAAAGGAAAAAAGCTGCAATAACCTAAAAAGTGGGGGAGAGATTCCGGGTAAGAGGGTTGGTTATACGAAGGGAAGGTATTAGCACCCAACGTATCTATAGTACTCTATAGGTTTCTTTATTTTGTTTTATTCCATTCTTGTTGTGGTGGAGGTTCTTGTGAAATAGGTGGGACCTAAGGTGTTTGTTTGATTATGCTCGCAAAGATCATCGCGATCCTCTGCATACATATCCCTTAGAGGGAATCAGAGCATCTGTAGCTCGGGGTCTACGGGTGCTAAGGTTTGAATGGTTTTTTTTGTTTTGTTTTGCTCGCCAAGGATCGACCTTGTGCCTACGTATTCTCAAAGGGATGTTGAGAAAGTCAGAGCAATCGTAGTTCCCACTTATGCTAGTGGAAGCAAAGGAAAATAGACAAATGTCGTCTAAATGCTAGATGTATCTAATCTATATCATCACATACATCTATTTGATTTGTTTGAAAATCTTTTCATTATAAGCCCGGGGCCATGCCGCTTAGGGTGCTTAGAATGATAAAGATGTTTTTGTGTTTAACCAGCCTTGTGGCAAAAGTTTCAATGAAGTCAGCCTTGTGACAAAAACTTTGATTAATCAGCCAGCCTTGTGGCAAAAGTTTCAATGAAGTCAGCCTTGTGACAAAAACTTTGATTAATCATCCAGTACGGTGGTAAAACAGTTTGATTGATTAGCCAGCCTTGTGGCAAAAAAGTTTGATTGATTGATTGTTTGTGATGATATATAAGAGATACTCCTAGCATAGAGATGAAAAATGTCTAATCTCCTAGGGTATTTGTTTTGGATATTGGGGATGCTTATAAGAAGCCCGTGGGTCCTTGTACGAAGCCCAAGAGGAGGCTATCCGAGGGTCCTTGCATTGTAAGCCCAAGAGGAGGCTATGGGAGGGACAATCCAGGGTCCTTGCATTGTAAGCCCAAGAGGAGGCTATGGGAGGGTCACTCGTTTGTACAAAGCCCAAGGGGAGGCATGGTATAGTTGGTTTGAGCTCTTAGAGCGATTTCACCGGGAAACCATACTCTATGTCCTAACTTAAACTAGTGGAGATTCTTTGCACGAAGCCCCAATAGGAGGCTATGGGGAACCTAGTGTTGTACTAAGTTGAACAAGCATATAACACAATCACAAGTATGAACAAGTACGAACAAACATGAACAAGTACATGAACAAATATGAATAGTTACAAAGTGTGTGTATATAATGGAGTTTATGAAGGAAATATACCTGTAAGCATGATCCATTTGTATACACGGGGCTCGGGACTCACACTCGGGGAGAGGTCCACTTGGTTTATTCAAAGCTATGTAAACAGGTATTTACAAAGGGGCTTGGGACTTATACCTACATGGAGGCCCATGGTATATTTTTGGGAAGATTTAAAGAAACCTTCATTTTTGGTTTGTTATTCAAAGTTAAAAATCAAACTGATCGAGATATGTACAAAAGGCGTACAATGAAATACCTAATTTCATGTACTTGAGTGGGTATGTACAAAAGGGCTTGGGACTTATACCTACATGGAGGCCCGTGGTATATTTACAAAACATGGTTGACTGTTTTATTTACAGACGCGAGGTTTGAAAAACTGTTTGAAAGTTATTGTTTTGAAAAAGTTTTCTGTACAAAGAAAAACTGTAGAAAAAAGGAAAAAAGGAGTGGGTCTTATACTCTCTAATATTCGAGAGGCCCCTGT
This sequence comes from Vicia villosa, assembly GCF_029867415.1. Lineage (NCBI taxonomy): Eukaryota > Viridiplantae > Streptophyta > Magnoliopsida > Fabales > Fabaceae > Vicia > Vicia villosa. The sequence goes on along the minus strand of NC_081180.1, from coordinate 247,732,586 downwards.
TTTATTTTCATAAAACAGGGTGGATGGTTTTGAAAATGATTTGAATGATTTGGAAATTGTTTTGAAAAGATTTTGTTTTGAAGAATGTTTGGGAAAACTGTACAAAAAGAAAAGAAATGGGACTTACACTCTCTAATATTCGAGAGGCCCCACTTCGTTTTGAAAATCAATTGATCAATTAAAAAAAATTTAATCAAAGAAGTGGTTTATCGTTTTGAAAGAGAATCGCGATCGCTTGTTTTAAAACGATTTAAATTTTGAAAGAAGTCAATTTAATCAAGATAAACAAAAGATTATCCTTAATTAACACTTAGATGATTAGGGTTTGCTTCAAAAAATATTTACAAGTGATTAAGTTTGAAAATCAAATGAAAAATAATATTTAAAAGTATTAAAAATACTTAAAAACAAGTCATTTTAAACTTAATTAAAAATATATTAAATGAATCCTTTTTTTGTGATTTTTTTTAATATTATCAAAATATGTATATTAAATAAAGAGTGTAAAAAAAATGAAGTGAAAATAATGAATTTTGATTGGTTAAATTAATTGGTGAAGTTTGTTAAAAAATGAAAGAAAATAAGTTGCAAAAAAAATGGTTTTGTCTCCACTAGGGCTTGAACTCACGCCCTTATGTTCACCAGCCAAAACACTTGCCAACCCAGCTGCGCGCGCAGCTTGTTATTATAACTACCCCCTTTAATTATATTTAAAAACGAACATTTGAAATTTCTGAACAGAAAAAGGCGCCAAGAACACATCCCCAATTTGATTTTGAAATTTCTGAAAACTGAACCAAATTGATCAAGTGAAGAGTCTATCTCACTCGGTTTTTTACAAGGATCATGATGGTGCCCTCATAATTCATTTATTTTTGCTCTAAGGTGATCAATTTTGTGATGAACACGAAGAACCCTAATATGACAAATCATTGTGAAATCGTGTATGATCATGATATGATGCAATTGATTGAGGGTTAATGATCCTCATAGGTGCAGAAACAAGATGGTATATCAATATTTCATTTATGATGCGTGCATGATAGAGTTTGAAGTTCATGAGTACTTACCTCAAAAACGGCCAAACTGAGAATTGAATTCTGCAAATGAGGAGTTCCAGTTGTTGTTTCTTGATCTGGACAGCATCAGTGGACCTTATGGAAGGTGTTTGAATGCCTGGAATGAATTGAAAACCTCTAGACCAGTTGGTGATGCTCGATCTGCAGTAGGACTCAAGTGAGGATCAAGCTTGATGATTTTGGGGTTACAGGTCAGGGAGGATGATTGGGATAGCTCACATATGGTATATAGGATGTGTTAGAAGCATTAGTTTGGACAGAAATGAGCTTGTGTGAATTTTGGCATGATAAGGCTCATTTCATGTTCATATGGAGGTTGAAAAGTGAATCTGAGTTTTGGGGTGATTTGGGGTGTGTGAGTGGATCAAACACATCACATTTGATGTTTATGAGATGTTAGAACCCTCACTTTGGCCAGAACTTCAAAGATTTAGAGGTTGAGAATTTTACCTCTTTGAAACTTAAGAAACTTGCATTCTAAGAAAGAAGAGAGAAAACCTATAATTGTGAGGTTTTGGTGTGAATTGAAGAGTGATTTAAACCTCTATTTATAGGCCAAGGATTCTGAACTCCAAGCTTTGCAACTTGCTTCAAGAAGTGATGATTTGGCTTAAGGGATAAAGTGGAATCTTTCACATTAAATGCAAATGGTTAAAGTAACTAAACCATGGTTATTTTGGCCAAGCTTCTTATCCCTTTCCTATCTGATCTTAAACCAGAAAATATCATTCAATCATTGCTTTGGTGTGTCATTACTTGCATTATTTGGCAAATTGGTTCATAACTTTGCAAAAATGGCTTGAAATTTCAAGTGAAATGGTCACTAATGTCAAAATTCAAAACCATAGCTACACTCCATATTTTTTCATGCTCTTGGACATTTTGGAAAGCTCATATTACACACTTCAAAACCCTAGTTGAAAGTTTCTTCAAGATCCTTAAGGAAGTGGGTGAAAAAGTTCCATGAACTTTGAAGAAAATGAAGTTTTAAGTGAAATTTTCATAAGATACCAACTTTGAAGCTCCATATCTCTTAAATGGTTGATCTTATGGAAAAAAATTATATGTGTCAAAGTTGTTTATTGGATCAAAATCTACAACTTTCATGTTGGAAGTTTTTTTCAGTTTGTAGGTGAAATTTTGAGTTATTCCCTTTCAAAGTTTGGAAAAAACCATGAAAAACACTTAGAAAAATTTTCTAAGTATGAAAGTCAAACTTTTGACTTTTTGATTCTTGATTGATTTTCTTGATTTTTCTTGATCAAATGACTTCATACTTCATATATTGATGATTTTCAACTTCAAAAGTCATGGTTGACCAAAATTCCCCAAAAGTCAATGGTGATCTTGTACAGTTGACTTTTTCAGACGAATCGCGTTTTTGGAGATTTCAAATGAAACATGCTATCCTCACCATATGAATGGTATGAATGGATCAAATTGAAGCATTAGAGGATATTGAGCCATGTTTTGAGTTGTGGCACCATGTCCTGATTAAAAAGTCAGCTATTCAATGAATTAGGTCAAAAACCCTAATTGTCGACCTGATAAGATTGATGACTGTGGATCTTGAATTGAGATGCAATTTCCATTGGATATTGTCATAGGGATTATTTGAGGATGATTGAAATCTTTGATTGACTCCCTGGGGATTTTTAGGGTTTCCCAAATGTGATCCCTGATTTCAGTCCCTGATAGTTCAAAACCCTGATCTGAGGATTTGTCTGATCAATCTTTGTGTAGGAGATGTTATGAGCCAATGGATTAGGTCAAAATGATGCACTTGAGGTCTTGATATCATGTCCCAAGCCATTAGGTCAAATTCTGAGCAAAAGTCAAGAGTATGTTGTCTTCAGTCAAAACCCTAATTCAGTCGATTCAGAGCCTTTGAGATTGTTGATGAAGATGACTCATTTGAGATGATGGGAGAACAAAACCCTAATTGAGTGTTATTTGTACTGATGAGTGATTTCTTGCTTAAATCCCTGCTGAGTCACAAGTAGCAAACACAAACTATGCAATTTGTTAGAGATGCAAATGATGCATATGCAAATGATATGAGGTGGTATCTTAGGTCAAAAATTGGGGTATGACAGATGCCCCTATTTAAGTTTCTTCAACCTGAGACATGAAGATTGAAAATCTTCGTTTTGATAGGGTGGAAGAGACTTAAATATCAGAAGACGTGAATTTTGGACCTAAGATACCAAAATTGCGAATGATGCAAGGATATCTTTACCGAGGGGATATCAAGAACTGACTCCACTGGGGAAAAGAGGTTGGGAAGGATGTCTCAATCCGTTTTAGGAAGAGAATCCGTTTTATTGGGAAAGCAAGTGTATGCTTTATTGGGGAATGATAGCTTTGTAAGAAAAGCTTACCTATCGGCATTATCGACTATCAGCATGGGGATAGACCTGTTTAATAATGCGAAGGTGAAAGGTATGAAACTGTGTTACCGACTATCAGCATGGTGATAGACTTGACAAGGTAAAAAGAGTTTCAAAGGTTCGGTTAATATTATCGACTATCAGCATTGGGATAGACATGTTTAATAATATAACCAGAACAAAAGGTTACCGACTACCAGCCTCGTGATAGTGGTTTTGAAGACATGATCAATTATCAGCCGAGTGATAAAATGATTCTGGAGACTTTGCTAGGGGAATTACTGGTTATTCAGCCTTGTGAACAGTAATAAGGCCCTGATCGTCAAATGATCTTCATGATTGATTTCCTTGAGAGGAAATGTCTTTTGAAAGAGACATAAGCTGCTCAGATGATGAGGCTATTGCTTATTGTCTGTTTTTTCACGACTCTATTTGAGGAATCGGAATTTGAATCTTTGGTAAAGACAAAGTTCTAACCAAGAATGAATTGGAAAGAAACAGTCAAACAAGACTTTGTACCCATGAGGAATGAACTCAAACTGGGGATTTTCTCCTTTGTTTTTGAGAGGAGAAACTGAAGAAACCTTCTTCCACGAGGAATGATCTCAGTGGGGAACTGGAGAAAGAAAATGTTATTTCTGCTTATGGGTGACAATCTATTTGGATAGATGACACGCCCATACTTGTTTCTTTTTTCTTTTCTTTCCTTTTTTTTTTTTTTTGATAGGTATATCCTGAACAAGCGATTTTAGGCAGACATTTGAAAAATGCAATGATGCATAAATGATGCAAATATGTATGAATGATGAATGTCATGAATGTAGCATGCATACTGACAATACTGACAGACAATGAAGTGTATACTGGAGAAGGACCGACGTCGCAATACAAACAGATACTTGGCAAATGTTTTTCAACACGTTGTAGATAGCACGGGTGATGAATGGTGTTGCATGTTTTAAACTTCTCTGGGGAAGATAAACATCTTTTCTCATTGAGATGGAAGAACCTTTTCACCGGAGATGGAAAATCTTCGTCACTGGGGATAGAAGAGCTTCTTTACCTCGAGGGATAATTGCTTCAAGAATTATTTTCCGGGACAAGAATACCGTTGTCTCAACAATTTTCCAGGGAGAATCCTTTTGTTCATCCTATGGAGACGACTGCTGATGTTCCTTCTGTTGTTCACAACTCAAAGGAAAATTTCGCTTTTATTTTGAAAAAGAAAAGTGAAGTAAATTCATTTAAAACTTATTTTTCTTTTTTTCAAAAACGAATAACACAATTAAAGCGTCATTTTGCAAGCTAAAAGAAATTAGAGATTGCAAACAAATGGGCACAAGGCTCAAATTTATTTAATAGGATGGAAATCAGCTAAAGGCGTGATTCCATGGAGTATTTACAAAAGTTGGAAATGGTAATTATGCGGAAAAGGCTACATTGAAAGCAATAACCACTATTCCCCCCAACAACTTTGAGTTCCAACTGTACTTGTTGCTTCAGATTGGCGATGGCTTGATTGAAGATCCTTTGATGAAGTACAGACTCTTCAGGTGACGAAGTATAGACTAATGCAGTTACTTTGTCATAAATCCCTAATTTTTGCCTAGATTGCCCTTTCAGGTTTTCAATCTACCAGGATGAATTTTTTCTGTTTATTGTCTCTAATTTTTGCCTGGACCGCCCTTTCGGGTTTTCAGTCCACCGAGACGCTCATTTTTGCCTAAGTCGCCCTTTGCGGGTTTTCGACTTACCGAGCTGTTCTTTTGTATTTTTTAGACAAAGTATTTCTTGACTGCATCAGCATTCACAGGATGTGGGAGTTCATCACCATCCATGGTTGCAAGAGTCATGGCGCCGCCAGAAAATGTTCTTTTGACAACATACGGGCCTTCGTAATTAGGAGACCATTTGCCCCTAGAATCTGGTTGAAAAGACAAGATCTTTTTAAGCACGAGGTCACCTTCTTGAAATTCACGAGGTCGAACCTTTTTGTTGAAAGCTTGTTTCATCCTTGCTTGGTATAACTGTCCATGGCATAGAGCAGTCATACGTTTTTCTTCAATTAGATTCAACTGATCGTATCTGCTTTGACACCATTCAGCCTCTGATAACTTAGTCTCCATGAGGACTCTCATTGATGGGATTTCAACTTCTACGGGGAGCACAGCTTCCATGCCGTATACTAGAGAAAATGGAGTTGCCCCTGTTGAAGTACGCACTGAAGTACGGTACCCATGTAAAGCAAATGGCAGCATTTCATGCCAGTCTTTGTAAGTGACAACCATTTTCTGGACGATCTTCTTAATATTCTTGTTGGCAGCTTCAACGGCGCCGTTCATTTTTGGTCTGTAAGGAGAAGAGTTATGGTGCTCAATCTTGAATTCCTCACACAATTCTTTCATCATCTTGTTGTTCAAATTTGAACCATTGTCAGTAATGATCTTGCTGGGAATACCATATCGGCAAATGATGTTATTCTTGATAAACCTCACAACCACTTGTTTTGTAACATTGGCGTAAGATGCTGCTTCGACCCATTTGGTGAAGTAATCAATTGCTACTAAGATGAAACGATGACCGTTTGAAGCTTTCGGTTCGATCATTCCAATCATGTCGATACCCCACATGGAGAAAGGCCATGGAGATGAGAGAACGTTGAGTAGAGTCGGTGGCACATGGATCTTATCTGCGTAGATCTGGCACTTGTGACATCTTTTCACATGTTTATAACAATCAGATTCCATTGTCAACCAATAGTATCCTGCTCTTAAGATCTTCTTGGACATTGCATGCCCATTTGAATGAGTTCCAAAGGACCCTTCATGCACTTCATGCATTAACATGTCTGCTTCGTGTCTGTCCACGCATCTGAGCAAAACCATGTCGAAGTTTCTTTTGTATAGCACTTCTCCGTTCAGGAAGAAACTGCCAGAAAGCCTCTTTAAAGTTTTCTTATCTTTGTTTGATGCCCCAAGCGGGTACTCTTGAGTTTGAAGGAAGCGTTTGATGTCGTGGAACCACGGTTTATCATCGATGACTGCTTCAGTTGCAAATACATAGGCGGGCCTTTCAAGGCGCGTAATTCTGACTTTAGGCACATCATTCCAGTGACTGACTTTGAACATGGAAGATAGAGTAGCCAAGGCGTCTGCCATTCGATTCTGATCTCGAGGTATATGATGCAATTCAACCTTGTTGAAGAAAGTCAACAGACGTCTTGCATAATCTCTGTAAGGAATCAAGCCATGGTGGAAAGTTTCCCATTTGTCTTTGATTTGGTTGATCACGAGGGCTGAATCTCCATATATGTCGAGGATCTTGATCCTTAAGTCAATGGCTTCTTCGAGACCCATGATACAAGCTTCATATTCTGCGATGTTGTTGGTACAATCAAATAGCAATCTGGCAGAGAATGGGATATGAGTACCCTTGGGAGTGATGATGATTGCCCCAATTCCATTGCCAAAAGCGTTAACAGCTCCATCGAAAATTAGGCCCCATCTTGATCCAGGATCAGGACCTTCTTCAGGTAACGGTTCATCACAATCTTTCATTTTCAAGTACAAGACATCTTCATCAGGAAAGTCAAACTTGAGAGATTGATATTCATTAATTGGTTGATGCGCCAAATGATCGGCGAGAATGCTTCCTTTGACCGCTTTTTGAGCACGGTATTCAATGTCATATTCGGATAACAACATTTGCCATCGGGCAATCCTTCCTGTTAAGGCAGGCTTTTCAAAGACATACTTGATCGGATCCATTTTGGAGATTAACCAAGTAGTATTGTTGATCATGTATTGGCGGAGACGTTTTGAAGCCCAGGCCAAAGCACAACATGTTTTTTCGAGCATGGAGTAACGAGACTCACAGTCTGTGAATTTCTTACTCAAGTAATAGATGGCATGCTCCTTCTTACCGGTTTCATCTTGCTGTCCAAGCATACAACCCATGGATTCTTCTAACACGGTAAGGTACATGATTAATGGTCTTCCTTCAACTGGAGGAATCAATATCGGTGGTTCTAACAGGTATTCCTTGATACTGTCAAACGCTTTTTGGCAATCTTCAGTCCATACAACCCCTTGATCTTTGCGGAGAAGCTTGAAAATTGGCCCACAAGTAGCAGTCATTTGAGAGATAAATCTGGAGATATAGTTCAATCGTCCGAGAAATCCTCTTACTTGCTTTTCAGTCTTTGGTGCAGGCATCTCTTGAATAGCTCTGACTTTGTCGGGATCTACTTCAATACCTCTTTGGCTGACAATGAAACCCAAGAGTTTTCCAGATCTAACCCCAAAAGTACATTTGTTAGGATTCAAGCGAAGCTGATATTTCCTTAGTCGTTGAAATAACTTCAAAAGGTATTCAATATGTTCTTCTTCTGTGCTGGACTTGGCTATCATGTCGTCCACATAAACTTCAATTTCTTTATGCATCATGTCATGGAAGAGAGTAGTCATTGCCCTTTGGTAAGTTGCGCCTGCATTCTTCAATCCAAACGGCATCACTTTGTAGCAAAAAGTACCCCATGGGGTGATGAAAGATGTCTTTTCCATGTCTTCGGGGGCCATCTTGATCTGATTATAACCGGAGAACCCGTCCATGAAGGAAAAGACGTTGAACTTAGCAGTGTTATCAACCAGCATGTCAATATGTGGTAAACGAAAGTCATCTTTTGGACTGGCTTTGTTCAAGTCACGGTAGTCAACACACATTCTGACTTTGCCATCTTTCTTCGGAACTGGCACTATGTTGGCCAACCATTGAGGATACTCGGAGGTGACAAGAAAACCTGCGTCGAGTTGCTTTTGAACTTCCACTTTGATCTTGTTAGCCATATCAGGGTGAGTCCTTCGCAATTTCTGCTTAACTGGCGGACATTCTGGCTTCAATGGCAAGTAATGCTGAACAATATTGGTATCCAACCCAGGCATGTCTTGGTAGGACCAGGCAAACACGTCAACATATTCTTTGAGAAGGTCTGTCAACTTACTCTTAATATCAGCATCAAGCAGCGATCCAATGGTCACTTCTTTTTTGTCTTCTTCAGAACCCAAGTTAATTTTTTCTAAAGGCTCTTTGTGAGGCAGAATGGCTCTTTCCTCGTGCTTAAGTAATCGAGAGATCTCGTCCGGGATCTCCTCTTCTTCCTCTTCTTCGGCTTCGAACACAGGAAACTCAAAGTTGGGAGAGGGCATAGGGTTATTGCATTCAATGGGTTTATCAATAGTTAATCTGCACATATGATTTATATTTATTTCAGAAAATTTATGAATGCAGGAGTGTATGCAGATTTTTTTTTTTTGAGAAAGTTTTTTTTATTATTTTTTATTTTGGTTTTTTAGGATTACCATTTCCAGAAAAAAGCAAAAATAAAACATATAATGTAGGGAATTCAAAATGACACTTTATTTATGATTCATTTTTGAAACAAAGCCCTAAACACAAACTCATTTGTCTTGGGCAGGACAAAGAGGGAAACTTTTAAAACAAAGCCCTATACACAAAGTTATTTGGGCGGAATATTTAAAAGTAAAGCCCTATAAAACATCTCTCTGCTTTGGGCAAGGCAGGAGGTCAAAATGACAGCGAGGTGATTACTTTGAGCGGCGAACAACATTCGGAACGTCGACAGCTTTCCAGTAGCAACGAACTCCTCTGTGTATTATGTATTCAGGAAAATTCTCCCCAGAATTATCTTCAGTATTGACATTGACCGCTGGTCGAGCAGGATTTGAAGGTCCTGGTTTGTCAACCTTGTTCTTTGTAGAGTTGAAACGGTCTTCTTCCACCTCTTGAAGAGCATAAGACGAGTCACAATCTTCATAATTTTCAGGATGTATTTCCCAGTCTTCAGGATGAAGAGACTCATTGTCAGCGACACTTTCCGAGTCAGTTGCGGGACCATCTTCCCCTTCATCTTCAAAAATGGCATTTATGTGATAATAACCATCTTTAGGATTATAAACCTTGGCAGGTGCGTTGAAGCTGAAATCTTTGGTAATTTCAGGCTGCTGAGAAAATTGACAGGGCTGATAAGCCTCTTCTGGTTGACTATTATATTCAAAGGAATCTCCCCATCCAGTTGGTTGGATATCCTCAATCGCAATCTTTGAACTTTCAGGTGCAGTATATTTCACCATATAATCAAATTTTCCACTTGGTTGTCCCAAGGTGTCCCAAACCTCTGCAGGAATAGGAGGAATTTCTTTAGCACTTGTTTTCTCTGAAGGAGGATATGGTTCTTCCTGAGATATGTATCCCGAGTCATTGAGATAACATTTCCATTCTTCTTCAGGATCAGGTAGACCTTCTTCGATGCATTCTTCGATAAGGACATTAACCTCTTGAGGAATTGGGTTAAGGAATCCTCCACTAATGAATGTTTCTTTGATTGGACGAAGGGTTTCATCCTTCTTGGGGCAGTTTGAGAATGTCGGTGAACATCCGAGACCTGCTCTAGTTTCATTCTTGGTAGGGATCACAACTTGCCCCCAGCCAGTGGTAGTTCCATCTTTCACTACTTTCACTGCCTCTTTGTAAGAAGAGATTGATGCTTTCTTTTTGGAAGATTCGTCTTCTAAAGAGAGACCTTGGAACTGAGTTCCTTCCACATCATCAGCACCAATGAAAGAGAAATTGGATAAATGGCTCACCATCAAGGCTTGCTCCCCACTTATTGTTACCAATTTTCCATTTGTTACAAATTTTAATTTTTGATGGAGCGTAGAAGTTACTGCCCCTGCTTCGTGGATCCATGGTCGTCCTAACAGACAGCTATAAGCAGCTTGAATGTCCATGACCTGGAAGGTGATTTGAAATGTACGTGGACCAATTGTCATGGGAAGGTTAACTTCGCCGATAACAGATTTTCGCGATCCATCAAATGCTTTGACAACTACACCACTGAACTTCATAGGCATTCCTTGGTAAGACAAGCGAGCAAGAGTCGTCTTTGGCATAACATTCAAGGAAGATCCGGTGTCTACCAACACATTGGACAAAGAGTCTGATTGACAGTTCATAGAAATGTGCAAAGCAAGATTGTGATTTCTGCCCTCCTCGGGGAGTTCTTCATCACAAAAGCTTAAATTGTTGCAAGCAGTTATGTTGGCTATTATCCCATCAAAGTGATCAACAGTCACATCATGATCTACAAAAGCTTGATCTAAGACCTTCATCAGGGCTTCTCTGTGGGCTTCTGAATTCAACAACAATGAAAGTATTGAGATTTTTGAAGGAGTCTGCATAAGCTGATCCACAATCTTGTATTCACTTCTTTTGATAAGCTTCAAAATTTCATCAAAATCTGGATTGACATTGGTTCCACTGGATTGACCAACATCAATGTTTGTATTACTGACAGGAGTTTCCACAGGATTTCCCACTGGAACATTGACATGATTTTGTCCAGTTGCAGGAACAACAGGCTGCTTTGGAGGTAGTGGAGTATACACACGTCCACTTCTTGTTACTCGACTCACATCAGCGATGTTTACGACAGATGAAAGAGTTGGTAAAGGAACTTCTTGTCCATCCTTTATCATTGTTGCATTGTAGTTGTATGGAACTGCCTTGTCAGAGCCATAAGGAACAGGTCCAGGTAGACAAATGATCAAAGGAGCAATAGGAACCTTTGGCTTGTTGTAAGTAACTTCTATGCGCTCAGGCATGTTGAAATGAGGAACGATGACGTTAACTGTAGGCATTTCCGAGTTGATATCTGAGACTAAAAGCTCATGCGGATAACATCCTATCATGTTAACTTCATTTTCATCCCTATTTCTGTAGATCTCAATAGTACCATTATCTAGCAAAACTTGGAGATCTCTTCTCACAATCGAACACCCGTGAGGATCTACACAACATATTCTACAGGAACCGTATTGATGCTGGCGAAAATTCTGCCCCCGACAAAGAGTAGCGTGCATTTGCACCAAATCTGCTCTTGAGAAGTTGATATTATAGACTCGGTATTGGCCAGGACATCCATATACCATGTTTACAACATGCCCTCCATGATTGGGCAGCGGATTTGCTTGCACATTAGGGTTCAAATTTCTGAAAGAGAGAAGATTAGATCTAACCAACCTCTGAACTTCATATTTCAAAGCTATGCAATGCTCGAGATCATGGCCAGGCGCTCCTTGATGATAAGGGCATGAGACCTCAGCTTTGTACCACCATGGGAGTCTCTCAGGTACTGGTGGTGGTGCTCTAGTTTGAACGAGACCTTTTTCAATCAAAGCAGGGTACAATTCTGTATAGGTCATTGGAATCGGATCAAACTGTGGAGCTCTTTGCACACGATTCTGATTGTTGTTAAGTTGTTGAGCCTGTTGTCGAGGCTGTTGTTGTTGAAACTGCGGAGTGAATCCCGGATTCGGTGTTGTATTAACGACTGGTGTGATAGCAGCAACCTGTCGTTGACGATTGACGTTTCCTCTTGGCTTCCCTTGGGACACCATGTCAACACTTTGTTCTTTCTTCTTTGGGAAACCACTTCCGAACTTTTTGGTTCCACTCAAAGATCCACCTTCTTTAGTTAGACGTCCGGTTCGGACCCCTTCTTCTAGATGCATCCCCATGTTTACCATTTCGGTGAAATCACTTGGAGCACTAGCAATCATGCGTTCATAATAAAACGGACTGAGAGTATTCAAGAAGATTTTTGTCATCTCTTTCTCTTTTAACGGTGGACTAATCTGAGCAGCAGTTTCTCTCCATCGTTGGGCATACTCTTTGAAAGCTTCATGATCTTTCTGAGCCATGGACCGAAGCTGATCTCTGTCTGGAGCCATATCTGAGTTATACTTGTATTGTCGGACAAAGGCCTCACCTAGGTCATTGAATGTTCGAATATTAGTGCTATCCAAGCCTGTGTACCACTTCAGTGCGGCACCAGTCAAACTGTCTTGAAAGTAATGGATAAGCAACTGATGGTTATCTGCATAAGTAGACATCTTTCTGGCATACATTACGAGATGACTTTGTGGACAAGAACCACCTTTGTACTTCTCAAAGTCAGGGACCTTGAACTTAGCAGGTATTTGTACACTGGGAACCAAACATAGCTCCTGGGCATTCTTTCCAAACAAATCTTTGCCACGAATAGCTTTGACTTCCAGTTGAATCTTGTTGAACTGTTCTTGGAGATCTTCCACAAGGTTACGCTGATTTGTGCTATCACCTTGATCATGATAAATCTCATTGCCATCATAAGGAACAGTGTGAACCGTAGGGGTCGGAACTGTCATAGTGGGTTGAGAAAGTGCCATAGTGATTTGGGAAAAAGTTACCCCTGAATGTGGAATAAATGCTGAACCTTGTGCAGCAGGTGCTTCAGTTGTAGCTGTTTGAACCCCAGAGAAATTATGGCGGAAACCTGTACCAAAGCTGAAAGGCGGGCCCCAACCTTCTGGCATGGAGAAAGATGGAATGTTGAATGCAACTGTAGAAACTGGAGTAGTGACTTCAGATGTTACCGTTGCTTGACTGTTGGGTGGCGGCGGCTGATTCTGTGCGGCCATTAAGGAGTCAACCAGAGTAGTGAGACTTTCCAACTTTTCCTGAAGAGTGGTCACTGTACCACGGAGCTCAATATTCTCTTGTTCAGAGTGTTCCATTACTCTTCTTCTGCTTGAACGAGTATTGTATCTGTGATCTGATTGCGAGCGCGGTCGAGAAACTTTGAGACGCGACAGCTTGACGATCTATTGGAGAAAGATCCAAAAGATGAGACTCTATACAACAGACTCGATATGCAGAATGATGTATGCAAAAAGAAATTTATGATTTTTCCAAACATTTTAAAGATTATTTCCTTGCAAACATTTGAACACAAACAATTCTTTTATTGAATAAATGGGAAATGTTACAACATTGGAGCGTAGCTCCTTACAGAATCAAATGATACATGAAAATCTTAACAAATCCTAAACATCTTCATCAGACGAAGAACCAAATGCGTTGTGCAGCTTGAGCTTCATGATTTCTTTCCCATAGTAAGCTTTCAACTCGGCCTTTTCAGCTCTCAGCTTGTCAACAACATTCTTCCAATTGTCAGGCATCGGAGCGTTGCTTGTCGAGGCTTCAGGATTTTTCTTGCTTTCTTTGATGTATCTTCTGATTGCGGCGTCTTTCCGACGGATCTTCTCATCTTTGCTCATGAGCCATCCATCTTGATAATAGAGAGTTTCTTCGTGATCTTTCACCCTTTTCTTCAACTTTCTATTTTCCTCATCAGTTTTACGAAACTTTTCTTCCCACGAGTCCTTTTCTAACCTCATCTTGGCTAAGATCTCCTGGTACTCCTCCACATTGTTAATGGGAACATTGGGTAGTTGAGACACCACAGGGAACATGGGTTTTTCATAATCGTAAGGCATTTGAAACTCTTTTGCTCTTTTCTTCACCCAGCTGGTGTAGGCGTCCGTAGCAATGCAGTTCCTTATCTCACCTTTTCCTTTCCATCGGACGTCGTACCAAGCTCTCACCATTCTTGTTTTCAACCCTTGAGGATCCTCCCCTTCTTGGTAGAAGTAGCTTTCCACTGCGAGACCAACAGGTTTAACTGAATTTGCATACCCGAGTTGTCGTCGGGCTAGGACCGGATTGTAGTTAATTCCTCCTTGTGTACCAATGAGGGGTACATTGGCGAATTCTCCACAACTATCAATGATTTCTGTGCCGCAGCGAGCCAGAGCATACCAATGGATATCATTATTAGTAAGGGACATAAGTCTTCGAGGCCAATGCAAACCTTCTCGGTTTTCCGTGAAAATAGGAGACTTAGGTAAGTGTGAAACAATCCATTTGTACAAAAGAGGTGCACAACATACAATGATTCCACCACCTTGGCGATTTTTGTGATGAATAGAGAAATACATGTCACCAAGCAAAGTCGGAACAGGATTTCCATTCAGAAAGATCTTTATGGCGTTGATATCAACAAAGTCGTTGATGTTGGGAAACAGAACCAACCCATAGATGAGCAAGGCTAGTACAGCTTCAAAAGCTATCATACTACCAGTGTCAATGAAATCAAAAGCTTTCTTTATTAGAAACTGCGAAGTCAAACCCGGAAGGTTTCCTTTGGTAGTCCAATTACTTTCTATTTCAGATTTCTTTAAGTGGATACCTGCTGCAATGGCTGGTGACTTAGGAATGGCTTCCAAACCATTGAAAGGTATTTTGTCAGACACAGGAATACCCAAAAGATTGGCATATTCTTCCAAGGTTGGTACCAACTGATAGTCTGGAAAGGTGAAACACCGGTAGACGGGATCATAGAACTGAACCAGAGTTTTGAGAAGTCCTTCATCAACATGAGTGTTCAAGATAGGCAAAAGCTTTCCATGGCTTTTCCTAAAATCAGAAGAATCTTGTACAAAAGATGCTAACTCTTTCAGTCTTTCTAAATTAGGAGCTTGGAAACCGTACTTCTTGGTATGCCTTTTTACCCACTCCATAACTTAATCTTATAATGTTTGCAAGGAAAATTTCTAAAAATTTTTTTTGGAAAAAATCATGTTTTTATGGAAAAAGATGGATTTTTTAATGGATGTATGAATCCATGGATGCATGGATGCCACATATTCAAACATGGTAAAGCAAACATGGTGCGACAAACATGGTAGCGCAAACATGGTAATTCAAACATAGTTCTACAAACATGGTAATTCAAACATAGTACACACAGGTTCAAAGGTCCAGCGTCACGAGCATGAGGTCAGAGAACCAAACATGGGATAGTACTAGGGTTTATCACCTGCAAAACATGTTCTACTGATACGTCAGAGTCCACATTTTTCTTTCGGATATTACCGGCTTGCACAACTGAACTTGTGAGCCAGCAATATTCTCAAGAAAAACTCGTCTGAGTGTGGTTCTCCGCATGACAACTAATCCAAGTCTACACCTGAATAGTTTCTGCACCACAACCTAATAAGGCCAGGATGGGTTGGGGTTCTACAGCCAACTCAGCTTCTACAGTTCAATGAAAGCAACAATGTCTTCGCAACTGAACTTGCTAAACATATACTACCAACAAGGAACCTCCACTGAGCGGAAGGATTCTCATGCTGACTTTTTAAGGACTGAACTCCTTGTATGCCATACATGACTATACCCTCCACCTAATTCTTATGTGTACTTAATCCGGGTTAGGATTTGTCCATAATGTATCACTTGTAACAGAACCACACAAGTAACAGAACCAAGGAACCACACATGTAACAAAAATAAAATAAAAACAAAATAAATAGAAATAACCCTTTCTTTGGAAACAACAAAAAGTTTAGTCCCCAGTGAAGTCGCCATTTTTCTGTCGCGGGCGAAAAATCGTTTTGTTCCTCTTTTTTGTGGATGAGACACTTGATGCCTTCTTTGGGCTCGAGTGCTCAAAAAAATGATTTTTCTTTTGTACCGACCAAACTTTTTATTGTTTCCAAAGTAGGAAAAGGAAAAAAGCTGCAATAACCTAAAAAGTGGGGGAGAGATTCCGGGTAAGAGGGTTGGTTATACGAAGGGAAGGTATTAGCACCCAACGTATCTATAGTACTCTATAGGTTTCTTTATTTTGTTTTATTCCATTCTTGTTGTGGTGGAGGTTCTTGTGAAATAGGTGGGACCTAAGGTGTTTGTTTGATTATGCTCGCAAAGATCATCGCGATCCTCTGCATACATATCCCTTAGAGGGAATCAGAGCATCTGTAGCTCGGGGTCTACGGGTGCTAAGGTTTGAATGGTTTTTTTTGTTTTGTTTTGCTCGCCAAGGATCGACCTTGTGCCTACGTATTCTCAAAGGGATGTTGAGAAAGTCAGAGCAATCGTAGTTCCCACTTATGCTAGTGGAAGCAAAGGAAAATAGACAAATGTCGTCTAAATGCTAGATGTATCTAATCTATATCATCACATACATCTATTTGATTTGTTTGAAAATCTTTTCATTATAAGCCCGGGGCCATGCCGCTTAGGGTGCTTAGAATGATAAAGATGTTTTTGTGTTTAACCAGCCTTGTGGCAAAAGTTTCAATGAAGTCAGCCTTGTGACAAAAACTTTGATTAATCAGCCAGCCTTGTGGCAAAAGTTTCAATGAAGTCAGCCTTGTGACAAAAACTTTGATTAATCATCCAGTACGGTGGTAAAACAGTTTGATTGATTAGCCAGCCTTGTGGCAAAAAAGTTTGATTGATTGATTGTTTGTGATGATATATAAGAGATACTCCTAGCATAGAGATGAAAAATGTCTAATCTCCTAGGGTATTTGTTTTGGATATTGGGGATGCTTATAAGAAGCCCGTGGGTCCTTGTACGAAGCCCAAGAGGAGGCTATCCGAGGGTCCTTGCATTGTAAGCCCAAGAGGAGGCTATGGGAGGGACAATCCAGGGTCCTTGCATTGTAAGCCCAAGAGGAGGCTATGGGAGGGTCACTCGTTTGTACAAAGCCCAAGGGGAGGCATGGTATAGTTGGTTTGAGCTCTTAGAGCGATTTCACCGGGAAACCATACTCTATGTCCTAACTTAAACTAGTGGAGATTCTTTGCACGAAGCCCCAATAGGAGGCTATGGGGAACCTAGTGTTGTACTAAGTTGAACAAGCATATAACACAATCACAAGTATGAACAAGTACGAACAAACATGAACAAGTACATGAACAAATATGAATAGTTACAAAGTGTGTGTATATAATGGAGTTTATGAAGGAAATATACCTGTAAGCATGATCCATTTGTATACACGGGGCTCGGGACTCACACTCGGGGAGAGGTCCACTTGGTTTATTCAAAGCTATGTAAACAGGTATTTACAAAGGGGCTTGGGACTTATACCTACATGGAGGCCCATGGTATATTTTTGGGAAGATTTAAAGAAACCTTCATTTTTGGTTTGTTATTCAAAGTTAAAAATCAAACTGATCGAGATATGTACAAAAGGCGTACAATGAAATACCTAATTTCATGTACTTGAGTGGGTATGTACAAAAGGGCTTGGGACTTATACCTACATGGAGGCCCGTGGTATATTTACAAAACATGGTTGACTGTTTTATTTACAGACGCGAGGTTTGAAAAACTGTTTGAAAGTTATTGTTTTGAAAAAGTTTTCTGTACAAAGAAAAACTGTAGAAAAAAGGAAAAAAGGAGTGGGTCTTATACTCTCTAATATTCGAGAGGCCCCTGTTTTATTTTCATAAAACAGGGTGGATGGTTTTGAAAATGATTTGAATGATTTGGAAATTGTTTTGAAAAGATTTTGTTTTGAAGAATGTTTGGGAAAACTGTACAAAAAGAAAAGAAATGGGACTTACACTCTCTAATATTCGAGAGGCCCCACTTCGTTTTGAAAATCAATTGATCAATTAAAAAAAATTTAATCAAAGAAGTGGTTTATCGTTTTGAAAGAGAATCGCGATCGCTTGTTTTAAAACGATTTAAATTTTGAAAGAAGTCAATTTAATCAAGATAAACAAAAGATTATCCTTAATTAACACTTAGATGATTAGGGTTTGCTTCAAAAAATATTTACAAGTGATTAAGTTTGAAAATCAAATGAAAAATAATATTTAAAAGTATTAAAAATACTTAAAAACAAGTCATTTTAAACTTAATTAAAAATATATTAAATGAATCCTTTTTTTGTGATTTTTTTTAATATTATCAAAATATGTATATTAAATAAAGAGTGTAAAAAAAATGAAGTGAAAATAATGAATTTTGATTGGTTAAATTAATTGGTGAAGTTTGTTAAAAAATGAAAGAAAATAGGTTGCAAAAAAAATGGTTTTGTCTCCACTAGGGCTTGAACTCACGCCCTTATGTTCACCAGCCAAAACACTTGCCAACCCAGCTGCGCGCGCAGCTTGTTATTATAACTACCCCCTTTAATTATATTTAAAAACGAACATTTGAAATTTCTGAACAGAAAAAGGCGCCAAGAACACATCCCCAATTTGATTTTGAAATTTCTGAAAACTGAACCAAATTGATCAAGTGAAGAGTCTATCTCACTCGGTTTTTTACAAGGATCATGATGGTGCCCTCATAATTCATTTATTTTTGCTCTAAGGTGATCAATTTTGTGATGAACACGAAGAACCCTAATATGACAAATCATTGTGAAATCGTGTATGATCATGATATGATGCAATTGATTGAGGGTTAATGATCCTCATAGGTGCAGAAACAAGATGGTATATCAATATTTCATTTATGATGCGTGCATGATAGAGTTTGAAGTTCATGAGTACTTACCTCAAAAACGGCCAAACTGAGAATTGAATTCTGCAAATGAGGAGTTCCAGTTGTTGTTTCTTGATCTGGACAGCATCAGTGGACCTTATGGAAGGTGTTTGAATGCCTGGAATGAATTGAAAACCTCTAGACCAGTTGGTGATGCTCGATCTGCAGTAGGACTCAAGTGAGGATCAAGCTTGATGATTTTGGGGTTACAGGTCAGGGAGGATGATTGGGATAGCTCACATATGGTATATAGGATGTGTTAGAAGCATTAGTTTGGACAGAAATGAGCTTGTGTGAATTTTGGCATGATAAGGCTCATTTCATGTTCATATGGAGGTTGAAAAGTGAATCTGAGTTTTGGGGTGATTTGGGGTGTGTGAGTGGATCAAACACATCACATTTGATGTTTATGAGATGTTAGAACCCTCACTTTGGCCAGAACTTCAAAGATTTAGAGGTTGAGAATTTTACCTCTTTGAAACTTAAGAAACTTGCATTCTAAGAAAGAAGAGAGAAAACCTATAATTGTGAGGTTTTGGTGTGAATTGAAGAGTGATTTAAACCTCTATTTATAGGCCAAGGATTCTGAACTCCAAGCTTTGCAACTTGCTTCAAGAAGTGATGATTTGGCTTAAGGGATAAAGTGGAATCTTTCACATTAAATGCAAATGGTTAAAGTAACTAAACCATGGTTATTTTGGCCAAGCTTCTTATCCCTTTCCTATCTGATCTTAAACCAGAAAATATCATTCAATCATTGCTTTGGTGTGTCATTACTTGCATTATTTGGCAAATTGGTTCATAACTTTGCAAAAATGGCTTGAAATTTCAAGTGAAATGGTCACTAATGTCAAAATTCAAAACCATAGCTACACTCCATATTTTTTCATGCTCTTGGACATTTTGGAAAGCTCATATTACACACTTCAAAACCCTAGTTGAAAGTTTCTTCAAGATCCTTAAGGAAGTGGGTGAAAAAGTTCCATGAACTTTGAAGAAAATGAAGTTTTAAGTGAAATTTTCATAAGATACCAACTTTGAAGCTCCATATCTCTTAAATGGTTGATCTTATGGAAAAAAATTATATGTGTCAAAGTTGTTTATTGGATCAAAATCTACAACTTTCATGTTGGAAGTTTTTTTCAGTTTGTAGGTGAAATTTTGAGTTATTCCCTTTCAAAGTTTGGAAAAAACCATGAAAAACACTTAGAAAAATTTTCTAAGTATGAAAGTCAAACTTTTGACTTTTTGATTCTTGATTGATTTTCTTGATTTTTCTTGATCAAATGACTTCATACTTCATATATTGATGATTTTCAACTTCAAAAGTCATGGTTGACCAAAATTCCCCAAAAGTCAATGGTGATCTTGTACAGTTGACTTTTTCAGACGAATCGCGTTTCTGGAGATTTCAAATGAAACATGCTATCCTCACCATATGAATGGTATGAATGGATCACATTGAAGCATTAGAGGATATTGAGCCATGTTTTGAGTTGTGGCACCATGTCCTGATTAAAAAGTCAGCTATTCAATGAATTAGGTCAAAAACCCTAATTGTCGACCTGATAAGATTGATGACTGTGGATCTTGAATTGAGATGCAATTTCCATTGGATATTGTCATAGGGATTATTTGAGGATGATTGAAATCTTTGATTGACTCCCTGGGGATTTTTAGGGTTTCCCAAATGTGATCCCTGATTTCAGTCCCTGATAGTTCAAAACCCTGATCTGAGGATTTGTCTGATCAATCTTTGTGTAGGAGATGTTATGAGCCAATGGATTAGGTCAAAATGATGCACTTGAGGTCTTGATATCATGTCCCAAGCCATTAGGTCAAATTCTGAGCAAAAGTCAAGAGTATGTTGTCTTCAGTCAAAACCCTAATTCAGTCGATTCAGAGCCTTTGAGATTGTTGATGAAGATGACTCATTTGAGATGAAGGGAGAACAAAACCCTAATTGAGTGTTATTTGTACTGATGAGTGATTTCTTGCTTAAATCCCTGCTGAGTCACAAGTAGCAAACACAAACTATGCAATTTGTTAGAGATGCAAATGATGCATATGCAAATGATATGAGGTGGTATCTTAGGTCAAAAATTGGGGTATGACACCCATCATATTTCTGATATGTAACAGTTCTCCTTTATACCATTTTGTCTTATTCTTGTTGTTGTTGTTGTTGTTGTCGTTGTTGTTATTTTGAGTCTCTCATGTTGTTTACTGTTTTGTTGGATATATATTTTTTATTTTCATAAGCTTTATGTGATTATGGATCATAGTTGAATGAAAACCAAATGATTAAGTAAAGCATATAAGAATGGAGTGATACAATTTCTTGGTTTCGCTGGAAAAAATACCTTCCTAAGAATAGTGGAATATTTTGATGTCCTTGTAAAAAATGCTTTAATACAAAAAACATCGAAAGAAAGATATATTCAATCATTTTAGGTTGTGATGGAATTATTGAAAACTACACGAAATGGGTATGGCATGGTGAAGTGACAAAAAAGAGACATTTGTCACATACAGATAAAGATAAAGAATTTATGAATGATACTCTAGAAGACGTGATTTCTGATATTGGAGTAGATGATTTCAAGAAAGTTAATGTGGTATAGACTTTTCAAAGAAACATGGAAGATTCGTTGTATCCGGAGTGTCAAAGTTTTACGAGAATGTCAACTATGTTAAGACTATTTAATCTTAAGGCAAGAGGTGAATGGAAAGATAAAACTTTCACTGAATTTCTTGAATTGTTGAAAGAAATGCTTCTCGGAGGTAACACGTTGTCGAACCGTAGTTAAGAGCCCAAGAAGATATTGTGTCCAATGAGTTTGGACTATTTTAAAATACATGCATGGTATAATGATTGCATCTTATATAGGAAAGAGTTTAAAAATTTGAATGAGTGTCCAAGGTGTGGGGAGTCACGCTACAAACAGAAGGACAATGGTGTTGATGATAATGATGATGGTGTAACTAGAAAGAGTGTTCCTTCCAAGATGATGTGGTACCTACCGATAATTTGAAGGTTCAAGATATTATTTGATAATGTTAATGACACAAAGAATACTAGATGACGTGCAGATGAAATGGTGTGTGATAATTTTTTTTACCATATAGTTGATTCATTGCAATAGAAGAAAATTAATTCCTTTCATTCTTCTTCGTATTTCTACTTGACTTCGTTCATTCACAATATAATGAATGAATGTTATTTAATAATCAATTGCCTCTTTTATTTATCTTTACGAGGAGTTAATGGTTTGATTAGAGTATTTAATTTGAATGCAATTTAAAAGTTTGGTTATTTGGATTAATAGTAACTAACAAAATCGATAGCTAATTTTGTTGATTTTAAATAAGAAAGAAGATTATATAATTAATTACACATACTAATAAGTTGCAATAAAATTGAACATAGATAGCCGCTCAAAATATATTATAGGCATGCTAATAATATAACAAAAAATAATTCATAAATGAGTATATTATGAACATATTTGTGATATAGTGTGAAGCTGATACTTGATCAAACAAGTCAATTTTATTTAAGTTAATTACTTTAAAGAAAAATTATATCCATAAATAGATAGAGCTACTGTTTATATGATGTAGGAAACTCAAAATAATTGTGGTATTATTACATAGCGTAAAATCAATAAGTTAAAATCATATTTAATTTTTATTTGAGAGTAATAAATACATTGATTGTGAGACCAGATAGTTCGTGCATTTTTGTTAACTCTAATATTAGTTATCGAACAATTACTAACAATATTTTCTTTTCTATTACGCTAACGTTTGTATGTATTTTACAAATATTTTATTTTTATTTGAGATAAATTTAGACATAAGTGTAAAAAAATATTGTTTCCAAATCACAATTTATAATTTCTCATATAAATCACAAATTACAAAATGAGGACGACTAAATTACCCTATTTGCTGATGTGGCAGAATATACCAAGTTAAAGCTATGTACACTCAACCTAAGTATATACATAATATACACACTAAAGTTATAGTATAGAAATACTATCTATATTAACAGTCCCCCTCAAGTTGGACTATGTATACTACAAAGTCCCAACTTGGTAAAAATGAGCTTCAAGGTAGGAGAGTGAAGAGGTTTCATTAGCATGTCAGCCAGTTGATCATGTGTGGAAATAGGAAGCAAATGTATAAGTTTGGATTGAATCCTCTCACGTATAACATGGCAATCCAATTCAATGTGTTTGCTTCTCTCATGAAAAGTAGGATTATGGGCTAAGTATATGGCAGATTTACTGTCACAAAAAATGGATGCAGGCTGAGTAAAATCAACAAGAAGGTCTTTAAAGAGGTATGTTAACCACTGAACTTCACAGGTGATGGAAGCAAGGGCCCTGTATTCAGCCTTAGTGGAAGATTTGGCAGCAGTGTGTTGCTTCTTAGATTTCCAACATAACAAGGAAGAACCTAACATAACACAATAACCTGTGATGGACTTCCTGATATCTGGACATCTTGCCCAATATGAGTCAGCAAAGCCTAATAGCTTCAAGTCACTTGATGTAGAGAAAAAAATACTTGTGGCTGGAACTGCTTTGAGGTACCTTAAAACTCGAGTGGAAGCTTGGAAATGAGGAATTCTAGGTTGTGACATGAACTGACTGAGATTCTGAACAGCAAATGAAATATCAGGTTTTGTATTGGTTAAATAGATGAGCCTGCCAATGAGTCTTCTGTAAGAAGAAGGATCATCTAACAAATCACCATCATGGATGGAAAGCTTAGTGTTGGGATCAAATGGAACAGAAGAAGGCTTAGCAGCTAACGCAAATCCCTCTACCACAATGAATGATTAGCATTAGTGAAAGAGCTAGAATTATCTCGAATATCATTCTTGATATCACCATATTTGAAAAAGAGAACTATTTTCCGTAACGAAACATCATCATTCAATATTCTCCAACTCCATTTGCATAACAAAGCTCTATTAAATAAGTCACAATGCTTCACTCCAAGCCCACCTTGCGATTTCAGAAGATGAATAAAAGACCACGCCAACCTATTTATCCTCCTAATATTTTCTCTACCATTCGATAAAAAATCCTGTTGAATATTAATAATCTCTTGAATAACCACTTTTGGCGCTTTGGAGAAAGAAAATGTAAAAAGCGGAATTGCATTCAAAATTAAGTTGAGCATAGTTACTCGACTACAAAGAGAAAGGTTGTCCACTTTCCAAGAAACCAATCTATTCCGAACCTTTTGAATAACTTTCGATCACGAAGAACGCCTTCTTGGATTGTAACCTATTTGAATTCCAATAAAAGAAAAAGGAAAGGAACTAACTTCACAAGCCAAGTACTGAGATGCTGCCTGGAAGAAAACCAGATCAACTTTGATACCCACGATTCTACTATTGTTTAAGTTATGAGATAAGCCCGAATATATTTCAAAACCACTTAATAAAGCTTTAAGAGTCCCAAGATTTTCCCAAGTAGGCTGTCCCGCAAAAATTGTGTCATCGGCAAACTAAAGAAGATCAATTTTAAGGTTACCACCCTTTGAGAATGGATGGAAATAACCGATTGGAACCACATACCTCTATAAACCTGCAAGGCCTTCAACCTCTTAAATAAAAATAAACGGGGAAAGAGGATCCCTTTGGCAAAGCCCCCTTCCAACATGAAAATCAATAGATGGACTACCGTTAATCAAAAACGAAAATGAAGCTGAGCACACACACAAGGTTTTATCCAAGCACACCATTTAGAACCAAACATCATTCTTTTAAGAATATAAAGAAGACAATCCCACGAGACGAAATCGAAGGCCTTCTCAAATTCTACCTTAAAAAGAAATAAATCTTTATCTTTTTCTCTTGGTGTAGTCAATAACCTCGATTAGCACCAAAACTCCATCATGAAGGCCTCTATTAGGGACAAAAATTGATTGATTAAGGGAAACTAACTTGTTTACCACTCCCTTAAGTCTCCCTATCAGCATTTTTGAAAATATCATATACACACTACTTATAAGGCAAATTGGCCGATAATCTGAAATGACTTGTGGGTTATGACACTTGGGGATAAGGGAGATAAAAGAAGCTAAAAGAGCCTTGGGAAAATGAGCCTACAAAAAAATTCAAATATGCAATCAAATAGATCCAATTTTATAATATTCCAACACGCTTTGAATAATTCCATTGAGAATCCGTCAAGTCCTGGACTCTTTCCCGAAGCCGCATTCCATGCCACATTCTTAATATCCTACAAAGAGAAAGACGACTCCTCCAAACTAGAAGCTTCCGTTTGCGAAAGCTCATTGAAGGACACACCGTCGAGAATAGACATGTTTATAAGTTTCTCTTGAAAACGATATTAGAAATGCTCTACTGCCAAGCTCTTAACACCAAAAACATCATTAATGACTACTACACCTTGTTTAAAGCTCATAATTGCATTACGACAACATCTGGATTTCATATACTTTATACAACAATAAATCTGGATTTATGTGATCTATATACTTTATACAACAATAATACTTCAACTGTTAAAAAACTCATTTCTATAATAGTGGCTTCTAAGGTGAGGGTTCTAATAAATCTCTCACCAAAGCACCATATTTTATAACCGTCAGATGAAAAAAAACTCATACATTCATTAGATTACCGCACCAAATCAAATCTCCATCCAAAAGTTTCCATAATTAATTATTTCTCTCCATCGGCTCAAGTAACTACTTGTACAAGATAAAAGTAAACTAAAATCACATAAAATAGCAAAAAGAAGGGAAAGCAAAAAGGGGTTTGTTGCCCCTGCCTTCTAATTCTATCATGTCTGTCATAATTAAGTTTGCAAGTTTCAAAACAATTAAGCAATTTGTCTTTTTTGCATAAACTATCTCTCTATAAGTTTTTTTAATTAATGATTGATGATCAACAACTATAAATTTCTAGGAATACTGAAGATTAAATTGAATAGTAAGGATTAAAAAACAATGTAGGTGAAAAATTGATAGAGTCGTCAAAGAAAAAAAAATATAGAAACTTAATAATTCATAACAATTTCATAATCAATTTCCCTCACCATAATTCAAATTTCACGGCAAACTATTTTTTTCACCCACCGTCCATGAAACTCAAGAATTCCCTTAATAAATAAAGATTTTGCAACATTATAATTTATTTAATTTTCTAATTTTATTTGCTGATATAACTTTTCACACTTGAAAAATGCAAGAAAACTCATTCTATATTTTGTAAAGAAATTGTGAGAAGAGGAGAGAAGATGTAATTTGATATGAAAGGATTCATCATAAATTTTGATAAAAAACATAACCCAATGGTTTATAGGCGTGGTCCACCATAAACAAATTACTTGCTAGTTCACCTTAGACAACACCTTCAATTATATGAAGAAAAAAAATCAATTTTTTTCACATTTTCTTCAAATTTAATTAAATTTATCGAATAACACACATGTTTACTCGTATTTACTATTATTAGGAAGATCGTAAAGTCTTATATTGGTTGGAGATAGAGCATTGAAAGAGTATATATAGAGGGACACTCTTCACCTTACCAACCGGTTTTTTAAGGATGAGTTAGGTCAAACTCTAATATGGTATCAGAGCCTATCGATCGGACTATGGGCCACCCACCATTAATATCCACGCACCAAGCCCAAAAGAGTGCTGGGCGTAAGGGGGTGTATTAGGAAGATCCTAAAGTCTCACATTTGTTGGAGATAGAGCATTGAAAGTGTATATATAGAGGGTCGACACTCCTCACCTTACCAATCGGTTTTGTAAGGATGAGTTAGGTCAAAGTCTAATAACTATGCATCCAACCGAGAAAATATGATTTCATTACTAAATTTTGAATTATGTATAATTCAACTAGAAATTGATATCCATACTCATGGAATCCTAAGTATTAATATTAACTTGATACAAAATTTTACACTTTGAAGTAAGATAATATTTTCAACCTAACAATTAAGGGTAAAAATATCCACGAATACGCAGTTGGAAATATGTTGTGAAAATATATATATTTTTTTAAAATTGTTAATTTATAAACATTAAGAACATATTTACAATACTACATAAATATTAATAAATAATACCACAAATGATTGAACACTAAAACAACAATTTATTTAACTAATAAAGAATAAGACAATAGAAGTAGTATTCTTTGTTGTCTTATCATAATATTTTAGTAGAAAATCATAAATGCAATGTTTATGAAACTAGGAATAGAAAAACATATAAAAAGTTTAATAGGTATTCGTACAATAATTAAATGACAATTTATTCGATATTTTATTCTAGCACAGTAACTTGTTCTTCTCCACAGGACATTTTAGTAGCTCATGAGTCTAGGTACTCCAAATCGATACCATAAACACAATATTTGTCAAAGCACAAAGCAGTTATAATCTTAGTTGCATGTTTGGGGCAATCATCATGAGTTTCACATTTAATACGTTCTCCTGTAATAAAAAAAATATAAAACCATGTTAAAAAAAACATGATAAAAGATTATGTGAAGAATATAAATTAAATAGGATAGAACTCACTCCCGAATCGGACTATACTGATGATAAAAAACGAAAAAAAAATAAATTAAATATTAAAATTAAAAAGGACTAAAACAATTACTTACCAACAACTTGTGTTGCCACAAAAACTAATAAACAACATAGAATCAAAATACAATTCATGTTCTCTTATAAATAATTAAATTGTAGTTTTTGCACTTTGAATTTGTAAGAGCTCTTTATAAATTGATAATTATTTACTTAAGAAGAAGATGATAGAATAATAATAATAATAATAAAGAGAAATTTTGTAACCTTTCGAGAGAGTAAAGGAAAATTTGTTTTTTTATACCTTTCATTACTCTTGAATTTTTATTACTTTTTCACATTTCTTGAAAGTAAAAGAACAATTTTCTTTTCAGACTATGCTAAAGCTATTTGTTATATAATAATATATCATTGGATGAGAAGGTGTTTATGTACAATAGATCAATAGTTTTGTATATAAAAATTATTGAATAAAAAAGAATGTGTATTTAATTTTACACAAATGCTATGTGTACACTAAAGTGTACACCTACACCGTATTGGTGTATGTTCGTACGGCACTGTTCATGTACGGACGGTACTATTCACCGTCCGTACATGAGTAGTACCGTCCGTACATACGGTGTAGGTGTAGACTTTGGTGTACAAATAGCATTATTGTTAATTTTATAATGATATGACTTATTCTATATTATCATTCCCATCAGATACGTATTCACTATTGTAATATTACTTTTTAATAAATATTATTTTCTTGTAGGGTGTTAAAATAGTGACCCATATAATACCGTTTTTTTTAAAGATTTGTATCTGCCTCTTTCTAGAGGTCCTCTGATATTTATCTAAAATTTTACTTTTATTTTTATTTTTAGTTATTTGGTAATAACTTTTGGCATTCATATTTCTCAAAACTTATTATTTCTAATTTCGATGTGTGTTTTTTTTTTTTGTTTTTTTTTGTTGTAATTTAGTTTTAAATATGTGGGTAGAAATGAAGTTTTATATGTTTGTGAAGAAAATAAGTAGAAAAAAAATAGTCGAACAATGTATTGTGAAGGTAAGGAATACTGTATATTCTCAAGAAAAATCACAAGGAAGTGGATATATTCAATGGAATATTTTGATGTCCTTGTAAAAAAACTATTTTAATACGAAAGAAAGATATGTTCAATCATTTAAGTTGTGATGGAACTATTCAAAATTACACGAAATGAGTATGGCATAGCAAAGTGATAAAAAGGAGATCTTTGTCACATATAGTTGAAAATGAAGATGAAGAATTTATGAATGATACTCTAGAAGACATGATTCGTGATATTGGAGTAGATGATTTCAAGAAAGCTGATGTGGTATAGACTTTTCAAAGAGACAAGGAAGATACATTGTATCCGGAGTGTCAAAGTTGAACAAGAATGTCAGCTATGTTTTAGTTGGGAATTTCGATGGGCAAAGCGAAGATTATTGAAGAGAAGATATTTCGAAGAGAAATGTAAAATCTAGCTCATGAAGGCTATTCGAAATATCAAGCGTTTGAAGAGGTCTTTATCTTGTGCTATCAAAGAAGGTATCCTCAAAGATGAAGATTAAGACCAAGAATATTTTTGAGCTTTTTAGAGAATAAGCTTTGACGGTCACGTTGGTTGAGTTTGGCACCTGGAACGGAAGAAGATTCAAATTCAAATGATATGTCTTATCCAAAAAGGACGCGTGCAGGCCTTAGAGATCGAGGAGCATGCAAACGGAGAACGAAGCATTCTGTTAGGAAAAGACTGTTAGGATCGAATTAGTATAAATTAGAATCTTAGCGTTAGATTTTAGTCTGTTCAAATCTGTACAAAATCTCAATCATACTCAAAGTATCAAAGTGTATCGAGAAACGAGTGTTGAGAAATGTACGTATGAATTACCATTATTTTTCAATCAAATTACAAGTCTTTTTACCAGTTTATCTTTATCTTCATTAAGAGGCTTTTACTTTCTTTGGCTTTCGAATCAAAACCTTTAACATTTCTATATTTTACTTTATACCTTTAAAACACATTTCCTTTCTTACTTACAAATTAGCCACAAAAAAATCAAAGAATGAATACAACATAAACATCAAAATCTCGAAACTTAGACTATGTCCTAGAATCAATCTAATCGATCCTACAAGCAACCATAATAGTAACTATTGTGGAGGACTAGCGCTTGTTTACGAATTTACACCATAAACAAATTGGCACGCCTAGTGGGACAGAGTTTTTTTTGTCACAAATTTATTTGTGTTTTCTTGTCTTATATATATATATATATATATATATATATATATATATATATATATCATACTATCTGTTGTTTAACAATGTTGTATTAGATTGAGGAGCGGAAAATTAGCCAACACCAACAAACAAGTACAAAAAAGAAAGTACAATAGAAAGATGGTTAACCCTCTCAACAACAATGCAGAACAAATTCCTCCTCCGACAGGAGGAAGCACGGTTTCTGCGACAACAACCAATTCCATACCAACTAATCAAAGTACAATGGCTATTCCCACTTCGACAGTCTCGATGACAATCCCTTCAGCGACAGTTTTGATGGTTGTGCCCCCGAACGCATAGTATACCAAATGTTTCCTCTACAGTGACTCAGGATCAATCCTTGACCCCCGGACCCCAAGGATTTAACGTATCCAGGCCATTTACACAAGGATTTTTTATTCCTATGTGAGATCCTCCATATGGCATGCCAACATCTTTTATGACGGACTTACACAATAATACATCCACATATATGAATCCTTTGGACAAAACGTTTTCACCCTTATAAGGACCAGGTTCTGGTATTAACCATTTGAATGAAAGTATTTGACCACCAAGATTTGCCAACCAGTTTCCTTCACTCACCATTAATTTGTTTACAATTTTAAGGCAACAAATGGACGAGGGCAATCACGAAATGGTAAAGTTACTTGCTCAACAAATGAGTACGATATTTAACCCATTAATCCACAACGCAACCCAAACAAATTTACAGAATGCTAAGGCGAACCAACAGATGGTCGCGTAAATGGGAAGAATAGGAGATTTCTTTGAGGCTCCTAGAGAAACAATTCAACCACCCAATCAGGATTGGGTAAGAGAAAATATGGGTAGAGCATTAGAAGAGGATCCCATAATTAAATAGACCCAGCCAATTCCATACAACGTTGGTGAAAACAATCATGGAATAAAGGTCGAACCACTTCGAAATCAACATGCTATACCAAGAGAGGAAGAACCTCAAAGGATTGTCATGGTTGATCGAAACCAGAATGTTGACGAAATGATTAAACGTGTTTGACAAAATGAGTTACTAGGAGAAAATAACTTGGATGCCATGATCGAAAGGATTATGACGAGAAATGGGGTGAACGTCTGTCTTCGAAGACCAAATTACACTTCCTGTATATCAAACTATATTTTGCAAACTGAATTACCCAAGGGCTGGAAAGTCCCGAAGTTCACGAAATATTCTGGTGACACTAGTGGATCCACCGTCATACACATAGCCAGATATGTTACCGAGGCTGGAGATATATAGCAAATAAGGAAAAGCTACAAGTGAAATATTTCTCCAGTTCGCTAACCAAGAACGCATTTACATGGTTCACCATCCTTTCACCAAATTCCATCCAAGAGAAGCCTCGTTTAGAAATTTTATTCCATGAATAGTTCTATATAGGCCAATCAAAGATAAGTTTGAGTGAGTTGGCCAATGTGAAACATAAATTTAGCGAACCCATAGACGAATATCTCAATAGATTTCTCCTATTAAAGGAAAGATACTTTATACAGGTTCTAGAACATGAACTATTGGAGATAGCTGCAACAGGTTTAGATTTATTTATAAGGAAGAAATTATATCCCAATTATCTTAGGGATATGGCCCAATTCGCAGATGGAGTTCGACAAGTGGAGCGTTTAAAATTTGAGAAGGCTGGGGAAAATAGAAGTCATAAGAAAGAGAGGGTTGCATACGTCAAAGCCGAGGACGGCGAACAAGAAATCTATTAAGATTCTTTAGCCTTCGAAGAAGGCGAAGTAGATCTGGCTAAATTAAAACAAGGGCCACCTTATCCTTGCAAAATTTTAACTCCTTTGAATTGGAAGAACCCTATCCAACTTGAAAAGAGCGATAAATTTTCTAAGAAAACATACACCATCGATGTAACGAAGTGTGATGAAATTTTCGATCTCTTAGTAAAACATGGTCATATGATAGTGTCACCTGGTGCTAAAATTCTCCCATTAGATCAACGAAAGAAGAGAGGTTTTTGAAAATATCACAATTTTTTAGGGCATAAAACCTCACATTGTTTTCTTTTCTGGGATCTCATTTAAAATGCAATCAAGGAAGGGCGCCTAAGGTTCGCTGAGAAGAGCAAGAATCAAATGAAGTTGGATGTTGACCCTATGCCCATTGTTAATACAAAGTATGGTGAGCCTGCAGACATCAACATGGTGGAAGTGGTTGAAGACAAAGTCACTGAAGGCTTTGTTGTCATCGATGCAAAAGAGGCTACTAAAGGCCTCGTCAACAAAGATAACAATGTTGAAATCGCTAATGATTCTGCTTCAGGTATCAACATGGCGAAGGCTACTGAGGGTCTTCGAGTCAAATTTCAGGAGGTTAAGATCAATGATGGTCCTAACCTCGAAGTCAACATGGTGAACATGAATCAAAATGTTGAAAGGGATGAATTCGAAAGGCGCATCTAGAAGGAGGAGGACCAGATGAAGGTTGTCTATCCCAAATTAGGTGAAAGTCTCCTAGCCTTACTTGTCCTCTATCATAAAAATAATTTAGAGGCTCTCATATGCCTCAGATGTAGTGCCATCCACGATAGGAAGGCGTCAAAGGACTTTGAGAGGATCTAGTTTGCTCGAAGCAAAGGAAATTGGAGGGACACAAGGAACAACTTTATGTTCGATAAGAGAGGAGTTCCCATAACACCTGACAACGCTTATCCAAAAGAAATTTGAAGGGTGACCTTCAAACCACCCTTAAACTCCCGACTGATAAGTGTATAAGGCCAAATGAAAACAAAGGTCAAGGACAAGAAAAATGGAGGAGTTTCAAGTTTGAAATAGGTTGGTTCATAGCTTATCGAAAGGCGTTCCATGTATCAAGACAACAAGCATACAAGTTTGATAATAACAAAGGTAAAAATCATATGACAAGGTCTCAATGGCAGAAACATCAAAGGATGAAGAAAACCCATCGAGAGATAATGGGGAAAGAATTTGGAGAGTCAAGTAGTAACCAAATTCCTCCTCCAATAAAAACTAATGAGAAGTTACCATTAGGGATAAATCTCTTTTCTCTAAGGAAAGAAAAAATGAGTGAGAAAAGGGTGGAGAAGGAAATAGAGGACGAAGACATGTTAACCGATGACTTTGAATCAGATGCTGAGTCCTCCCTTAATATCAATTGCAATGTTGTATCAGTTTTTCCATACGAATACGACCAGGTCACAGAGGTCAAAGAAAATGAAGAAACAGATGAAATGGAGATGGAAAAACACAAGCGCGTATGTTACTACGTGATGAATAATGGGGCCGTCAAGGAGCAAGATGCATTCTTCGAACGCCATAACCAAGGAATGAAGAATCACTTGAAGCCCCTATTTATAAGGGGAAAATGGAGAATATGAGGGTCAACAAAATCCTGGTTGATGTAGTAGCAGCAGTAAACCTAATGCCGCAGTTCATGATAAGAAGGATTAGGATGTTCGACACAAATATCAAACCCCATAACATGGTGCTTTCTGTAACACCCTTCTAAATCCTGCAGCAAATAAATAAAATTATTCAGAGTACATGAAAATAAGGGTGCCACAATTCAATAATAAATTAAAACATCATTCAGTTATGTCATGCGTTCACTGAGGCAATCATCATCAAATAAACATTTTATGTCAACACAGTGAAAATTAAATCACACGGATTAAGTTTAACTTCTTTAAAACTAATCCTTCAAAACATCAAAACACAGCCACAGTTATAAACCATAAACTCTAAAACATCGCGTCCCCAGTGTTACAAATATTAGAGCATGACACTTGACGCTAACTAAATAACTGACTCATGAGCTAATCCCCACCGAGTCGAACAACCGCTATCCTCAATCAGAAAATGACAACATGTAAGGGTGAGTCTCATCATAATTAACAAATGTTATAAGGTTATAAAGCAATAACACATCATAGTTGCATCATTCACCCAATTGTTTAATAAACAGACATTCAGACAAGTTTCATCATCATAAACAATCAACCAACACATCATCAATATTTATAACACTGGAATACATCCAATCATGTTATAAAAGTATGCATATGTATGAACTGACACTATACATGTGGTACCAACATCATCAAATGGGAATAACCCATGACCGATCCAACATCCTAAAGATACGGCCCTGCCAGCACATATTCCACATAATAGGAATCATGCCCTTTAATGATCCAACACATCATCATGGATACAACATCATCAATGAATATGAATGAATGCAAACATACATGAACATACTTATACCATCGTCAAGTCTATGAGTAACATCATCAAATACTCATTTCATCATAATCATCATCATCATCAAGCATGTTTATATATATATATATGCATCATTCTATCACAATCGCATCATTAATCATCAAATAGATTATTTTATAAGGTTCGTTTGACTCGAAACGACACACAAAACGAACCAACGGTTTAAAAGTTACGAGTTTTCCAAAATACATCATTTTTCAAAAATCATCAGTGTAACGGGTTACAGAAAAAGCGTAACGGGTTACGAAGAACAAATTTAAAAAAAAACAGTTTCAGCCGTAACCGTTTACAAGGAAACCGTAACTGGTTACACTTGACGTAACTCTATTCGCTATTATTTTTGCTTGACCGTAACCGGTTATGAACAGCACCGTAACCGGTTACGAACTCCTAACTAGCCCAAAAACCCCATTTTTCAAAACCGTAATCGGTTACAAGCCCGACCGTAACCGGTTACATCACCTGTAACAGCAAAAAAAGCACTTTTGACAGCAACTTATTTCCATCCAACACAACCCAAATCGAATCATTTCGACCATACATGAAAAACAAGAATAATTCACAATTATTCCATGTTATTTCATGCCTCAACAACACATTCAAACATAATCAATATCACAAACAAGCATTTACACATAATTTATCAATTTGAACTATAGCAACACAAACATCATGGATTCTAGCCAAATGATCAATCATCATCCAAATTGACTCAAATCCCTAACTCTATCATATGAATCAATCGATACGAATTCTACATCTATTATATGCTATAAACCCCTAACCCGATAATAGATGTTAACCAGATAAGTTACCCCTTACCTTAGCCAAATTCTTGAATTGGGTCTTCTTCCTCTTTGATTCTCTTTCACGTTCTTCAGCTCCTCTTCTCACAGCTTCCTTTTCACGTTCTAATTTTCTTTCTCCTCTTTTCCTTATTTTATGAAAACATTTAACAACTTAGTAATGGGCTCCTTCACATTACACCCCCCACACTGTTAACTTCACGAATGGACCAACACTACATTTTATGATTTCTTTCCACATAATTCCAATAAAATGCTAATTTAAATTAATTAATTTAAAACTTAATTAAATTAATTAATTTAAAACTTAATTAAATAAGAAATTTTGGGATGTCACAACTCTCCCCCACTAAAAGAGTTTTCGTCCTCAAAAACATACCTCAAGCAAAGAGCTCCGGATAGGAATCTTTCATCTGGCTTTCTAACTCCCAGGTGACATTCCCGTCATCCGGTCCTCCTCTAGCTACTCTGACCAAGGCTATCTCCTTGCCACGCAACTGCTTCAGTTTCCGATCTTCAATCCTCATAAGTAAGGTTTTAACGGTTAAGTTATCCTTCACATGTACATCATCTATCTGGATCACATGGGATGGATCCGCAACGTACTTCCTACACTGAGATACATGAAATACATCGTGCAAATTTGCAAGCATCGGCAAAAAAGCAATACGATAAGCTACTTCTCCCACTTTCTCAAAAATTTGAAACGGTAAAAATAAAGCGCGGAGTCAACTTATTTGACTTCAAAGCTCGACCAATACCCGTCATAGGAGTAACCCTCATAAACACATGATCTCCCTCTTGAAACTCAAGTGATTTCCTCCTCTTGTCATGATAAGTCTTTTGACGACTCCAGGAAGCTTTCATCTTCTCTTGAATCATCTTAATCTTCTCTGTAGTCTGTTGTACAATTTCTGGTCGAATCACAGCATTCTCACCAGATTCGTACCAACACAATGGAGTTCGACATCTTCTACCATATAACGCCTCAAACGGAGCCATACCAATACTCGAATGAAAACTGTTGTTATAGGTAAACTCGATCAAAGGCAGATAACTATCCCAAGTACCTCCTTTTTTCCAGCACGCAACAAATCTTCCAACGACTGAATCGTCCTCTCAGTCTGTCCATCCGTCTGCGGATGATAAGCAGAACTCATTCTCAACTTAGTACCCAAAGCCTTCTGAAAACCTTCCCAAAACTTCTATGTAAACCTCGAATCTCTGTCAGACACGATACTCGAAGGAATACCATGTAAGCTAACTATTTTCTCAATGTATAATTGAGCCAACTTCTCCATCGAATAATCCATTCTTACTGGTATAAAATATGCAGACTTCGTCAACCTGTCCACAACAACCCAAATAGCTTCACAATTCTTAACAGTCCTCGGCAAACCCAAAACAAAATCCATTGATATACTATCCCACTTCCACTCAGGAATAAACATCGATTGCATAAATCCAGATGGCTTCTGATGTTCAACCTTTGACTTTTGACACGTCAAACAAGATAATACAAATTCAACAATTTCTTTCTTCATTCCAGGCCACCAAAACAGCTTTTTCAAATCATGATACATCTTGGTAGCACCTAGGATGAATACTTAATCCACCACGGCGTCCTTCTTCCAGAATACTCTTTCGGAGTTCAGCAACATTAGGAATACAAACTCTATCACCAAACCTCAATATACCGTTCTCGTCAACTCTAAACTCACCGCTCTTGCCTTGATTAATCAAAGTCAACTTATCGATCAATTCAACATCAGCTTTCTGACCCTCTAAGATCTCTTCAAGAATACCACTAGTCAGCTTCAGCATACCCAATTTAACACTAGTAGGAGATTCTTCACATAATAAACTCAAATCTCTGAATTGTTCAATTAAATACAATTCTCTAACCATTAACATAGACATATGCAAGGTCTTCCTACTCAATGCATCAACAACTACGTTTGCCTTACCAGGATGGTAATTCAAACCAAAATCATAATCTTTAAGGAATTCTAACCACCTCCTCTACCTCATACTCAGCTCTTCGAAGAGATACTTCAGACTCTTATGATCACTAAACACCTCGAACCTCGAACCATACAAATAATATCGCCACAACTTCAAAACAAAAACCACAGCTGCCAACTCTAAATCATGAGTCGGGTAATTCCTTTCATGCACTTTGAGTTGTCTTGACGCATAAGCGACTACCTGTTGATTCTACCTCAGTACACCTCCTAATCCCATCAATGAAGCATCACAATAAACAACAAAGGGTTCTGCCAGATTCGGAAAAATCAAGATAGGAGCACTTGTCAACCTCTTCTTCAACTCTTGAAATCCTTCTTCAAATTTTGCATCCCAAATAAAAACCTGACCCCTCTTGGTCAATTTAGTTAACGGTAACTCTAACTTTGAAAAGCCTTCTATAAACTTTCTGTAATAACCTGCAAGACCAAGAAAACTACGAATTTTCGACACTGATTTCAGAGCTTCCCACTGAGATACCGTTTATATCTTCGTAGGATCAACAACAATACTATTCTTAGAAATCACATAACAAAGAAAACTAACTTCATTCAACCAAAATTCACACTTTGACAATTTGGCGAAAAGTTTCTTCTCTTTCAATAATTCTAACACAGTTCTGAGATATTCCGCATGCTCTTCTTCGTTCTTAGACTATACCAAAATATCGTCTATAAATACTACCACAAGCTTATCAAGATAAGGATGGAAAATCCTATTCATATACTCCATAAAAACACCAGGTGCATTTGTAACTCCAAATGGCATCACCGAATATTCGTAATGCCCGTACCTTGTTCTAAATGTCGTCTTCTGAATATCGTCCTTCTTCACTCAAATTTGGTGATATCCAGACCTCGAATCAATTTTACTAAACACACAAGCTCCAACGAGCTGATCCATCAAGTCATCAATCCTCGACAATGGATACCGATTCTTGATAGTAACCTTGTTTAATTGTCGGTAATCTACACACAGTCTCATAGAGCCCTCTTTCTTCTTTACCAATAATACCGGTGCACCCCACGGAGAAACACTTGGACGAATGAATTTCTTCTCAAGCAACTCTTCCAATTGTATTTTCAGTTCAGCCAACTCTGATGGTGACATACGATATGGTGCCATCGACACTGGACTAGTTCCCGTACCCAATTCGATAGTAAACTCTACTTCTCTTTCCGGTGGTAATTCATTCACATCTTCAGAGAAAACTTCCGGAAATTCACATACTACAGGTAATTCAGTAGTACTTCCTTCTCTTTTAGGTCCATCATTGCGAACAACATAAACACCGTCGCACCGTACTCAATGGCTTCATTCACTTGTCTAGCTGTCATGTTCAGATCATCAGCATTAACAACTTTAGGAAATAATACCGTTTTTGAAAAACAGTTGATATGAACACGGTTGAATTCCAACCAGTTCATTCCTAGGATGACATCGAGTTGTTTCAATGGAAGACACACTAAGTCCATTCCAAACTCTCTACCAAAAACATCAACAGGATAATTCAGACAAGCAGATGAAGTAGTTAATGAACCCGACGCAGGAGTATCAATAACCATGCTTCCATTTATTTCAGATATTTCTAAATTCAGCCTCTTAGCGCAATCCAAAGAAATAAAAGAATGAGTTGCTCCAGTATCTATAATTGCAACTAAAGGTGTGCCATGAATGAAACACGTACCTTTAATCAGTCTATCCTCTAGAGTAGTCTCTGACCCAGACAAAGCAAAAACCTTTCCTCCCGCTTGGTTCTTCTTTGGTTTAGGACACTGTGGGCTAATGTGACCTTCTTCACTGCAATTGTAACAAGTCACAATCTTCTTCTTACAATCAGCAGCAACATGACCCACTTCCTCACACTTGAAACACTTTTTCTGATTCAGCTTACATTCATTCCTACAGTGTCCAGCCTCACCACAGTTGTAGCACCTGACAAAAGCGCTGAAGTCTCCCCCACTAGGCTTCTTCCAACCACCAGTCTTTGTATTACCTCTACCATACGGTTTACCTTTTTCCATAGGCTTCTTACCCTTTCTGTCAACTAACTCGCGAGAGTGAGATGACTTCAGCTTAAGGTTATTGTAATACGGTGGGAGTACTGACTTTAAAGAAATGTTGCGGATAGCAAGAGTCGCCACCGAATTTTATTTTATCCAATTAGGAAAGGCTAAAAGAACAGGAAATACCTTTGAAAGATTTTGAGTTCGGGGGGTAGGTTATACAAAGGGAAGCTGTAAGCACCCTTTGTATCCATTGTTATCCATGGGCTCTTAATTGCTTAGCTCACTTGTTTGTTTGTTTGAAAATATTTTGAATAAGACAAGATTCCGAAGAAGAACTTTAGCTTGTAAATAAGCGTAGTCTTTTTGAATTTGATTTTGAACAGAGTGGGAAAAAAGATTTTGAATTTTCGAATTTGAATTGAGCAAGAAATTAAAAGCTACCTACCCTAAGTTTGAAAAATCATTCTTTTAGCTTTTTGGGGGAAAGGGTCTATCCATACCATGAGGGGGCAGGAAGTCTTTCAATTGAATGTGAAGGGTCATCGAATTGATCGTTCGCCATAAGACTGTCTCATGCCATAAAGAGGGCATGTAGTTTAAGGGAAGGATATAATAGTCATTACTTTGTTAGGCATCATGCGAGGATACCTTAGCAACTGGGACAATCACATTTTACTGAGGCAGCTTCGAGGGACAAAATTTATGATATCACTGAATAAGGCAACCTTTGTTTTAGGTATCCTCGGAATCGAGGGACTTGACTATTTAGTACAATTAGAGGCAACAGGCAACAAATAAATAAGGCAATAAGGCAAGGAGAAGGATTACCCTAAAGGTGTGTGTGTGGCACAATCAAATGGTTAACTTCGATGATATTTATATTGTAAATTAGTGATCTATATTCAGTTAATAGTCTTGCACGCCCTAAGATTACTAACCATGTAGCTTAAAATTGCAGAAATTAAAGGCAGAAAATAAATTCCTACGCTATTACAATAAACACCTGCGGGGAAGGGGAATAACAATAAAAACCTGTAGGGTGAATGCAGAAATTAAAAGGCGGAAAGTAAAGGCAGAAAATAAGAGGGATCAATAATTAGTCTTAAACATTGAATGCCTTGATCTTCCTTGAACCCTTGATTAACCCTGAAAATTAAAATGAAAATAATAGGGGTGAGTGTAGGAGGGAATCTTTGACTATTCGAGGCAAACCCTATTTTGGGCAAAAGGCAAAAATAAAAGTAAAATAATATTTAAATAAGAAAAGAATTAAAAACTTAGCTTTCGATCCGATATGGCGCGTAATCGGAGGATCTTGAGGTAATCTTGAAAATTTGCACAAAGAAGGGAAAAGGTTAGTGCATTAACTGATCTAAACCTTTATTGATTATAAACCCTAATCCTGAACCTAAAAGGGGTTTTTAAGAAAACTTATTGTGACCCAAAAGGTTCATAAGGCTTAAAAATGCGTTAGTGGATAACACCTACCTGAGGATTCTAGGATTTATAAATAAATCGAGGTTAACAAACCTAAAAATTAATTATTAAAAGTATATTAAAAAATAATAATTTTTATTGTCTAAAGACAATTATTGATAAAATTGAGAAAAAAAATCGAGTTTACGATTAAAAAATAAATAAAATAAATAATCACCTAAAAAATATTAATTTTAGTAAATGTTAAAAAGTTTTAGAAAAATATTTAAAAAAGGAGAAAAGAAAACACAAAGAAAAGCTATGTAATTAGAAATAATAATAATAAAAATTTTAAAAGTGACTTAGCTTTTAATCTGGTGTGATTGAGTCTTGAAGGAGCACCATGGTTATGCGTCCTGGAGCCTTGGATCTGGGCAAAGTAGAGTATCCAACGGCTGATGGAGTGAGTGCATGGTAGACATGCATACCTCCAACGCATGTGATCTGCCAGCAGGTTAGCTCAAAATAGGTGATAAAAATAAGCTGGGGGACGTGGGGATCGATCCCGCCCCTTTTAGATTACCCATACTCACACTTTCTAGTTGTGCTGCAGCTGCAAGTTGTTAGTATTATGCATCTAATAATAAAAAACAAAACAAAGAGGGTAATGAGAGATTCAAACGCAAAGTCATCGCGGGGCCCACCACCACCACTTGCGTCCAATGAGAGAAACAGAGAGGGACTCAAATTTGTTGACCATCCAAATAGAAGCTGCCACGCGTGGGGAGTAATCTTGGAACATTGACCAGCCAGCCATGAAACGCCACGCGTACGAGTCCATGGTCCTGGGAACTGTTCATCGTCTTCTTCCCATTTCTTGCGGATTCTGCTTTGGTTTTAGCTATGCATTTACCTGCGAATTTTTCCACAGGTACTTCTTCACCATGCCTACAAAACTCAAATACGCAAAACACAATCCAAACAACAGTTTCAAATGCCCAGATAACCTAATCGACAGGCTACGAACTCAATGGCGATGTTGTTTTGATCTGAAACGCCTTGGAGACACGAGAACGAAGGGATCTCTTCGTTTTACCCTAGCCATGGTGATTGGTGTTCTACGCGGGATAGCTTTCAAACGATATATCAAACCTGTTCTAATCACCATCCAGAACTCGTACATGTGGTTAGATTACGTTTAAACACACTGAAATATGAGATACATCACCCAAGAATGCATATAGATATGATAAGCATGGCATGCGAGTTTCTAAGTGTATTCAAGTAAGGTTAATGATTCAAACCTTTCTTTTATTACCTTAGGAGATGAATGGAACGTTTGAATGGCCTTGAAATTGCTTCAAATGATCTACACGAAATCTTCACCTTTCTTGATAATTTGGAATCTTTAAAACCCTAACCCTTGCCTCTTATTTTTGTCCCCTCCTTGTGTGAATTGTTTGAGGTATTTATATAGCTTAGAATTAGGGCAAAAGTTTGCTTAAAAAATAAGTTGATTGATGAGAGAAAATTTTGAAGAGATTTCATTGATTTTTGCATAAAATCTTTCTCTTTTTGGCTCCAATTATATTCATCTCTTTCCAATCACATGTACCACGAAATTTCATTCATATTTAATGATTTGATGATTGGAAAATAAATCTTTAGATTTAAATATATTCATCTTATATTTTAGCAAGAATTGCTAGCAGGAATTGATATAGCTCAATTGGTAGCAGGAATTGCTATGAATATGTACTTAACCCCTAGGTACATGGTTCGATTCCTGCGGGAGGCAAAAACAATATTTCCTGGGTAGCCGATAAGCGGACCTAGGGGGGATTATTGATTTAGCCGGTAACATGCTCGGTTGGCCGACACGGTTGATGCGTGCAGCGGATATCGGGGTGTTACAAGAGTTATGGCTGGTCAAAGTTGAGTTGACTTTCTCCTATGAAAACCCTAATTTAGAAACTTTTGAATTTGTTGATTTCTGATCTTTCCTTGATGAAACATGATCAATCTTTTATCAAATGATGAATGTTACTTCAAAATAAGGATGTTGACAAAAAATCAGGAGTTTTGACTGTACTTTGACCATAGTTGACTTTTAGGTCAAATCAGTCGACTATTAACTTTCTGAGCACTTGAATGACCAATCCTTTGAATTGAGGCCTGAATTTTGTCATGGAGGTAGTTTGAAACATCATAAACCATATGAGATGCATTGGAGCTTTTGGTTCATTGATTTTCTTTAGACTAACAGAAACCCTAGTTTCTTGAGCCTTTGTTTAGGAGGTATGTCTTTGAGCTTTGTACCTTGACTGAGTTTGTTTTAAGAGAAATAAGATGGGCAAATTTTGGGGTATGACAGCTGCCCCTGTTCAATTTTCTTAAACCTGAAGATGTAGAGTGGTTTGTGTGCCAGTCGGTATCTGAAGGTGGAAGAGGATTGGACACTAGAATACCCAGAAACTTGTACCATCGGGGGATGAGCTTAGAGATGCCACCCAGATGAGCATGCATTAGACTATGTCTGAAGTGTTTGAGAAGTAGTTGTTTGAATGTTGATCGTGTCATTACTGTTCGTAGTAGATGAATTAGATCTTTGAGAGTTGGTCGTGTCAGCACCGTTCGTAGTAACCGAATTAGACTCAGGAAATAGCTGATCGTGTCCACACCGTTCGTGATGATGGAATTATATCCTTGAAAGTTGATCGTGTCAGTACCTTTCGTAATACCTAAATTAGATCTTGGAAAGATGGTCGTGTCTACACCGTTCGTGATGATAGAATTAGATCCTTAAAGGTTGATCGTGTCAGTACTGTTCGTAGCAACTAAATTAGATCTTGGGAAGATGATCGTGTCTACACCGTTCGTGGTGATAGAATTAGATCTCTTGTCGTGTCAGTACCGTTCGTAGTAACTGAATTAGACTGAGGAGGTAATTGATCATGTCCACATCGTTCGTGATGATGGAATTAGATCTCTGAGAGCTGACCGTGTTAGTACCGTTTGTAGTAACTGAATTAGATCGTTGAAAATGATCGTGTCACCACCGTTCGTGGTAAATGAATTAGATATTTGAGCATGATCGTGTCTACACCGTTCGTGATGATAGAATTAGATCTTTGAGCTTTGACCGTGTTAGTACCGTTCGTAGTAACTAAATTAGATCTTGGAAGATGATCGTGTCTACATCGTTCGTGATGATAGAATTAGATCTCTAAGAGTTGACTGTGTCAGTACCGTTCGTAGTAACTGAATTAGATCTTTGAAAATTGGAGATTTTGTTCATTTGCTTGTACTTGTATCCTGAAAAAGGTAAAGTTAGTCTTTATGCAATGTCATGATGGATGTATTATGCGACGAGTCTCTCAAAATAAATGAGAAAATTGCGTGTTATGTATGAATTCATTATGAGGTAATGTATGAGATGTATGAATATGTTTATGACATATGATATGTGAATATGATTTATGTTGTCTTGATTGAGAACATAAATCTCTATATCCTTGTGATTTTGTTGTCTGATCTTGTCTTGAAGATGCTCAGCTGGAGATTTATGATTTTTGCTTGGGGATGAAAGCAATTTGAATGATTGGTCTTGATGTACCCTGACCGAGGATAAGAGAGATGAATAACCCTGTTTGGGGAAGAGAAAAAGTGTCGGGGAACTGTAACGCCCGTATAATTTTAATATTAATTTAATTTTATTATTGAATTAATAATTAGAATTATTAAAGAAATTGTGGAAAATAATGAGTAAATAAGGTTTTGGCATTTGGGCCATGTGTGGAAATAGTAAAAGAAGGGGGGGTGATTTTGTAAATCCTTTTACTAATTTTATTATTATTTCATAAAACAATTGGAATTGGGAACAAAGAAAGAGCGTGAAAGAACAGAGGTCTGAGGAACGAGGAACGTGAAGGAGAACAGTAGAGGGAGAGACCAAGAATCAAGAATTGTCTAAGGTAAGGGGGGACTTGTCTGATTATCATCTATTATCGGGTTAGGGGTTGATAATGCTGAATAGATGTAGAATTCGGATCGATTGAGTCATATGATAGGTTTAGGGATTGTGTCAATTGTATGATGTTTTGATCTCTATGTGTGAATCTATGATGTCTGTGTTGTTATAGTCTCAATTGATGCGTAATTGATGCATTGTGAGACGTAATTTGTGTTGTTTTGGGCAATCTATGTATCTATGTTCGCACTGGTATGTCTTGGGGGTGTTTGGAATGCATAGAATGCTGTTTTCTGCAGGTTGGGGTTTCTGAAATCGCCGGTTGGCGCCGCGAACATAGGGTTGGCGCCGCGAACATGAAGGCAGAATGTTAGGAAGTGATGATACGCTCAGGTCGCGCCGCGTACCTGTGTTCGCGCCGCGAAGGCGTAACTTTTTCTCGTTCCGCGCCGCGTGTGGATGTGAGCGCCGCGAACTTCTTAGCAGAGAGCCAATGAATTTTTGGGACGCTCAGTCCGCGCCGCGAGATGGTGATGGCGCCGCGTGCTGTTGGTGTTTTGAGATATTT
Organism: Vicia villosa; assembly: GCF_029867415.1. Classification (NCBI taxonomy): domain Eukaryota; kingdom Viridiplantae; phylum Streptophyta; class Magnoliopsida; order Fabales; family Fabaceae; genus Vicia; species Vicia villosa. The sequence continues at coordinate 247,687,895 of NC_081180.1, read as the reverse complement.
TCTAAAAAGTTCAAAGATGCATAACTTTTTAACCGTTGGTCCGTTTAATGTGCCGTTTTGAGCTAAACGAACCTTATAGGATAATCTATATGATGATGATTGATTGGTTTTAGAATGATGATAATACATGTATGCTATTTCTTATTGATGATGATGATTGGTGCAGGTACATGTATATTTTCTATATGATGATGATAGAATTGTGATTGAATGGTGTTAATATATATGAACATACTTGATGATGATGATGATATTGATGATAATGATGATGATGGTATAAGTATGTTATATATGTTGCATTCATTCACATTCATTGATGATACTGTATCCATAAGGGTGTGTTGGATCAGTGAAGGGCATGATTCCCACTGTGTGGAATCTGTGCTGGCAGGGCCGTATCTGGATGATGATGGATCGGTCATGGGTTATTCACATTGGATGATGTTGGTACCACATGCATAGTGTCAGTCCATTCATATGCATAATTTATAACATGATTGGAGGTATTCCAGTGTTGTAAATGTTGATGATGTGTTGGTTGTTATTGGATTGTTTTGATTGTCTGTTATGAAACAATTGGGTGAATGATGCAACTGTGACGTGTTACTGCTTTATAACCTTATAACATTTGTTAATTATGACGAGACTCACCCTTACATGTTGTCATTTTCAGATTGAGGATAGCGGCTGTTCGACTCGGTGAGGATTAGCTCATGAGTCAGTGTTTTAGTTAGCGTCAGGTGTCATGCTCTGATAGTTGTAACACTGGGAACGCTTGTTTGGAGTTTTGATTGTAACTCTATGTTTATTTGTTTGGGTTGAAGTCTGATACATTAGTGATAATGTTGACTTGATGAAGTATTTCCGCTGCGTAGAACATGAATTTGATTAATGAGTTATGATTTTCAGGTGTTTTCAGTAATGCATGACTTATACTGACGTGTGTTTTCATTAATTATGAATTGTGATGCCTCTCTACGTGTTACTCTGATTTTAAAAATATAGTTATTTGCCGCGGGTTATTAGAGGGGTGTTACAATAGTGGTATCAGAGCATAGTCGGTCGTTGTGACCAGAGTCTTAGTGTCAGTGTCAGTCTTTTTGTGTATACGACTAATACGAGTTATTTGTCGATACTTTTGTTCTGACTAGATTGTTGTATTTAAGCAGAACAAATGGCTGGAAGAGGAGGAAGAAACGATGATGCTCTTGCTGAGGCTCTGGGCATGATTGCTGGTGTGCTTGGAGGAGGGACTGTAGGAGCAGGGATTGGTGCTGATAGGCAACTGGGAAATTTTCAGAGGAACAATCCTCCATTGTTCAAAGGCACGCACGATCCTGAGGGTGCTCAGAAATGGCTCAAGGAGATCGAGAGGATTTTCCGAGTCATGGATTGTGCTGAGAATCTCAAGGTGAGGTTTGGTACTCACATGTTGTCTGAAGAGGCTGATGACTGGTGGTTGACAACCAAAGCTGAACTGGATGCCGGCGGTACAACGGTTACTTGGGCTATATTCAAAAGGGAATTTCTGAGGAGGTATTTTCCTGAGGATGTCAGGGGCAGAAAAGAAGTGGAATTTTTGGAGTTGGTTCAAGGTAACATGACTGTACCAGAGTATGCTGCCAAGTTTGTGGAACTGGCAAAGTACTATGTGCACTACAACAACGACGAAGCCAGTGAATTCTCGAAATGTGTCAAGTTTGAGAATGGTCTTCGTGATGAGATTAAACAGGGTATCTGTGGTGTCGTTTTCTTTTACCTCCCCGTTTCACTTGGGAGGACGGCACGCTAAACCCTTCACGCGAAATTTGGAAGGAGAATGCGCCCGTGGCGGGATGAATTTTGTTTCAGTTCTTCCTACGATATCACACGAACTTTCTTATTTGTCCTACGAGTAGGAAAGGGGAAAAAAGATCTCAACTAAACCCTAAGAGTTTGCTAAGTGTGGGGATTTACACCTAGACTAGAAATTCTGGAGTCCGGGAGGTCGGTTATACATAGGGAAGTGTTTAAACACCCTACATATCTGTAGTACTCTACAGGAACCTTCTCTGTGTCATTGTGATTGTGTTTGCTGCTAATGATTGGGAAAGTTTCTCCTTTGTGTTAGGAGAAAGAATTGAATTGATTTGAAGAGACAGACAGATAGACAGACTGACTATTTTTGGTATTTTATTAGCTCGCTGAGATTCCTTGTGAACCTCATGCCTACATATCCCTAGTGGAAGTCAGAGCTTAATGTAGTTCGGGGAACTAACTAGGGAAATTAATTGTTTTTGGTGCCTTGCTTGAAGCTCAAGGTTGAAGCTTGGAATTAAATCTCTGTTTACAGTAAAGAGACATGAAATCATCTCTACAGAGAGATATTTGTACTATTCTACCACAAACATTTAAAGGAGTGACAGAATAACTGAATTCATTTCATTCAAGAGGGGGACCTTACTTGTGTGTGTGCAAGTATGCCAGTCAGATGCCTCTTAAATGAAAGAAAGATGCTCGTCCAAATTAGGGAAAGTGTACAAGTCTGGGGATGTGCCAGAGCATGTCTTTCAGAGTCCTAAATGGGAGACTTTGATTGAAATTGAAATTGAAATGTTTGTTTGTTTGAATGTGGTAGAGTAGTAAAAATATCTCTTTATAGAGATAAGCTATGTCTATCTACTGTATGAAAGATTTGACTTTAGCTGGCTTGTATGAGGCCCAAGCTTGAGGCTTTTTGATTGATTAATTAATATTATTGACTCTGGGAGATGACTCCACTGAGGGTTAATTACAGGGTATTTTTGTGTTCTGTACAAAGCCCAGAATTGAGGCTGACTCTATTTGGAGAGTGTTTATTTGATGGATTTTATTTGGTGTTCTATACAAAGCCCAGAATTGAGGCTGACTCTAGCTATGGAAAACATTATTTTCTGCCTTGTACAAAGCCCAAGGTTGTGGCGGACTTTTAAATAAATGAATTGAGTATGGATGACTATATGGGGAAAGATCCTAAGGGTTAGGAATTTTTGACACATGAAAAATATTGTTTATCTGCCTTGTACAAAGCCCAAAGTTGTGGCTACTGAGTGATGAAGAACTCACTGGGGAGACTCTATTATCTGCCTTGTACAATGCCCAAGGTTGAGGCTGACTCTTGACAGGGGGGTTTTAGTGTTTGGGTGCCTTGTATGAAGCCCAAGGTTGAGGCTAACTGTTTTTGTTGGTTTTGACTCTACTGAGGAGATTTTATTTATAAAAAGACTGTTTTTCTTTGGAAGCTAACCCTTTCCAGGGATTTTGACTCAGCTGGTGAATTTGTCTATTAAAAGACTGACTTTTATCATGTTTTTTGGAGGCTGACCCTTTCCAGGGGTTTTGACTCTTTTGGGGAAATTATCTCCTAAGAGAATGAAATCTATTTATTTTTTGACATTTATTAATTGACTTTGGAGGCTAACCCTTTCCAGGGGTTTTTATTGAAATGATGGATTGATTTTAATTGACTTTGGAGGCTAACCCTTTCCAGGGATTTTGACATTTTAGACAGATGTTGGAGGCTAACCCTTTCCAGGGGTTTTTATTGAAATGATGGATGGCAGAAAGATTATCTAGTGGAGACTCTTTGTTTAAAGCCCAAGATGAAGGCTGACTCAATGCTGAGGATGACCAAAACATAGATTCTAGACTCTACTAAGGAGGATTGATGAAGATAAGGGTGACAGAGACTGTCCATGTCTCTCATTCCAAAAATGTACTCAATGTGAAATTGAGACAAACTTAGCTTGTTTAAAGTCTGGTTTAAATTGGAAGAAACTCACCAGGGTAGGCTAAAAGGTGACTAAAGACCTGTTCCTATGTTTATAAGAAACCTGATGGGTCCTTGTATACAAGCTCAAGAGGAAGCTGGAAATGCTTTTAAGAAGCCTGTGGGTCCTTGTACAAAGCCCAAGAGGAGGCTAATCGAGGGTCCTTGTTATAGCACAAGAGAAAGCTTATGTAGTTTTGAACTTATTTTGGCTCTAAGCAAATGGGTAAGAGGTTTCACCGGGAATAATTCCTCTTTGGGTGGATGTGTTCTATTTTTTTTGGATTCTAAGGTTTTTGCCAAGATGTTTCACCGGGAATAATTCATCTTGGGGGTTTGAACTACAGATCTCTAATTAGGAAAGAGCCTTCACCGGGAAGACATTCTCAATCCTAGGCCATATTCCTATAATATATATATATAGTTTAGCTGTCCTAAGGTTTATACTCAAACGTAGTTCTAAACTAATATATGCACAGTTTATATTTGACAGTAATTTAAACAAAGACTGTAAATTGAAAGCTTGTAAAGCCTAACCTGGATGGAGTGGAGGCCATTGAAGAAGTATGTACAGAGCCTCAACAGTAATTTTTGTTGTTTTTGTTGATAACAGTTGAATGTATATGATAAACAGTTAATGGTTTTTGAAAACAGAAGAAGTGAAGATGGACAAAGGTCACATAGGTATCTGAAGAGTTTCACCGGGAATAATGCCCTTCAAATACCAGAAGAATGTTTTTGAAAACAGAAAGAAGATTTTGAAAATACAGTTTTGAAAACAAGCTAAGAAGAGAAGGTTTTTGGGACTTACACTCTATTAGAGGCCCACTTAAAAATGATTTACTGTTTATGAAAATAGTTGAAGAAAAGATTGAAATGATATAAGGTTTTGTTGTTTGAAAACCTTAATCATCTGTTTAATCGGAGATTGAAAACAATTTTGTAGATTGACAAAAGTCAACTTAATTAAGGCAAAGATGAAATCTATACCTAATTAAGACCTAAATAAATAGGGTTTTTATCATAACATTATTCACAAAGTAATTAGGTTAAAACAAAATGAATATATATATTTTAAAGTATTTAAGAAAACATTTAAAACATACTATTTTAAACCTAATTAAAATACATGAAATAAATAATATTTTTATGATTTTTTGATTATTTATAAAATATATATATTAATCAACAAGTGTTTAAAAAATGAAGTCAAAATGAATTAATTTGATAAGTTAAATAATTGGTTAAAGTTGTGAAGAAAATGAAGAGGAAAAGTGATAAAAAAATAATGTTTTGGCCTCACCATGGTTTGAACCCACGCCCTTGAAGCCAACAATCAAAACACACACCAATCAGCCAACGCGCGCATGGTGTTATAGAAGGGAATCCATTGCAATATGTATGTTGTCTAATGCATAGAGGAGAAAAAAGAAATAAAATCAAAAGGTCTGGGGCGGGGGGGATTCGAACCCCAGACCTTGGGCACGCGCAACACACAAACACTCTTTACCACTGGGCTATAACGATTTAGTCGTTTATGAAACAACTACCATTCAAAATAAAATAAACTTTAGCCCTGGATTTGAATTTTGCGCGCCACCACCATTGTTGTCTTCAACCTCTAGCTTTTGGATTTTTGAATTTCTGAACTCTCTCAATTCTCAACCATTTGCAAAGATGTAAAGACCAAACTTGCTCTAAATTCTCTCACGATTTCAAATATGTAACTAACATGAATTTATATTAACTACATCTACTGAATTACCTAAAATACGTGAAGAACCCTAAAATTTCAAAATTAAATTAAATGACTATACTGAAAGATAAATGGATGATGATAGAGGGTTTTCAATCCTCTGATGATGCTGAACAAGATAGAATCGAGCTATTTCACAAAAGGTGCTTAAATTAGAGAGGTGAAGTTCAGAAACTTACCTCTGAAAATGGAGATCGTGAGGATGATTGAGAGCACCTGGGTTTGAATGAATGATCTCAATAGCTTCCCTGAGACTCAATGATGCTAACTAGATGCTTATTGTAGCCTGAATCCTTCTGAATTGTTCTATGGACCTCCCTCGATTTGAGCTTCAAGTGGACATGGAGGTTGTTGAATCCTGAGTTACAGATGAGCTGCAGCCATCTGGTTAGCTTCACTATGACCTGAGGAGTGTGTCTGGATGATTGGCTTGCCTTGAAACCTTCTGAATCACTCCATGGACCTCCAACTGCAAGTGCTTCAAAGTGAGAGCAACAATGGTGTTCCTCCACCTACAGAAGTGATCCAGGTGCTTGGATCACCTCAAATGACCTCCCTTGAGATGTTAGAATGCTCACTTCCCAAAGATAAGCTTTGGTTTGAAGAAATCGATTCTTCTTGCCAAAGAACTTTGAAAAACAATGAACAAGAGGAGAGAAGGAGAAAGCAAGTAATATGGTTGCTTTGGTGTGTTTTTGAATGAGGAATGCATCTGTATTTATAGGCAAATGGATCAGTATAGCTGCAGAGGAGTGAGCTTCCTTAGTGAAGTTGATTTGCTTTCTTAGCCATGAAGGAATTTTGCAAATATCTCTTATGCAATGATGAGAATTTTGATTCCATTTGATCAATCCCCTAGCCCTCGATTTTGCTTGATCTTAGGGGACAATTCTGAGCCAGAAATGAGCTCTAATTGGTTGGTGAGAAGATTCCTTGGGTGATTCATCAATTTGCCATAAATTCACAAATGTAATCATTACATAATCACATGTTCTTGTTTTTTAGAATCTTCTTCAATCCTTATGGCATGGTGAAAATGAATGCATGGCATGGTTTCAGATGTGTTATGGGTCGTGTAGCATCCATAAGAGAGGTTATTTGCACAAAATTTGCAAAGTCCAAAAGTGTCCATGACCTATAATTTTACTTCATGAGGCCAACTTTGAACAAGCATAACTCCTAGCTCAAATTGAATTTGGAGAAGGTTGAACACAATTTGGAAAGCCCTAAACATCTACTTCAAATCATTAGTTTATGTCTTCTTCAGAATCATTTGGGAAATTTGTGAAAAATGAGCCCAAAGTTGGATGAAAACTAGGTTAAAACACTTAGAAAAATTTCTAAGTGTTTATGACCTAAACTTCAAAATTTCCAAAACTTCATAAATGGTTGATCTTTTGAAAAAAGTTCCTTTGTAAGATGTTGTTTTATTTTGCAAGATCTACAACTTTCATGTTGGAAGTTTTTTGAGTTGTGTAGGTGAAATTTTGAGATCTCACCATGCCTTCAAAAACCCTAATTCCCGACTTTTCGCTCCTTGATGAATTTCTTTGAATTTCTTTGGCCAAATGACTTTGACATCCATATATTGATGATATTGATCTTTGGAAGTCATTTTTTGACCAAAAACCTTAAAAGTCAATGATGATCCTTCACAGTTGACTTTTTCCTGACAAAGTGAATTTTTGGGCTTTTGTGTAGAAATAGGATCTTCCCCACAAATAGATGATATAAATGGATTATATGGAGGTAGTAGAGATCCTTGAATCATGTCTTGAGTTTTGGATTCATGCCCTGATCAGAAGTCAACTATCTTGGTGAATTAGGTCAAAACCCTAATTTGTCGACCATGTGAAAGTAATGACTGTAGACTTTGAATTGAAGTGTGATGTCCAGTAGACCTTGTAATATGAGTTATTTGAAGATGATTGATGTCTTTGAATGACCCTCTGAGGTTTTTTAGGGTTTCCCAAATGTGATCCCTGATTTCAGTCCTTGATAGGCTCAGAACCCTAGTCTGGCGACCTGAGTAAACCTGTACTCATATGACTGGATGTCTAATCAATCATAGATGAGAAAAGTGAAGTCTTTGAGCCTCATGATTGTATTAGGGACTAATCCTTGTATTGATTGATCCTTTGCCTGAGCTTTCTTGTCTTTGAGCATCCTCGATTAGGTACCAGATGGAGAAATGACTGCTCTGGGTACTTGTCTTGACCTGATGAAAAATCCTGAAGATATGTCATCTCAGGGGGGTCAAAAATTAGGGTATGACAGATGCCCCTATTTAAGTTTCTTTTATCTGGAGGGAGAGAGATTGAGATCTCGATCTCTCCTGCGTAAAAGAGACTTAAATATCAAAGAATGCCCGAATTTTGGGCGCTCCTGAGATGTTGTAATTGATAAAATCTTTGCATGATTTGATCCTGTTGTCGCGCTTGGCGGGGGACGAGGAGACAAACTCCTGTAGAAATACTTGATGTGGATTCTGGAGAATGGATGGCAATGTAGGATGCGCAATCCATCTTCTTTAACTAAGTGTTGATACTTAGAAAAAGGTAAACAACCTCCTCTCGTTCCGGATGTCCAAATCTCGAAACTGGTCTTAGTTGCGTTTGGACAATATCTCAGATAAAGAGAAAATCTCCAAAGGTCTGTTTCCTCATCAAACTTCTTACCAGCGCTTGGAGGTAAGATGCCATTTGACGGCTGTAGAGAAACTTCAAATGTTTGTTTCCTCGTCAAACTTCTTATCAGCGCTTGGAGATAAGATGCCATTCGACGGTAGTAAAGAAACTTCATCATCCTCCCTTTTGACTTGACGTCTTTGAAAGATTGTCATATGGGCCCATGATCTTTTGAGGGGCTAATGACTTCGTTTGAAGGCGGATGAACTGTTTTCGGGGTGAAAACTGCCATTCGTTAACTGATGCCTGGGGAATCAACGAACTATTTTCCTAAGAGGAAAACTGCCATTCATCGACTCTGTGGGGAGTTAAGCATCCCAGAAACAGACAAACTGTTTGAAGAAACTGCCATTTGTCGATCTCTTGAGTATTTAGCAGACAAACTGTCTTTTCTTGGGAAAAGACTGCCATTTGCCAATCGCTAGGGGAGCAAACTGTCTTCTACTGGGAGAGACTGCCATTCGTCGACCCGTCTTCTGCTGAAAGAGACTGCCATTTACTGACTTTGTTGTGATAGAAAGTGAGCAAACTGTCTTCTGCTGAAAGAGACTGCCATTTACTGACTTTGTTGTGATAGAAAGTGAGCAAACTGTCTTCTGCTGAAAGAGACTGCCATTTACTGACTTTGTTGTGATAGAAAGTGAGCAAACTGTCTTCTGCTGAAAGAGACTGCCATTTACTGACTTTGTTGTGATAGAAAGTGAGCAAACTGTCTTCTGCTGAAAGAGACTGCCATTTGCTGACTTTGTTGTGATAGAAAGTGAGCAAACTGTCTTCTGCTGAAAGAGACTGCCATTTACTGACTTTGTTGTGATAGAAAGTGAGCAAACTGTCTTCTGCTGAAAGAGACTGCCATTTACTGACTTTGTTGTGATAGAAAGTGAGCAAACTGTCTTCTGCTGAAAGAGACTGCCATTTACTGACTTTGTTGTGATAGAAAGTGAGCAAACTGTCTTCTGCTGAAAGAGACTGCCATTTGCTGACTTTGTTGGGGAATCTGAACTATCTTCTGGATGAAGACTATCATTTGCTGACTCCGCTGGGGAATCATTTGTAGATCTGCTGGGAGATTCTGAATTATTTTCTTTGACGAAAAAGAAGGTGGCATCTCTCGACCTTGCTGGGGAAATACCAAACCTCTGGGGAATTCCAAAATGCAAAGCAGATTATCTTATCTGAAGAAGACTGTCGAATGTGGCTCTGCAGGAGAATCTTGGCTGAGGAATTCCAAAAGTGAACAAACTATCTCTTTGAGGGAGACTACCATCTATTGACTTGCTTGGGGAAATCTCTCTACATGGATTGTTGTCTTGAAGGAAAAAGTTTCTCCAGGACTTGCAGGGGAAACTTGAGTTCATGCCCTCATGACTCGGGCATTCTCATGATTAAAAGCCTAATTTGACTATGCAGTTGTGATGTAATGTATGCATGAATATTATGACAATTATAAAATGTAAAGTGAATGTGAATAGAATTGTCGCGGATGTAAAATCCTAATGATACGACTTGAATTCTTGTTGATCAGGAGATGTCCTCTTCTTGGAGTTCGAACTCTCTCGGGAATATCTGGTTATTAGTTGTCCGCTGTTTGAAATGAGTAATATGAATTGAAGTGAAGATCCGTCATCGGGAGATGTTCGCAAAGCGACCTCATGGGGAAATCTTGGTTCCCGGGGTCTCAACCGTTCTCGGAGCAACTGTTTGCATTCTTCCTATTGTTTGTAAACCTTAGAAAGAAATTTCACCTTTATTTTTGCAAGTAAATTCATTTTTATTTTATGAAAACATTTGTTTCAAGAAATTGACTGTTTAAATTTAAAATGCATTTCAAGAAACTGAATAAGACTAGATTGCAAAGGAAAGCACAAGGCTCAAATTATTATATATGGAATGGTAATCAGCCAAATGCTTGATTCCATGGAGTATTTACAAAGTTGGAAATTGGTAATTTTCGGGAAAAGGGCTACGATGAAACGTGACGACCGTTATCTTTCCCTTCCACTCCAAGTCGCGCTGTATTCGTGCTTCGTAGAAGATGACCTACTGCTGATGAACACTCCGCTATGGATTTTGAATGATCAAGTTTGTCCTGAACACAGTTACTTGCCATATATCCCTAACTTTTGCGTAAACTACCCCTTTCGGGTTTTAAGTTTACCGGGATTATTTATTATTATATTTTTTTTTATGTCTCTAACTTTTGCCTGAATCGCCCTTTCGGGTTTTCGATTCACCGAGACGCTCTTTTTTGCCTAAGTCGCTCTTTGCGAGTTTTCAACTTAGCGAGCTGTTCTTTTTGTTTATTTAGGCGAAGTATTTCTTGACTGCGTCGACGTTCACAGGACGGGTGAATTCTTCTCCATCCATAGTCGTGAGTATTAAGGCTCCTCCTGAGAAAGCTCTCTTGACCACGTAGGGGCCGTCATAATTGGGAGTCCATTTCCCTCTCGAATCTGTGAGAAAAGATTGAATCTTTTTGAGTACAAGGTCGCCTTCTTTGATTGTGCGAGGTCGAACCTTTTTGTCGAAAGCTTTCTTCATTCTTTGTTGATATAGCTGTCCGTGGCATAAAGCTGTCATGCGCTTTTCTCTTTGTCTCGTCTTGCTGTCCAAGGTCACAACCCATGGAGTCTTCTAAGACGGTTAAGTACATTATCAAAGGTCTTCCTTCCACTGGAGGAGACAAGATGGGTGGTTCGAGCAGATATTCCTTAATGCTGTCGAACGCTTTCTGACAATCGTCTGTCCAGACGCAACTCTGATTTTTCCGTAGAAGTTTGAAAATAGGAGCGCAAGTTGCAGTCATGAGATATATGAATCTCGAGATGTAATTCAGACGTCCAAGAAATCCTCTAACTTGTTTCTCGGTTCTGGGTGAAGGCATTTCTTGAATTGCCTTGACTTTGTCTGGATCTACTTCAATTCCTCGTTTGCTGACAATGAAACCAAGGAGTTTTCCTGAGTAGACACCAAAGGTACACTTGTTGGGGTTCAGGCGAAGCTGAAACTTCCGTAAGCGTTGAAATAACTTTGTCAGATTCTGTATGTGATCTTCTTCATTTTCTGATTTGGCAATCATGTCGTCCACATAGACTTCCACTTCTTTATGCATCATGTCGTGGAAAAGCGTAGTCATGGCCCTTTGATAAGTTGCCCCTGCGTTCTTTAGTCCAAAAGGCATAACACGGTAGCAGAACGTGCCCCAGGGGGTGATGAAAGCTGTTTTTTCCATGTCTTCAGGTGCCATTTTGATTTGGTTATATCCTGAAAATCCGTCCATGAATGAGAAAACTTTGGATTTTGCTGTACTGTCTACCAACATATCAATATGTGGTAAAGGAAAATCATCCTTAGGGCTAGCTTTGTTCAAATCTCTGTAGTCGACGCACATGCGGACTTTTCCGTCTTTCTTAGGAACGGGAACAATGTTAGCTAACCACTGAGGGTATTCTGAAGTGACGAGGAAACCTGCGTTGATCTGCTTTTGAACTTCCTCTTTGATTTTCATGGCCATCTCCGGATGAGTTCTTCTCAATTTTTGCTTGACCGGAGGGCATTCTGCTTTTAATGGCAAGTGATGCTCCACTATACTGGTATCCAACCCTGGCATATCTTGATAAGACCAAGCGAAGACATCTGAGAATTCTTTGAGTAGCTGTATCAAACTCTCTCTGATCTCTGAACTGAGCGAAGCTCCAATCTTAACCTCTTTTCTGTTTCCATCGGAACCAAGGTTAATGATCTCTAGAGGCTCATTGTATGGCTGAATGGCCTCTTCCTTTTGTTGAAGTAACCGTGAAATTTCCTTTGATATTTCTTCGTCTTCTTCTTCCTCTGCCTCGAATACAGGAAACTCAAAGCTTGGAGAAGTCATACGGTCGCACGTTTCAACGGGGTATTTTATGATTAATCTGCATATGTGTGATAAGTTTTATTTAGACAACGAGGGAAGACTCGGTGTATGCAGTTAATGATTTTTGATGTTTTTTAAGGGTGTTTTTTAGGATTACCAATTTCCGAAAAAAGAAAAGGAAAAACTAAACGAAGGAACAGAATGACATTTTTATTTATGGACAGTCATTTCTTGAAACAAAGACCCTATAAAACAAAACTCTATTGCTTTGGGCGAAGCAAAGAGGGACATTTAACTAAGAAATAGTAAAATGCAAAGCCCTATGAAACATCTCTTCACCCTGGGCTATGGTGAGAGGACAAAATAACGGTGAAAGTTCCTACTTAGGAGTGCGAACAACAGTTGAAACTTCAACAGCTGTCCAGTAGTGGCGAACCCCATTGTGCACTAAGTAATCTGGAACCTTAGGCTTAAGCTGGCCTGTGGTAGGTCTTGATTTACCAACCACTGTCTTTGCAACACTCAGACGATCTTCTTCTACTTCAGCAGACTGAGCGGTGTGAGCATACCCATTTCCAAGTGGAGTATGTCGGACTTTCTTTTGAGGAAACTTCCAATCTTCTGAATGGAGAGACTCGTTGTCGGAGACACTTTCGAGATCATCCTCTTCTGTATTTTGGTCTTGCTCTTCTCCCAAGATGGCATTGACTAGATATGTGAACTCTAGATCCTTAGCCTCGGAAGGTGACTTGGGGATATAATCCTCAATGATGACTTCACCAGTAGGTGATGCTGAATAGCAAGGGTTATACATCTCTTTTGGCTGAGAGAGGTACTCAAAATCACTGTTCCATCCAGTTGGAACAATATCTTCAAGAGAGATTCTTGAACTTTCAGGAGCGGAGTATTTCACCATGTAGTCGAATTTTCCGCTTGGTTCTCCTAATGTATCCCAAGTCTCTTCGGGGATAGGAGGAACTTCTTCTGATGAACCATGACTTCTGGTGGTGAAGCTGTTAGTAACTTCATCACTGCTTGGTTGAGTCTTACTTTCAGATTCTTCATTTGGATAACAGCAAAGTGGTTCAGACTCTGATAGGGCGATGTATCCTGATTTGTGAAGATAGGATAACCATTCCTCTTCATCGGTGCTTTCCGTATCGATGATATTGACTGTTTGTTGAACAGGTTGAAGAAAACCTCCACTGCAGAAAGTTTCTTGAATAGGGAGAACTACTTCAATCCCTGGGATAGCTTTTGATGATGTCGGAAAGAATCCAATTCCCGTTCTGTTCTTGTTGTTGGTAGGAATATTAATGTGCCCCCAACCACTGGTTGTGCCATCCTTCACAACTTGGATTGCATCTTTGTATGAAGAGATAGACGCTGCTTTCTCCTTTCCTTTGTCTAAGGAAAGTGCTTGGAATTTAGTTCCAACAACTTCTTTTGGTTCTATGTCGGAGAATGATGACAGGTTGCTGACGATCAGAGCTCGTTCTCCACATACGGTTACCAATTTGTCATTCCTTATGAACTTCAGTTTCTGATGAAGTGTTGAAGTAATTGCCCCAGCCTCATGAATCCATGGGCGACCTAGCAAACAACTGTATTGTGCTGGAATATCCATAACTTGGAAAGTGATTTTGAACGTCTGAGGTCCAATAGTTATGGGAAGATCTACTTCTCCGAAAACTGACTTCCTTGATCCATCAAATGCTTTGACGATGACATGACTTTTTCTTAGAGGGTAATCTTCGAAAGATAATCTTGATAATGTTGATTTAGGCATGACGTTGAGAGAGGATCCATTGTCTATTAGGACTCCTGTGAGTGTATCACCCATGCAGCCAACTGAGATGTGAAGTGGAAGATTGTGGTCCACTCCTTCTTCAGGAAGATCTTCGTCACAGAAACTTAGGCTAGTTCCGGCGGAGATGTTGGCAACGATGTTGTTGAATTGGCTTATTGTAACACTTGGTTCTACGAAAGCTTGTTCCAAAACTTTCTGTAGAGCTTCCCTATGAGCTTCAGAACTCAATAGCAGGGAAAGAACAGAAATCCTAGACGGAGTATGTAGTAATTGATCTACAATGTTGTATTCACTCCTCTGGATTAACTTCAAGATCTCATCATTTTCTTTCGCTTGAACAGCATTGGTCGGAAGATTGTCTTGCCTATGTGGTACTTCCTCCGAAGGTTTCTCCACATTTTCTGTTGTTCTGTTGAAGACTCGTCCACTTCTGGTGACTCGACTAACATCAGCAATGTTGACAACAGACGGTAATGGTATTTCCTTACCATTTTCAATGAATGTAGCGTTGTACTTGTATGGTATAGCCTTGCTGGACTCATACGGTACAGGACCTGGTAAGTAGATGACTAGCGGTGCAACTGCTGTCTTCCTGCTATCATACTTAACTTGCATAGGTTCAACTTGATTAATTTGAGGAGATACGGTAAAGACTTCATCATCTTCTCTGTTGGCAAGAACAGTAATGGTATTGTCATCCATCAGCTTTTGAATGTCGTTGCGAACACGCAAACATCCTTGTGAATCCCTTCGGCAGATTCTGCATCTACTGTAAGCGTGGAAATCTGTTCCAAAGTAGGCAAGTCCATTTAAAGTTTTGTGGAACCTGACTACCGATCCTTCAAGGTCTTCAACTTTGTAGATTTTGTATTCTCCTGGACATCCTTGAACCATGTTGATGTCATGTTCAGTTCTGACTCGGATATGTTGAATCCATCCTAAGTCCATTTGTTCTTGTAATGCAGCTTGAACTACGGCACATCCTTGATTATTCTTTGGACAAATTTCGCATGTGAAGTAGTTGTGAGGTGGTACATGACCGTACCCAGCTTGTTTAGCGTGCATCTTGACAAGATTTTCCCCTATCTGACGAATGTCGTAGATTTGAATGACGTTGGGGTGTTGGTCTATCAGATTTACTGAAGCTTCTTTGTGCTGCGGCAAAGGATTTGCTTGGACGTTTGGATTAGTATCTTTGAAGGATAGCATTCCGCTCTTCACTAATCGTTGGACGTCAATCTTGAAAGAGAAACAGTTCTCAATATTGTGACCTGGTGCCCCCTGATGATAGGGACAAGATTGGTCAGCCTTATACCATGGTGAGGAACTGTTTGTAGGATTTGGAGGACTCCTTGTCTGAATGAGTCCTTTTGCCAGTAATGTTGGAAACAATTCTGCATACGGCATTGGTACGGGGTCAAAGGCAGGATACCTTGGAGCCCGATTGTTGTAATTTGGAGGTCGAACCTGCTGCTGAGGTTGCTGCGACCTTTGTTGAGTTTGTTGTTGCGAAACCTGAGGTTGATAAGCTGGCGCTGAGTTAACAACCGGAGTTATTGTTGCAACTTGAGGTTGGAATTTCTTCTTGATTTTGTGTAAGACATTGCTGACATCTTGATCCTTTTTCTTCTGGAAAGAACTTCCATACTTCCTTGGACCAACAGAAGATTCTGGTTCTTTGTTCAAGCGTCCTTCTCGAACTGCTTCTTCTAAACGCACACCCATGTTTACCATCTCGGTAAAGTCACTTGGTGCACTTGCAACCATTCGTCCGTAGTAAAATGGACTCAAAGTTTTGAGATAGATTTTTGTCATTTCTTTCTCTTCAAGTGGTGGACAAATTTGAGCAGCAACTTCACGCCATCTCTGAGCGTATTCCTTGAAGCTTTCTCTATCCTTTTGAGTCATGGCCCGGAGTTGATCTCTGTCGGGAGCCATATCCAGATTGTACTTATACTGTTTGACGAAGGCCTCTCCGAGGTCTCGAAAAGTACGAATCTCTGAACTGTCCAAGTTCATGTACCATTTGAGTGCAGCACCAGTCAGGCTGTCTTGAAAATAATGAATGAGCAATTGTTGATTATCAGTCTGAGTTGACATTCTTCGAGCGTACATCACAAGATGACTTTGTGGGCATGAATTCCCTTTGTACTTCTCGAATTCTGGTACTTTGAATTTGTGAGGAATCTTAACATTTGGAACCAGACAGAGGTCTGCAGCATTCTTTCCAAATAGATCTTGTCCTCGGAGAGTCTTGAGTTCCTTCTGCATTTGCAGAAACTGTTCTTGGAACTCGTCCAATCTTTCATACACGCCAGCATCCTCACTTGGAGCGTGATGATATACTTGTCCGCCTTGCGGGGGAAAAGTATGCATAATGGGCTGTGGAGAAGCCATGACAGCAGATCTTGGAATCTCAGCATTCTGTTGTGCGAAACCCATTGCCGTTGCTCTTGGAACTTCAATTTCCAGAGGTTTGTAACCCTCCGGTGGACGCATATCCATGGTGACTTTTGGAGCTTCAGAAGCTGGAGGTATGTACCCTTCTGGAGTAAAGTTATACGGCATGCCCCAAGGTCGATCAGGCGGCATGGTATACTGAGGAATAGGAGTAGAAACAATCTCGGAAACCACAGTCCTTTGTGGTTCTTCTGGCGTTGGTCGATTCTGCGCAACTACCAGGGCTTCTACCATACTATTGAGTCTTTCAACAGTACCTTTGAGAGTATTAATCTCTTCTCTGAGTTCTTCATTCTCTTGCTCAAAGTCTTCCATTCTTTTCTTGCGACTTGAACGAGTGTTGTATGGATGAGACAGCTTGAAAGTCTTGGTTCACCTCCTTCTCCTCCTCTCTTTCTGGAGAAAGGAAAGTGACTATTAGATCCGCGACAATTCTCGTGTCAGTGCGTACGACTAAAGCGATGTATGATATGCAATTAAGTTATTATTTTTCAAGGAAACACCATAATTACGTTATGAAACATCAAACTTTTATTAATTAAGCGAAAACGCCGTTTTTACACACTTTGAAAATGGAAATACAGAGAAACTGAGAGAAAGGACTCTAAAACTTTGATGATGAGCCGACTTCACGTTCTAACATCTTCTTCTGTTTCTTGAGCTGAGCGTTCTCTGACGTGAGCTGATCGATGATCCAGGAAGCAGGAGGGATATGATGAGAAAGTGACGTTTGTGTCACTTGTCGATCGAGCACTTCAAGTAACTCATCCTTCCTTCTTAGGATGTTCTGAATTTCAACATTTTCCGTGTTGACAATTCGATACTTGTTCCTCCAAGCATTCCTTTCTTGGCATACCTTGTTTAATGCCGCTTGCAGTTTTTCAACATCGGTGGAGAAAAGGTAAATTGGTTCCCTTAGGGGAATAGGTTCTTGATGTTGATATGGCATCCTGAGCTTGAATGCTCTGACGCGTACCCATTGAAGGTAAGGATCCAGGGAGATGCAAAGATGTTTTCCTAACAATCTTCTCCCTTTGCTGTGAACAAGACGCCAGGCTTGGACAATTTCCTTCTTCAGCATGTTGCCATGATCGTCGATGTTCTTGAAGAACAGACCCTCCAATTGGATGTTACTTGGAATATTTTTCATGGGATAGCCGTATTGACGACGGGCTAAAGCTGGATTGTAACTGATTCCTCCCTTAGTTCCAATAAGGGGTATGTTGGGGAAACTTCCGCAACTGAAGATGATCTTGGTTTCGTCGTTGTCAGGACTACACCAATCAATGTCTGTATGAGTGAGAGACATGATTTTCTGTGACCAGTAAAGGCCATCCCTCATGTTCCAGAAAGTGCTAGACTTTGGCAGGTGTGAAACGAACCATTCGTATAACAACGGTACGCAGCATGTGATTAATCCTCCTCGCTGCAGGTTTCTTGAATGCACAGAGTGATAAGCATCCGCAAGCAAGGTTGGAACTGGATTTCCAATTAAGAAGATCTTAATTGCGTTGATGTCGACGAAATCGTTAATGTTAGGGAACAAAAACAATCCGTAGATAAGCAAAGCCAAGACTTCCTCAAAAGCGCTCATATCTTGGATGCTGACGAAGTACCGAGCTTGATCAAACAGGAATTTGGAGGGCAATCCTTGAATTCCTCCTCTACTCACCATATGAGTTCTGATGTCGACTACGTTCAAAGGAGTAGTTGCAGCAATGATAACGTCGTCAGGATTCTTTTCCAAACCGGAGTACGGATCTTGCGCGTACACGGGTATTCCAATCAGACGAGAGTACTCCTCTAACGTAGGCATGAGCTGATAATCTGGAAAGGTGAAGCAGTGATACGTTGGATCGTAAAACTGTACCAAGGTGGGAAGGATCCCATCCACCATGTTGGTATTGAGCAAAGGCAGAAGTTTTCCATACTTCTCCTTGAAAGCCTGGGGGTTGACCACCAGTTTTCCGAGCTTTCCCAGTTCCTCGACCTGGGGAATCTTGAAGGTGTATTTCCTAGCTCTCTTTCTTCCATAATCCATGGTATAGATCCTTAAGTCCTTTCTCCGTTTCTCTCTTTCTATGAAGTTCAAAACGTTCGTTATTTAGTTTCCTTGAAAAACGACTCGAAAAAGACTCTTTTTGTTTTTAGTTGTTTATTAATGAATGATGCATGAATGCATGAATGCACACACAAGAGTTTTAAACAAACATGGCGTTGAAGGGTATAGTGGTCATGAAGTCAAAACGCAGTCTCCCGCCCCAATGGTAAACTAAGGTTAAGGATTTTTGTACCTGTAGAACGGGTTCTAGGGGTCTCAGAGTTTTTGCTCAACCTTAAAGATACGTTGATTGGTATCTATAAGAGAGTTTTCTCTGAGTGTAGTATCTGCGTGACAATTACTTCCGTAATCACCGCTCTACGTCCTAAAAAAGGCTTTAAGTGGGGTTAATGTGTTTCTAGGTCCTCCTGGTACAAATCAGTCTCGGAATGCAGTGGCGCAGTTAATCACAACCAGCCAGGCAAATCCCAAGAGTAGATTTGGAAACCAAGATTAGAGGGCCTTCACCGGGAAGACATCCTCCATCCTATCTTATGTTGCACTCAAATCCGGGTATAGGATTTCTCACCACAAGGGGGAATCAAGCCCTTTCCCGATACAGAATAAACAAAATAAACAAATATATATGCAACAAACACATGATATGACACAGAGGTTAGGCAGGACCTCTCTTGTTTGAGGGGGAATTTGGCATCCCTAATTCCTCATTGGGGCTGGACCAGCAACAGGTCAACCATTGGTTTGGATGAAAAACCAAGGTTTTGAACACTTATATCCCCAGCAGAGTCGCCATTTTTCTGTGGTGTCGTTTTCTTTACCTCCCCGTTTCACTTGGGAGGACGGCACGCTAAACCCTTCACGCGAAATTTGGAAGGAGAATGCGCCCGTGGTGGGATGAATTTTATTTCAGTTCTTCCTACGATATCACACGAACTTTCTTATTTGTCCTACGAGTAGGAAAGGGGAAAAAAGATCTCAACTAAACCCTAGGAGTTTGCTAAGTGTGGGGATTTACACCTAGACTAGAAATTCTGGAGTCCGGGAGGTCGGTTATACATAGGGAAGTGTTTAAACACCCTACATATCTGTAGTACTCTACAGGAACCTTCTCTGTGTCATTGTGTTTGTGTTTGCTGCTAATGATTGGGAAAGTTTCTCCTTTGTGTTAGGAGAAGGAATTGAATTGATTTGAAAAGACAGACAGACAGACAGACTGACTATTTTTGGTATTTTATTAGCTCGCTGAGATTCCTTGTGAACCTCATGCCTACATATCCCTAGTGGAAGTCAGAGCTTAATGTAGTTCGGGGAACTAACTAGGGAAATTAATTGTTTTTGGTGCCTTGCTTGAAGCTCAAGGTTGAAGCTTGGAATTAAATCTCTGTTTACAGTAAAGAGACATGAAATTATCTCTACAGAGAGGTATTTGTACTATTCTACCACAAACATTTAAAGGAGTGACAGAATAACTGAATTCATTTCATTCAAGAGGGGGACCTTACTTGTGTGTGTGCAAGTATGCCAGTCAGATGCCTCTTAAATGAAAGAAAGATGCTCGTCCAAATTAGGGAAAGTGTACAAGTCTGGGGATGTGCCAGAGCATGTCTTTCAGAGTCCTAAATGGGAGACTTTGATTGAAATTGAAATTGAAATGTTTGTTTGTTTGAATGTGGTAGAGTAGTAAAAATATCTCTTTATAGAGATAAGCTATGTCTATCTACTGTATGAAAGATTTGACTTTAGCTGGCTTGTATGAGGCCCAAGCTTGAGGCTTTTTGATTGATTAATTAATATTATTGACTCTGGGAGATGACTCCACTGAGGATTAATTACAGGGTATTTTTGTGTTCTGTACAAAGCCCAGAATTGAGGCTGACTCTACTTAGGGAGACTCTATTTTATGTGCCTTGTACAAAGCCCAAGGTTGTGGCTGACTCTAGCTAGGGAAAACATTATTTTCTGCCTTGTACAAAGCCCAAGGTTGTGGCGGACTCTTAAATGAATTAAGTATGGATGACTATATGGGGAAAGATCCTAAGTGTTAGGAATCTTTGACACATGAAAGATATGGTTTATCTGCCTTGTACAAAGCCCAAGGTTGTGGCTACTGAGTGATGAAGAACTCACTGGGGAGACTCTATTATCTGCCTTGTACAATGCCCAAGGTTGAGGCTGACTCTTGACAGGGGAGTTTTATTGTTTGGGTGCCTTGTATGAAGCCCAAGGTTGAGGCTAACTGTTTTTGTTGGTTTTGACTCTACTGAGGAGATTTTATTTATTAAAAGACTGTTTTTCTTTGGAAGCTAACCCTTTCCAGGGATTTTGACTCAGCTGGTGAATTTGTCTGTTAAAAGACTGACTTTTATCATGTTTTTTGGAGGCTGACCCTTTCCAGGGGTTTTGACTCTTTTGGGGAAATTATCTCCTAAGAGAATGAAATCTATTTATTTTTTGACATTTATTAATTGACTTTGGAGGCTAACCCTTTCCAGGGGTTTTTATTGAAATGATGGATTGATTTTAATTGACTTTGGAGGCTAACCCTTTCCAGGGATTTTGACATTTTAGACAGATGTTGGAGGCTAACCCTTTCCAGGGGTTTTTATTGAAAAGTGGATGGCAGAAAGATTATCTAGTGGAGACTCTTTGTTTAAAGCCCAAGATGAAGGCTGACTCAATGCTGAGGATGACCAAAACATAGATCCTAGACTCTACTAAGGAGGATTGATGAAGATAAGGGTGACAGAGACTGTCCATGTCTCTCATTCCAAAAATGTACTCAATGTGAAATTGAGACAAACTTAGCTTGTTTAAAGTCTGGTTTAAATTGGAAGAAACTCACCAGGGTAGGCTAAAAGGTGACTAAAGACCTGTTCCTATGTTTATAAGAAACCTGATGGGTCCTTGTATACAAGCTCAAGAGGAAGCTGGAAATGCTTTTAAGAAGCCTGTGGGTCCTTGTACAAAGCCCAAGAGGAGGCTAATCGAGGGTCCTTGTTATAGCACAAGAGAAAGCTTATGTAGTTTTGAACTTATTTTGGCTCTAAGCAAATGGGTAAGAGGTTTCACCGGGAATAATTCCTCTTTGGGTGGATGTGTCCTATTTTTTTTGGATTCTAAGGTTTTTGCCAAGATGTTTCACCGGGAATAATTCATCTTGGGGGTTTGAACTACAGATCTCTAATTAGGAAAGAGCCTTCACCGGGAAGACATTCTCAATCCTAGGTCATATTCCTATAATATATATATATAGTTTAACTGTCCTAAGGTTTATACTCAAACGTAGTTCTAAACTAATATATGCACAGTTTATATTTGACAGTAATTTAAACAAAGACTGTAAATTGAAAGCTTGTAAAGCCTAACCTGGATGGAGTGGAGGCCATTGAAGAAGTATGTACAGAGCCTCAACAGTAATTTTTGTTGTTTTTGTTGATAACAGTTGAATGTATATGATAAACAGTTAATGGTTTTTGAAAACAGAAGAAGTGAAGATGGACAAAGGTCACATAGGTATCTGAAGAGTTTCACCGGGAATAATGCCCTTCAAATACCAGAAGAATGTTTTTGAAAACAGAAAGAAGATTTTGAAAATACAGTTTTGAAAACAAGCTAAGAAGAGAAGGTTTTTGGGACTTACACTCTATTAGAGGCCCACTTAAAAATGATTTACTGTTTATGAAAATAGTTGAAGAAAAGATTGAAATGATATAAGGTTTTGTTGTTTGAAAACCTTAATCATCTGTTTAATCGGAGATTGAAAACAATTTTGTAGATTGACAAAAGTCAACTTAATTAAGGCAAAGATGAAATCTATACCTAATTAAGACCTAAATAAATAGGGTTTTTATCATAACATTATTCACAAAGTAATTAGGTTAAAACAAAATGAATATATATATTTTAAAGTATTTAAGAAAACATTTAAAACATACTATTTTAAACCTAATTAAAATACATGAAATAAATAATATTTTTATGATTTTTTGATTATTTATAAAATATATATATTAATCAACAAGTGTTTAAAAAATGAAGTCAAAATGAATTAATTTGATAAGTTAAATAATTGGTTAAAGTTGTGAAGAAAATGAAGAGGAAAAGTGATAAAAAAATAATGTTTTGGCCTCACCATGGTTTGAACCCACGCCCTTGAAGCCAACAATCAAAACACACACCAATCAGCCAACGCGCGCATGGTGTTATAGAAGGGAATCCATTGCAATATGTATGTTGTCTAATGCATAGAGGAGAAAAAAGAAATAAAATCAAAAGGTCTGGGGCGAGGGGGATTCGAACCCCAGACCTTGGGCACGCGCAACACACAAACACTCTTTACCACTGGGCTATAACGATTTAGTCGTTTATGAAACAACTACCATTCAAAATAAAATAAACTTTAGCCCTGGATTTGAATTTTGCGCGCCACCACCATTGTTGTCTTCAACCTCTAGCTTTTGGATTTTTGAATTTCTGAACTCTCTCAATTCTCAACCATTTGCAAAGATGTAAAGACCAAACTTGCTCTAAATTCTCTCACGATTTCAAATATGTAACTAACATGAATTTATATTAACTACATCTACTGAATTACCTAAAATACGTGAAGAACCCTAAAATTTCAAAATTAAATTAAATGACTATACTGAAAGATAAATGGATGATGATAGAGGGTTTTCAATCCTCTGATGATGCTGAACAAGATAGAATCGAGCTATTTCACAAAAGGTGCTTAAATTAGAGAGGTGAAGTTCAGAAACTTACCTCTGAAAATGGAGATCGTGAGGATGATTGAGAGCACCTGGGTTTGAATGAATGATCTCAATAGCTTCCCTGAGACTCAATGATGCTAACTAGATGCTTATTGTAGCCTGAATCCTTCTGAATTGTTCTATGGACCTCCCTCGATTTGAGCTTCAAGTGGACATGGAGGTTGTTGAATCCTGAGTTACAGATGAGCTGCAGCCATCTGGTTAGCTTCACTATGACCTGAGGAGTGTGTCTGGATGATTGGCTTGCCTTGAAACCTTCTGAATCACTCCATGGACCTCCAACTGCAAGTGCTTCAAAGTGAGAGCAACAATGGTGTTCCTCCACCTACAGAAGTGATCCAGGTGCTTGGATCACCTCAAATGACCTCCCTTGAGATGTTAGAATGCTCACTTCCCAAAGATAAGCTTTGGTTTGAAGAAATCGATTCTTCTTGCCAAAGAACTTTGAAAAACAATGAACAAGAGGAGAGAAGGAGAAAGCAAGTAATATGGTTGCTTTGGTGTGTTTTTGAATGAGGAATGCATCTGTATTTATAGGCAAATGGATCAGTATAGCTGCAGAGGAGTGAGCTTCCTTAGTGAAGTTGATTTGCTTTCTTAGCCATGAAGGAATTTTGCAAATATCTCTTATGCAATGATGAGAATTTTGATTCCATTTGATCAATCCCCTAGCCCTCGATTTTGCTTGATCTTAGGGGACAATTCTGAGCCAGAAATGAGCTCTAATTGGTTGGTGAGAAGATTCCTTGGGTGATTCATCAATTTGCCATAAATTCACAAATGTAATCATTACATAATCACATGTTCTTGTTTTTTAGAATCTTCTTCAATCCTTATGGCATGGTGAAAATGAATGCATGGCATGGTTTCAGATGTGTTATGGGTCGTGTAGCATCCATAAGAGAGGTTATTTGCACAAAATTTGCAAAGTCCAAAAGTGTCCATGACCTATAATTTTACTTCATGAGGCCAACTTTGAACAAGCATAACTCCTAGCTCAAATTGAATTTGGAGAAGGTTGAACACAATTTGGAAAGCCCTAAACATCTACTTCAAATCATTAGTTTATGTCTTCTTCAGAATCATTTGGGAAATTTGTGAAAAATGAGCCCAAAGTTGGATGAAAACTAGGTTAAAACACTTAGAAAAATTTCTAAGTGTTTATGACCTAAACTTCAAAATTTCCAAAACTTCATAAATGGTTGATCTTTTGAAAAAAGTTCCTTTGTAAGATGTTGTTTTATTTTGCAAGATCTACAACTTTCATGTTGGAAGTTTTTTGAGTTGTGTAGGTGAAATTTTGAGATCTCACCATGCCTTCAAAAACCCTAATTCCCGACTTTTCGCTCCTTGATGAATTTCTTTGAATTTCTTTGGCCAAATGACTTTGACATCCATATATTGATGATATTGATCTTTGGAAGTCATTTTTTGACCAAAAACCTTAAAAGTCAATGATGATCCTTCACAGTTGACTTTTTCCTGACAAAGTGAATTTTTGGGCTTTTGTGTAGAAATAGGATCTTCCCCACAAATAGATGATATAAATGGATTATATGGAGGTAGTAGAGATCCTTGAATCATGTCTTGAGTTTTGGATTCATGCCCTGATCAGAAGTCAACTATCTTGGTGAATTAGGTCAAAACCCTAATTTGTCGACCATGTGAAAGTAATGACTGTAGACTTTGAATTGAAGTGTGATGTCCAGTAGACCTTGTAATATGAGTTATTTGAATATGATTGATGTCTTTGAAGGACCCTCTGAGGTTTTTTAGGGTTTCCCAAATGTGATCCCTGATTTCAGTCCTTGATAGGCTCAGAACCCTAGTCTGGCGACCTGAGTAAACCTGTACTCATATGACTGGATGTCTAATCAATCATAGATGAGAAAAGTGAAGTCTTTGAGCATCATGATTGTATTAGGGACTAATCCTTGTATTGATTGATCCTTTGCCTGAGCTTTCTTGTCTTTGAGCATCCTCGATTAGGTACCAGATGGAGAAATGACTGCTCTGGGTACTTGTCTTGACCTGATGAAAAATCCTGAAGATATGTCATCTCAGGGGGGTCAAAAATTAGGGTATGACAGTATCAGGTACCAGAGAATCCGGAGATTTGTTGACCTGGTGGATTGTAGCAGGATTTTTGAGGAAGATAGCATCAAGCTGAAGTCATCTCACTCTCGCGAGTTGGTTGACAGAAAGGGGAAGAAGCCTATGGACAGAGGTAAACCATATGGTAGAGGTAAACCTGTTGATTGGAAGAAACCCAGTGGGGGAGATTCCAGTGCTCGTATCAGATGCTACAATTGTGGTGAGATGGGACATCGTAGGAATGAGTGTAAGCTGAACCAGAAGAAGTGCTTCAAGTGTGAGGAAGTGGGTCATGTTGCGGCTGATTGTAAGAAGAGGGTTGTGACTTGTTACAACTGTGGTGAAGAGGGTCACATCAGTCCTAATTGCCCTAAGCCAAAGAAGAACCAATCGGGAGGAAAATTTTTTGCTTTGACCGGGTCAGAGACTACTCCAGAGGACAGATTGATTAAAGGTACGTGTTTCATTCATGGCACACCTTTAGTTGCGATTATTGATACTGGAGCAACTCATTCTTTTATTTCTTTGGACTGTGCTACGAGGTTAAATCTTGAGATATCTGACATAAATGGAAGTATGATTATTGACACTCCTGCGTCGGGTTCAGTAACTACTTCGTCTGCATGCTTGAATTGTCCGGTTGACATTTTTGGTAGAGAATTCGGAATGGACTTAGTGTGCCTTCCGTTGAAAGAACTTGATGTAATCCTGGGAATGAACTGGTTGGAGTTCAACCGTGTTCATATCAACTGTTTTGAGAAGACGGTAATTTTTCCTGAAGAGGTTAGTGCTGATAATCTAGAAATGACAGCTAGGCAGGTGAATGAGGCTATCGGAGATGGTGCAACAGTATTTATGTTGTTCGCATTGATGAATGTGAAAGAAAAGGTGGCGAGTAGCGAATTACCTGTGGTGTGTGAATTTCCAGAAGTTTTTCCCGAAGATGTGAATGAATTACCACCGGAAAGAGAAGTGGAGTTTTCTATTGATTTAATTCCGGGAACTAGTCCAGTGTCGATGGCACCGTACCGTATGTCGCCGTCTGAGTTGGCCGAACTGAAGAAGCAGTTAGAAGAATTGCTGGAGAAGAAATTTATTCGTCCTAGTGTTTCTCCGTGGGGTGCGCCTGTGTTACTAGTAAAGAAGAAAGAGGGTTCGATGAGGCTGTGTGTAGATTACAGACAATTGAACAAGGTTACTATCAAGAATCGGTATCCATTGCCGAGGATTGATGATTTGATGGATCAGTTGGTTGGAGCGCGAGTATTTAGTAAAATTGATCTGAGGTCTGGGTATCACCAGATACGTGTGAAAGATGATGACATTCAGAAGACTGCTTTTAGAACAAGGTATGGACATTATGAGTATTCTGTAATGCCGTTTGGAGTTACTAACGCACCGGGTGTTTTTATGGAGTATATGAACAGAATATTTCATCCTTATCTCGACAAGTTTGTGGTGGTATTTATAGACGATATCCTGATATATTCCAAGAATGAGGAAGAACATGCCGAACACCTCAGAACTGTGTTAGAACTGTTGAAAGAGAAGCAACTTTTTGCCAAACTGTCGAAGTGTGAATTCTGGTTAGAAGAAGTTAGTTTTCTTGGACATGTGATTTCTAAGAATGGTATTGCTGTTGATCCTACAAAGATAGAAGCTGTGTCTCAGTGGGAAGCTCCGAAGTCAGTGTCAGAGATTCGTAGTTTTCTTGGCCTTGCAGGTTATTGCAGGAAGTTTATTGAAGGATTTGCAAAGTTAGCATTGCCATTAACTAAACTAACCAGGAAGGGACAAGCTTTTATTTGGGATGCAAAGTGTGAAGAAGGATTCCAAGAGCTGAAGAGAAGGTTGACTAGTGCTCCTATCTTGATTTTGCCGAATCCGACAGAATCATTTGTGATTTATTGTGATGCGTCACTAATGGGTTTAGGTGGTGTATTGATGCAAAATCAACAAGTAGTTGCTTATGCGTCGAGACAACTTAAAGTACATGAGAGGAATTATCCGACTCATGATTTGGAGTTGGCAGCTGTAGTCTTTGTTTTGAAGTTGTGGCGACACTATTTGTATGGTTCGAGGTTTGAGGTATTCAGTGATCATAAGAGCCTGAAGTATCTCTTTGACCAGAAAGAGTTGAATATGAGGCAGAGAAGATGGTTAGAATTCCTGAAAGATTATGATTTTGGTTTGAACTACCATCCGGGTAAGGCAAACGTTGTTGCTGATGCATTGAGTAGGAAAACCTTGCATATGTCTATGCTAATGGTGAAGGAATTGGATTTGATTGAACAATTCAGAGACTTGAGTTTGGTATGTGAAGGTACTCCTACTAGTGTTAAATTGGGTATGTTGAAGCTGACTAGTGGCATTCTTGAAGAGATCAGAGAGGGTCAGAAAGATGATGTTGAGTTAATAGATAAGTTGACTTTGATTAATCAAGGCAAGGGTGGTGAATTTAGAATTGATGAAAATGGTATACTGAGGTTTGGTGACCGAGTTTGTGTCCCTGATATTACTGAACTCCGGAAACGTATTTTAGAGGAAGGACACCGTAGTGGATTGAGTATTCATCCTGGTGCTACCAAGATGTATCATGATTTGAAAAAGTTGTTTTGGTGGCCGAGAATGAAGAAAGAAATTGCCGAGTTTGTGTACTCTTGTTTAATTTGCCAGAAGTCAAAGATTGAGCATCAGAAACCGTCTGGGTTTATGCAACCGATGTTTATTCCTGAGTGGAAGTGGGATAGCATATCAATGGATTTTGTGTCGGGTTTGCCGAGGACTGTCAAGAATTGTGAAGCTATCTGGGTCGTGGAGGACAGGTTGACAAAGTCTGCACATTTTATACCGGTGAGAATGGATTATCCGATGGAGAAGCTAGCTCAGTTGTATATCGAGAAGATAGTTAGTCTTCATGGTATTCCTTCAAGTATCGTGTCAGACAAAGATCCGAGATTTACGTCTAAGTTCTGGGAAGGTTTGCAGAAGGCTTTAGGTACTAAACTGAGGTTGAGTTCAGCTTATCATCCGCAGACGGATGGACAGACTGAGAGGACAATTCAGTCGTTAGAAGATTTGTTACGTGCTTGTGTGTTGGAAAAAGGAGGTACTTGGGATAGCTATCTGCCTTTGATCGAGTTTACCTACAACAATAGTTATCATTCGAGTATTGGTATGGCTCCGTTTGAGGCTTTGTTTGGTAGGAGATGTAGGACGCCGTTGTGTTGGTATGAATCTGGTGAGAGTGCTGTGATTGGACCAGAAATTGTACAACAGACTACGGAGAAGATTAAGATGATTCAGGAGAAGATGAGAGCTTCTCAGAGTCGTCAGAAGAGTTACTATGATAAAAGAAGGAAGACACTTGAGTTCCAAGAGGGAGATCATGTGTTTATGAGAGTTACTCCTATGACAGGAATTGGTCGGGCATTGAAGTCAAGGAAGTTGACTCCGCGTTTTATTGGACCGTTCCAAATTTCTGAAAAGGTGGGAGAATTGGCATATCGTATCGCTTTGCCGCCGAGGCTTGCAAACTTGCACGATGTGTTCCATGTGTCTCAGTTGAGGAAATACATTTCAGATCCGTCCCATGTGATCCAAGTAGATGATGTACAGGTAAAAGACAACTTAACGGTTGAAACATTGCCTGTGAGGATTGAAGATAGAAGACTGAAACAATTGCGTGGCAAGGAAATAGCTTTAGTCAGGGTAGCTTGGGGAGGACCAGCCGAAGGAAATGTTACCTGGGAGCTAGAAAGCCAGATGAAAGATTCCTATCCGGAACTCTTTGCTTGAGGTATGTTTTCGAGGACGAAAACTCTTTTAGTGGGGGAGAGTTGTAACGCCCGTATAATTTTAATATTAATTTAATTTTATTATTGAATTAATAATTAGAATTATTAAAGAAATTGTGGAAAATAATGAGTAAATAAGGTTTTGGCATTTGGGCCATGTGTGGAAATAGTAAAAGAAGGGGGGGTGATTTTGTAAATCCTTTTACTAATTTTATTATTATTTCATAAAACAATTGGAATTGGGAACAAAGAAAGAGCGTGAAAGAACAGAGGTCTGAGGAACGAGGAACGTGAAGGAGAACAGTAGAGGGAGAGACCAAGAATCAAGAATTGTCTAAGGTAAGGGGGGACTTGTCTGATTATCATCTATTATCGGGTTAGGGGTTGATAATGCTGAATAGATGTAGAATTCGGATCGATTGAGTCATATGATAGGTTTAGGGATTGTGTCAATTGTATGATGTTTTGATCTCTATGTGTGAATCTATGATGTCTGTGTTGTTATAGTCTCAATTGATGCGTAATTGATGCATTGTGAGACGTAATTTGTGTTGTTTTGGGCAATCTATGTATCTATGTTCGCACTGGTATGTCTTGGGGGTGTTTGGAATGCATAGAATGTTGTTTTCTGCAGGTTGGGGTTTCTGAAATCGCCGGTTCGCGCCGCGAACATAGGGTTGGCGCCGCGAACATGAAGGCAGAATGTTAGGAAGTGATGATACGCTCAGGTCGCGCCGCGTACCTGTGTTCGCGCCGCGAAGGCTTAACTTTTTCTCGTTCCGCGCCGCGTGTGGATGTGAGCGCCGCGAACTGCTTGGCAGAGAGCCAATGAATTTTTGGGACGCTCAGTTCGCGCCGCGAGATGGTGATGGCGCCGCGTGCTGTTGGTGTTTTGAGATATTTTCTAAAAAGTTCAAAGATGCATAACTTTTTAACCGTTGGTCCGTTTAATGTGCCGTTTTGAGCTAAACGAACCTTATAGGATAATCTATATGATGATGATTGATTGGTTTTAGAATGATGATAATACATGTATGCTATTTCTTATTGATGATGATGATTGGTGCAGGTACATGTATATTTTCTATATGATGATGATAGAATTGTGATTGAATGGTGTTAATATATATGAACATACTTGATGATGATGATGATATTGATGATAATGATGATGATGGTATAAGTATGTTATATATGTTGCATTCATTCACATTCATTGATGATACTGTATCCATAAGGGTGTGTTGGATCAGTGAAGGGCATGATTCCCACTGTGTGGAATCTGTGCTGGCAGGGCCGTATCTGGATGATGATGGATCGGTCATGGGTTATTCACATTGGATGATGTTGGTACCACATGCATAGTGTCAGTCCATTCATATGCATAATTTATAACATGATTGGAGGTATTCCAGTGTTGTAAATGTTGATGATGTGTTGGTTGTTATTGGATTGTTTTGATTGTCTGTTATGAAACAATTGGGTGAATGATGCAACTGTGACGTGTTACTGCTTTATAACCTTATAACATTTGTTAATTATGACGAGACTCACCCTTACATGTTGTCATTTTCAGATTGAGGATAGCGGCTGTTCGACTCGGTGAGGATTAGCTCATGAGTCAGTGTTTTAGTTAGCGTCAGGTATCATGCTCTGATAGTTGTAACACTGGGAACGCTTGTTTGGAGTTTTGATTGTAACTCTATGTTTATTTGTTTGGGTTGAAGTCTGATACATTAGTGATAATGTTGACTTGATGAAGTATTTCCGCTGCGTAGAACATGAATTTGATTAATGAGTTATGATTTTCAGGTGTTTTCAGTAATGCATGACTTATACTGACGTGTGTTTTCATTAATTATGAATTGTGATGCCTCTCTACGTGTTACTCTGATTTTAAAATATATAGTTATTTGCCGCGGGTTATTAGAGGGGTGTTACAGGAACCGGCAGTGTCGAATATGTAAACTCTGTTGAGGAACTGAGTCTTTGTTGGGACGAGAATATTTGAAGGTATCTTCTTAATGATTACTCTGTGGGGATATGATCCTGTTTAACCGGCTTTGTGGGAAGGCATGAATGCCTTGAATATTGCCCCCAGTGATTTATAGCTTTTGCCATTCCTGGACTTATATTGATTAGGACACACCACTGAGTGTTGATCAAGATGTCAAACTGAACTTGCATAGATTTGCCCCTGCTAGTAGGGACTTTGAAGTGATTTGCCTTGTGAGGACCTTCTGAGATATATAATATGGGTGACTTGCCCCTAGTAATCACAACTGAGGATGATGCTCCTGGCTGTTTGGCATTCTCGAGAGATTCTTGGAATCTTGACTCTATTTCCCCAAATTGATTGGACAAAGCACATCATGCCCCTTGTATTCATTAACTTCTAATTGAGTCAGGTGTGAGAGTTATTGTTACTGAATTGGTTTCGTCTGCCGGGATGACTTTTAATCATTAGTTGTACCCTGTGCAGATTCTTTATGATGCTAACACTTGAAATTATGTAGCAGAATATGTTTAATAATGAATTCATGAGATGCAATGCATATGTATGTCTTGAGTTTTTTTTGAAAAACATTAAAACAAGAGATGTAAAAGCGTGATGTTTATAAAACGTGACGTTTATAAGAACAGGATATCAACTCAGCATTTATGGCAAATCTTAAGGAGTCAGGATACCCTTTTGGTGACAATATGCTTTCGAACTAACCATGCTTCAGTTAGGACTTTTAAGGGTTGTAACGTGGCTTGGTTCATGGTTTAAGAAACAAAGGATAAAGACTCAAAATTTTATTTATACCCATCCCAATCTTCGTGATGTTCTTCGATCCTATGCTTAGTTAACTTTGCGTTTCAGCTTTAGCAGAGCTTGAAGTCGTAACATTGACATTTGATGATGGTTAAAGCACTGTAAGTTTATCTGGGCAGACAATCCTCCTTTTTGTAATTCTTTTTCTTTTGTCGAGGATTTGTAGTGGCCTCTTCTTTTGGCTTCGTTGTCCCTAATTTTTGCCTGAACAATTTATTTTGAGATTACAGTCAGCGAGATATTTTGATTTTCGATCAGTCTCCTTCATAGGTTTTTGACTTAACAATTTTTCCTTTTGATAGATGTTAACTGTTTGTCTCAACGGTTACGGGAACTGATCAATATTTGTGTAAAAGCATATTGGCATGACTAAGTTAACTGAGTAACTACCCTGCCCCGGATTATGATTAAGGGTTTTTATGATAAAGAAAACTTCTACCTCTTAGGCTCAAAGGGGTTGACAAGGGATTAACATCCTTATATCTCCACTGTTTAGGAATTGAAACAATGCTTGTACATCGTTAGCATAGTCTGTTCGAAAGCACACTGTAAGTGGTTGCGGTATCGTTTTCGTCATCCTCCCTAAAAAGACTTACAGCTTAGCAGGAGTTGAATATCACAAAACATATGCAAAGTAAAGACATAATTTTAAAATGAGTTATAGCGAAATAATTTATTCAAGACAAACATATGCAATGCACTGATGATGATTATTAAAACAAATAATGTCTATCATAAGTCGAATGTTTAAACAAACAGAAAAAGATATTGCAACTGAAAGTAAAAACTAATGATCTTAAAGTCCATCCTTCTAGCCATCCACAATATTAGCACTCTTGTTGTGATTAGGCACAGTTGCAGTAGGGTTGAACTCAATTTCCTCAACGTCGATCATATCCTGGATCTTGTTCTTCAATGGCCAACAATCATTAGTGTCATGTCCAATGCTGTCGGAGTGGTAAGTGCATCTTGCATTGGGATTATATTGATGAGATGAGGTATTAGGCTTTAGATAAGGATCCTTTAAAGTAATCAACCCTGCTTTTAGCAACTGTTGTAACGCTTCAACCAACGTTATGTTGATCTTGGTGAATTGTCTTTTAGATGCGCCTTGTTTACGCTGGTTGCCCTTTTGTCGTACCAGCACTTGATTAGAGGCTAGGACTGCTCCCACGGTATTGGATTCATTCCTCTCATTGTGCGCCTTCTTTTTGGTATTAGAATATGTAGCCACTTGAATTTTACTGCTTCGGATACCGCTTTCAACACGTTCCCCAGTCAATATGAGGTCAGTGAAACCAGATGAGGAACTTCCCAGTAAGTGGCTGTAGAAAGGACCAGTTAGTGTACTCATAAACATATCAACCAACTCTCTGTCCTTCAAAGGAGGTTGGACTCTTCCAGCTAGGTCTCTCCACTTTTGAGCATAATCCTTGAAGCTTTCGTTAGAACCCATAGACATGCTTTGTAGTTGCATGCGAGTTGGTGCGAGATCAGCATTGTACTGGTATTGCCTATAGAAAGAAGTTGCAAAATCTTCCCATGTGTGAATGTTGGCACCATCCATTTGATAGTACCATTCGAGTTGAGTTCCAGATAAGCTCTCTTGGAAGAAGTGGATCCACAGCTTCTTATCAGCAGTATGAGGCTGAATCTTCCTCACATAGGATTTCAAGTGCAGTTTAGGACAGGAGACCCCATCGTATTTTGCAAAGGTCGGAGTCTTGAACTTCGGAGGGATAACAACTCCAGAGATGAGTCCTAATTCCTCAAAATCTAGCCCAGGTACCTTCTGAATTTCCATGGCTTTCATACATTCTTCCAGTAGCTTGTATTTGTCATCAGGATGTTCGTCCTCATAGTAATAGTCCTCTTCTTCCTTAGAGGGCTTGACAGAATCGTGGTTGCTTTTTGCGTCAGTTTTGACACTAGCATCATTGTCTTGTTCATCATCGTCTTCCTTAGAAACCTTGACATCTACAACTTTCTTGAGTGGTCCTCAGAATCTTCTTCCCATGTTAAGGACACCCACAGATCTTCTGGTTTTTTTCTCCCTCTTGGTCAAGAGGGTTTTCAGCTCGTCTTGCCCCTTGGACAAGTCCAGAATCAAAGCTTGGAATTGGGCATTCTGAGCCTGAAGGTCTTTGACTGATTGCTCGAGATCCATTGGTGCTGAAATAAACAGCGAGAGAAGATGAGAGACCTGTTATGGAAACCTGTTATGCGATGTTATGAATGCAAATGTAATGCTTTCAAGGATCTTTAGGAAATTTAGTTAGCAATGTCAGAAAATGATTTGGTCGCATCTTCGTTCGAAGAACTCTGATTCTTGGATGTTCTTCTATGGGAATCAAGCTCACCATATCCAGTGGGTCATAGCCTCTGATTTGGGATACTTCTGAATTTGAAGGTACATGGCTAAAGGAAAGTAAATCCTCTTGCCCCTTGATAGGTGTTGAGCCTTTGAATTGCCCCTTGATAGGTGCTGAACCTTTGAATTGGAAGGTATGTGGCTAAAGGAAAATAAATGCTCTTGCCCCTTGATTAGGAATTCTGTCCTTGATAAGAGCACATGAAATTGTGCGCCCTAAATACCTAGGATCCTTGAAAGGGTTAGTTAACACGCAATGTTATGATGTCATGATGTCATGATGTTATGCGAATGCAATGCATTAGGCAAAGCGTAAGATAGTAAAGACTAGTGAGTCCCACAATAAAAACCTGCAAGAAAACCAAAGGGTTAGTAGCAAGCACAGACAAGTCACACAAGTGTCCTTAGGTTTAAAGGTTTTGCATGGAGTTTGACTAGGTAACTACCCTTCCCCAAAGGTACTTCTATGGATAAAGAGATTTCAGCAACAGGGTTCTACCAGTTATTCAGATTTGTTAGTCCTTCTAAAGCACCCTCGAACATGACGCATTTGCACCATGCAATGATACTTTGAGAGAGAATCTAGGTTATACAAAGGGAAGGTGTAAGCACCCTTTGTATCCATGGGCTCTTAATTGCTTAGCTCACTTGTTTGTTTGTTTGAAAAGATTTTGAATAAGAAAAGATTTTAAAGAAGAACTTTAGCTTGTAAATAAGCGTAGTCTTTTTGAATTTGATTTTGAACAGAGTGGGAAAAAGATTTTGAATTTTCGAATTTGAATTGAGCAAGCAATTAAAAGCTACCTACCCTAAGTTTGAAAAATCGTTCTTTTAGTTTTTTCGGGCGAAAGGGTCTATCCATACCATGAGGGGGCATGAAGTCTTTCAATTGGATATGAAGGGTCATCGAATTTATCGTTCGCCATAAGACTGTCCCATTCCATAAAGAGGGAAGGTAGTCTAAGGGAAGGATATAATAGTCATTACTTTTTTAGGCATCATGCGAGGATACCTTAGCAATTGGGACAATCACGGTTTACCGAGGCAGCTTCGAGGGAAAAAATTGATGATATCATTGAATAAGGCAACCTTTTCTTTAGGTATCCTCGGAATCGAGGGACTTGACTATTTAGTACAATTAGATGCAACAGGCAACAGATAAATAAGGCAATAAGGCAACGAGAAGGATTACCCTAAAGGTGTGTGTGGCACAATCAGGTGGTTAACTTCGATGATATTTATCTTGTAAATTAGTGATCTATATTAAGTTAATAGTCTTGCACTCCCTAAGATTACTAACCACGCGGCTTAAAATTGCAGAAATTAAAGGCAGAAAATAAATTCCTATGCTATTATAATAAACACCTGCGGGGAAGGGGAATTACAATAAAAACCTGTAGGGGAATGCAGAAATTAAAAGGCGGAAAGTAAAGGCAGAAAATAAGAGGGATCAATAATTAGTCTTAAACATTGAATGCCTTGATCTTCCTCGAACCCTTGATTGACCCTGAAAATTAAAATGAAAATAATATGGGTGAGTGTAGGAGGGAATCTTTAACTATTCGAGGCAAACCCTATTTTGGGCAAAAGGCAAAGATAAAAGTAAAATAGTATTTAAATAAGAAAAGAATTAAAAACTTAGCTTTCGATTCGATATGGCGCGTAATCGGAGGATCTTGAGGTAATCTTGAAAATTTGCACAAAGAAGGGAAAATGTTAGTGCATTAACTGATCTAAACCTTTATTGATTATAAACCCTAGTCCTGAACCTAAAAGGGGTATTTAAGAAAACTTATTGTGACCCAAAAGGTTTATAAGGCTTAAAAATGCGTTAGTGGATAACACCTACCGGAGGATTCTAGGGTTTATAAAAAAATCGAGGTTAACAAACCTAAAAAATAATTATTAAAAGTATATACAAAAATAATAATTTTTATTGTCTAAAGACAATTATTGATAAAATTGAGAAAAAAATCGAGTTTACGATTAAAAAATAAATAAAATAAATAATCACTTAAAAAATATTAATTTTAGTAAATGTTAAAAAGTTTTAGAAAAATATTTAAAAAAGGAGAAAAGAAAACAAACATAGGAAAGCTATGTAATTAGAAATAATAATAATAAAAAATTTAAAAGTGACTTAGCTTTTAATCATGTGTGATTGAGTCTTGAAGGAGCACCATGGTTATGCGTCCTGGAGCCTTGGATCTGGGCATAATGGAGTATCCAACGGCTGATGGAGTGAGTGCATGGTAGGCGTGCACACCTCCAACGCGTGTGATCTGCCAGCAGGTTAGCTCAAAATAGGTGATAAAAATAAGCTAGGGGACGTGGGGATCGATCCCGCCCCTTTTAGATTACCCATACTCACACTTTCCAGTTGTGCTGCAGCTACAAGCTGTTAGTATTATGCATCTAATAATAAAAAAACCAAAACAAAGAGGGTAATGAGAGATTCAAACGCAAAGTCATCGCTGGGCCCACCACCACCACTTGCGTCCAATGAGAGAAAGAGAGAGGGACTCAAATTTGTTGACCATCAAAATAGAAGCTGCCACGTTGTAGCAACCTGCCTAAAATTTAAACTTAGAGAGTCGCCACCTATTCTGAAGGGCGAATAGGAAACCCTACGCAGTATAGAGATCAGGGTAAGATACTATATTCAGGTCGAGGGAAGGTGTTAGGCACCCTCAACCCTTTCCTATTGGCTTTGAGTCTAAGGTAAAGGTTTATGGCTAAAATATTGAATAGGGGAAAAATTGAGATTTTTGGGAAGGGGACTCGCCTTGTTGCCAAGTGCCTACGTATCTCCTTATGGAGAATCAGAGTCAACGTAGTTCGGGCGACGGGTTGTACGCCCTTAAGGTTTGAAATTTTATTTGAAGGTTTGAAGTTGTATTGAATGAGGATAAAAATCCGTATTTTGAAATTGAAGTTTGAAAGATGTTTGGAAAGTGTTTTGAAGTTTGGGCGTACAACCCTTATTTGGCACAATTAACCGCAATGATCAATAGGTTTGATCACCATAGTTAAAAGATTGGGGTTTTGCACCATTACCAATTCAAATCGATTGATTCGATTATCACTAATAATGAATTAACGTATTTTATCATTTTTGAATTTTGTTTTATATTGTTATCCCTCATAACCGATTGATTCGGTTATAAATAATAACAAATTAACTTAGAACAAGGAATGATTAATCATCACAATCAATAAGATGATTGCAACCATTTAATCGAATATAATTTGATTTGTAATTTATTTAAATAATATTTTAATTAAAATTATCATTGCCCATAGCGATTAATCGATTTAATCGGCGCGGACGACAAATTAGATCTTTTAATATGAAATATCATATAGTAATTTATTTATGAAAAATAATTATTATATGATTAATAAATATTAAAAGATATTTTAATTAAAACAAAAATAAATAATAAGAATTATTTAAGTTTATTTTAGGATTTAAATCCTGTGTGGCAGCTTTGGAAATGCATGTTATGGACATTCAATCTGGGCGTTTGATTTGAACAAATGGAGGTTGAATGGCTCAGACTTTGAGGGTGTATGGTGAGCTATAGGGTCATGGGCGCGTGTGATTAGAAGTTTAGAAATTCAGAAAAAATATCTGAGGCAGCTGGGTGTTGAACCCACGCCCCCAGGCTCGAATCATGCCTTTGCCAACTCGACTGCGCTTCACGTGTGTTAACAAAACGCACTCATCACATCATATAAAAAAAACAAGAACAAGGTTTTAAAACCGCGCGCGAAGTTTGAAATAAACCAACCGATGGATGCCAACACATCATCTTCCCCATTAAACTCATAAGACCCTGCAACTTTTGCTACGAAATTGCTAGAAATATTTCGTAGCAACTCCAAACCACCAAAAATAGCGAACAGCTCATGGATGCAAACAAAAATGGCGCGACCCCCCAATTCCTCTCGTTTTGATTATACGATCCTAATGCTAGCCCTGTTTTGTCTTAATTTTAACCCTACTGAAAACCCCCAAATCCAAAACGAAAACCCTAACTCGGCCTCCAATGGCCGATTGCAATTCACACACCAAAACTCAAAGAAAACAATCCAGAAACGTTCAACACATTCATGTCAATCAAAATATGCAATCAATTACTAGTAATAACACATGAATCATGCAAATCGATCACATTTTAGAAATTACATACCTCGGTCAATTGGAGAATTATCTGGGGGTGTTGATGTAGTGCGCCTATCCAAACACGTTCAGAATCTTCCAAGGAGTCTTTTGCAACCTTTGGTTCTTGTTGAGACCTCTTGAAACTCAAAACGATTTCCACCTTTGAAAGCTTTTTTTTTGTTCTTCTTCTTTGCCCCCGATCCCAATTTTCCAACCCCTATTCTGTTGCCTTGTGTTATGTACTTATAGGAGAATGTAATTAGGTCAACAAAGAGAGCCCAAAGCATTTGCATCCAATATTGCCATGTTTGAAAATTTGATTTTATTTCTTGATTCAAAACCTTCTATTTTTGTTCTCAACTTGTGCCAATATTTTCCAATTAACATCCCACGAAATTATATTGCATTTAGTCATAAACATTGATTGGAATCAATCAAAATATCTTCTTTACCATAATATTTGATTTTTATCTTAATTTAAATCATTAAAATGAAAATAAAAAATCAAATTAAATCAAATATAATGCTAAATTTCGTGGAAAATGATTTTGGGCATGCTAATGACTTGTGGACCAAGATTGCATCAAAAAAACCATAGGCCCATTTGCAAAGTTTCTCAATTTGAACCTTCTTTTTTCACATTTTGCCTTCAAAAATCACCCGACTTTGATCAATCATATCTCACTCAATTTTTAAGCTATGAGGGAATTCTAAGACTTTTTGGAAACCTCAAGAGGTCCTCTATAAGCCACTTTGGAATATATTTTACATTTGGGGCTTTTATCTTGATCATATCCTCTTTGGGAAAAAACTGCTTTTGGAGGATGTCTGAAAATGACCTGTAATCTTTTGCATTGTATCTCTCAAATGAATCATTTCTAGCCCTGGCTTGTGAGAGACAAAGTTGTAGGGAATCCAATTTCCTTCAAAATAGGCTTTGAGTGGGGAATTCTTGATGTTCCATGTGAAAGTTATGCCCAGTCAAAGTTGGGTTGACTTTCTCCTAAGAAACCCTAATTTGAACCTTTTTGCATTTGTTCATCTCTGAGTTTCTATTAATGGAATCATGATCAATCTTTGATCAAATGATGGTTATGCGCCTCTATACTTGATGTTTGACCAATGATCATAGTTTGAATCATGCTTTGATTGCAGTTGACCTTTCAAGTTTGAATCAGTTGACTGTGGATCTTGGGGATTGTTTGAGCAAAGCTTTGGCACTGAATCTTGAACCTTGAATCATTGTGAATGGAACATGGAGGGCAAATTTTGGGGTATGACAGCTGCCCCTGTTCAATCTTCTTGAACCTGAAGAGGTGGAAGACGATTGGACACTAAAATGCCCTAAAATTTGCTTGCATCGGAAAGGAGATCTGTGGGAGATGGGCTTATAGATGCCATCCATTCGCCTGGTAGGGTACTTGTCTAAAGCATATGCTTTTCAGCCCTGGATTATTTGATTGTATCTTGAGGAGAGAGAGTAATGTCTTACATAAGACTACCTGAAGAGATTCCTGAATAGGATGTATTGAAGGTTGACGCGGAGAAGCTTAGGCTTTGAACAATGCTTAGGAAGAATGCCTTGGAGAAGACTAACTGAGGAGTTC
Organism: Vicia villosa; assembly: GCF_029867415.1. Taxonomy (NCBI): domain Eukaryota; kingdom Viridiplantae; phylum Streptophyta; class Magnoliopsida; order Fabales; family Fabaceae; genus Vicia; species Vicia villosa. Next base: position 247,647,853 of record NC_081180.1, on the reverse strand, counting down.
TATAAAAGAACTGGGTGTATCTTAGAAAAGACCGGATAAATATTTTAAGAAAGCTACCTAGAAAGGCATGGTGTGTCTTTAACAAGACTGTCCTAGATAGGCTGAGATGTGTCTTAAACAAGACTCACTTGGAGAGGTTTTTAGACGGAGATGGAATGTCTTGAACAGTATTAACCTAAAGAGGTTCCTGGAAAGGAAACAAAAACGTCTTACCGTATTACCTAGAAAGGTACGATATGTCCTACACAAGACTAACCTAGAGAAGTTTTTTTTTCGAAAAGGATGTAATACGTCTTACACAAGACTCACTTGGAAAGGCTCCTAGATAGGATACGAGATATCTTAAACAAGATTTACCTAGAGAGGTTCCTATAATGGATAAGATACGTTTTAAACAAAACTAACTAGAAAGGTTTCTATAAAGGGAATGATGAGTTTTAAACAAAATTATCTAGAAAGATTCCTATAAAGGATATGAGATGTTTTAAACAAAATATCTAAAAAGATTCCTATAGAGGATGTGATATGTTTTAAACAAAACTAATCTAGAAAGGAATGATGAGTTTTAAACAAAATTATCTAGAAAGATTCCTATAAAGGGAGCGATGTGTTTTGAACAAAACTATCTAGAAAGATTCCTATAAAGGATATGAAATGTTTTAAACAAAACTTATCTAAAAAGATTCCTATAGAGGATGTGATATGTTTTAAACAAAACTAATCTAGAAAGATTCCTATAAAGGATATGAAATGTTTTAAACAAAACTTATCTAAAAAGATTCCTATAGAGGATATGAAACGTTTTAAACAAAACCATCTAAAAAGATTCCTATAAAGGATATGGAATGTCTTAAACAAAACTATCTAAAAAGATTCCTATAAAGGATATGAGACGTTTTTAAACAAAATTACCTAGAAAGGTTCCTATAAAGGGCATGAAACGTTTTAAACAAAACTACCTAGAAAGGTTCCTATAAAGGTCGTGGAATGTTTTAAACAAAACTACCTAGAAAGGTTCCTATAAAGGATACGAAGCATTTTAAACAAAACTACCTAGAAAGGTCAGGACATGTCTTAAACAGGACTGCTTGGAAAGATTTGGATGATTGTCTTGGACAAGACTACCTGGAGAGGTGAGAAATTCTTAGATTGCTTCTGGATTGCCTTTGAAGAAAGACTTGGAATGAGGTTTTAGAACTGTGTCTGTTAAGATTGAATCGTTGATACGATCGTATTTGCACTGTAATCAGATGATAACATCTTTTTGATTATGAAGTGACCTGAAAAGGTAGCGTTAGTTCTTATGCAATGTCATGATGCATGTACCATGTAATGAGATTCTCAATGAGAATTATGCATGTACGCCTATCCCACACTGCGGGATGTGAATAGTACAGGCGTGAGAAGATCAAATATGCAACAATGCTCTTTGTATGATGCTAGTATGACTTCCCGAATATCGGAAATTTTGAGGGATGTGCCCCTTGATCTGAAGGAGGGACCTTTTGAGGGAACTCGAATTTCACCATGTCTTGCCTGACATGCATTGCCCCAGTGTTTGAATTCTTGGAAAAGAATGCCCCATAGTCAATAGGATTCTGGATTGTATGCCCCTGTTCTAGGAAAACCCTCTGAACGTGGTTACCCCATCTAAGGGTCTTTATCAAGAATGATCGTCTTTGATTTGGCCAGTTTAGAGGTCTCCTTGATGCTAAGTGTTGGTTTGAATATGAAGCGGATGCTGAGTTATGTGTTTCGGTCGCGCCTGACGGATAGTGATTTGCTGGGTACTCAGAATGAGATGATGTCTTTTTATAAGATTGCCTGAAGAGGTCCTTGGAAAGGAACGTGAACTTGTCTTAAATAAGACTGGGCTTTAAACAAAGCTCGAAGGGATGTGTTGTGTAAAGGGTCAGAAGTATTCCTATAGAGGATAAAGACTGTTTTTAGGAACGCGAGGTTTTGAACAAAACTCAGGGAAAAACATCTTGAAGAAGACTACTCTAGAAAGAATGGTGAACTGTCTTAGAAAAGACTCTGTACTTTAAATGAAGTTTGACAAGGTTTTTTGGAAGCGTAAGAGAAGTTTGAATATGTCTTAAAAGACTAACTGAAAACAGTTAAGAAACGTCTTACAGAAGACTACCTAGGAAAGGTTCTTGGAAATGAATATATCTTAGAGAAGACTGTCTGAAAGGGTTTGAAAATAGAAAGGATAAGAAGGCGGGTCTTAAAAAGACTGTTTGGAAAAGGTTCCTAGAAAGGGTAAGAAGTATTTGAACACGTCTTAAGGAAGACTATATGGACAGATTGAAAAGTACCCTATAAATGTTCCTGAAAAGGATGTGAGAGTGGCATTGACATCATTTGATACTGAGCGACCTTTGCAATGTGCCCCCAGGTAATGGGCTTGCCCCCATGGGCTATTCAGCGTCCTTGAGAGATTCCATGGATCTTGATTTGATTGCCCCATGTAAATGGGATAAATGACGAGCTATGCCCCGTGTGCATTTCAGCTATCTCAGTCATGTGTGAGAGATGCTTCCTCTTTTGACAAGCTTTTAAAAGCTACTTCGTCAGTCAGTAGGATTTTTAGACATTAACCATGCCCCATGCAACTTCTCCCTGATGTTAACATTTAAATCTATATAGACAAGTGTACTTTATAATGAAATGAAAAATGCATACGTCTGTCTTGAAAGTTTGAAAACATTTTTTTTTTTTTGAGTAAAACAAGGTTTTTTTTTTTTGTAAGAAAGTGATATCAACTCAAGAGTTATAGTAGACCTTAGGGAGTCAGGATACCTTTAGTAACGCTATGCTTTCGAACTAACCATGCTTCAGTTAGGACTCTTAAAGGTTGTAACGTGGCCTGGTTCACGGTTTAAAGAAACAAAAGATAGAGGCTCAAAGTTTGTTTGTACCCATCCCAATCTTCGTGATGTTCTTCAGTCCTATGCTCAGTTAGCTATGCATTTAGTCTCCAAAAGAATTTGGGAATTTTGACTTGACATTTATGATGGTTCAAAAACCAAAGGTTTATCTGCAAAAGCAGTCATCCTCCTTTTTTGTAGTATCTTCCTTTTGTCGAAGGTACACAGTAACCTTTTTCGACTTTGTTATCCCTAACTTTTTCTGAACTGTTTGTTTTAAAACTACAGTCAGCGGGATGCCCCAATTTTGCCTAAGTCTCCTTAATAGGTTTTGACTTAGCAGGCTCTTGCATTGCTTTCTTTTTCTTTGAGGACATTGACTGCCGGTCTTAATGATGACGGGGAACCATCGGTGATTATGTTCAAAGGAACAACTTGGAATAATTAAGTTAACTGAGCAACTACCCTACCCCAGGTTATGTATTAAGGGTTTTATTTTATATGAAGGAAAACTCCTACTTCTTTAGGCTCAAAGGGGTTGACAAGGGATTAACATCCTTATATCTCCATTATTTTAGGGATTGAACAAATGCCTGTACATCGTCAACACGGTCTGTTCGAAAGCGTAGTGTATGAAATTGTGGTATCGTTTTCGTCATTCTCCCTCAAAAGGTGTAAAACTTTCCACTAGAGTTGAATACCACAAACGAGAAAATCGAGTAAAAACACAGTTTTAAATATAGTGAGAACACTAGGAATGAATTAAGACAAACGTAAGCAATGCATTAATGATTTTTTTGGAAAGTACATAGCATATGTCCTAAGACTAATGTTTAAACAAACGGAAAGAAATTGCAAATGGAAACAAAACTAATGATCTAAGAAATCCTCCTTCTAGCCACCTATGGTGTTAGACTTGCTAGGATCTTCGAACTCAATGAGCCCTTCTTCAATCAAATCTTGGATCTTGTGCTTCAGGGGGCCACAATCCTCTGTGTCATGACCAGGACTATCTGAATGATAAGCGCACCTAGCATGATGCTTGTACCCGGGAGCGGGGTTGGCCGGAGCTGAGTATGGAGGCAGCAGAGTTACCAAATTCTGACTGAGCAAATGTTGTAGAGCTTGAGACAGCGGCATGTGCAATGGGGTGAATGATCGTTTTGGCTTGGACCTCCAGGGGCGTTGGCCACCCTGTTGTTTTTGCTGATCCTTCTGTTGTAGTGTTGGTGTTTGATTAACCAAGATCGCTCCGACAGTGTTGGGTTCCCTTTTTTCGTCATATGACTTCCTTGTGTGATAGGAACCTGAGGGTGCCCCTTGTATCTTCCCATTTTTGATTCCATCTTCAATTCTCTCACCAATGACTACCAAGTCCGAGAACCCTGAAGATATGCTTCCGACCATCTTGTCGTAGTATGGTCCTTGCAAGGTGCTCATAAATATGTCCACCAGTTCTTTTTCCATTAGGGGAGGTTGGACTCGAGAAGCCATTTCCCTCCACCTTTGGGCATACTCCTTGAATGATTCATCCTTCTTCTGTGACATGTTTTGTAATTGCATCCGATTGGGTGCCATGTCCAAGTTGTACTTGTAATGCTTTAAGAAGGTGTTGGCCAGATCATTCCAGCTTCGGACAGAAGACTTCTCTAATTTCATGTACCAGTCAATAGACGCTCCGCTTAAGCTTTCTTGAAAGAAATGTATCATTAGCTTTGGATCGTGGGCGTAAGCAGCCATTTTCCGCACATACATGCGCAAGTGATTCCTCGGACATGTGAGTCCTTTGTATTTCTCGAAGTCGGGAATCTTGAATTTGCGAGGGATAGTCAAGTCTGAGACCAAACTCATTTCGAAGGCATCCACATCAAAGACATCGTATCCTTCTATCACTTTTAGTCTCTCCTCCAGTGCCTTGATTTGTTCACTACCCTTGGAGTCTTCCCTAGAGTTAGGAATAAACTGTTGTGTTTGAGGTACTTGGTCTGAGTTGTCCACCTCTTGCACTCCGTATTGTAGATCCAGGTAATCATCGTCCTTAGGGACATTGCTAGCAGGAATGCACACTGTGCGGGTTGTCCCTTTTGTTTGTGGAGTGGGGACAAATCCTTCTTGGGAGGCCTCTCCTTTCTCTTGGAATTGGATAGCCCTTCTGACAGATCGGGCCTGAGATTTGTCCTTATCCGGGCCAAAGCCTGGAACAAATCCTAGCAGCGGGTTTTCGTCATTGGGGATCTCATCCTGAACCAGGGTATCCCCAGACTGAACCTCTTTTGCTTTGTCTTGTTTGTCTAAGAGGGCCTTCATGAACTCTAGCATCTGAGCCATACCTCCTTTAACCTCTTCCACGCTGACCTTCAGTTGATCTACTTCCTCGCGAAGGGCGGCTTGATTCTGTTCAAGTTGATCCATTGACTTCTTCTGCTGAAACCTTGTTTGATAATATGGGCGGGATGTTAGATTATCCTTCCCAATGGTTCCTTGCTCTGGAGATAGAAGGGAAATCTTCTCTTAATGCCATGAAAATGATGTGCATGCCATGCATGATATGTATGATATTTTTTCTTTCCCTTTTTTTTGAATAAAATATGATGCAAGAATGCTCATGATAAATGATGAATGAAAAAGAAATAATAAAAATAATGATCAACACATATATATACATATAGCACACAATCATATAAGTTCATAGGTTCGACGTAGCGGCTCTTGGGAGCCAACCTTTTAATATGGGGTGTTCTAGAAGGTCTCATGGGGTCGTTCGTAGCCTCCGAGACTTTTTGTCTCTTCGGATTTTGGAACAACTCATTTTATCCATGAGGTTCGAATTTTTGGGGTAGGTTCCCGGAGAGATCAGCTAAGTATCCAGTCCAGCCCTCCACAAAGTCAAGCTTCGTTTCGGACCTTTCCAAATACCTAACCCACTCCGAGTGGAGTTATCAGTGAGACTCGTAAGGCGATTCATGTCCCCTTTTGGTCTCAAAGTTAACTCCCACACTTAGGGTTTTAACACTACATAATATATCCAGCAGTATATAAAAATATAATAGTTAACAAAAATATAAATATATTCACATAGAGAGTTAAATATAAACATATTATAAATAATTAAATATTTTTAGACAAAAATGAATAAAAAATTTTTAAGAAATAAAAAAATAATTGTAAACCCTGAAAAAGGCGCGTTAGCCAAACCCTAAAAAGCTGCCAAACCTAAACCCTGCCAAAACCTAAAACCTATAGGAGCATAGTAATTCACCGAAATAGTTATCCCCAGCAGAGTCGCCAGCTGTAGCAACCTGCCTAAAATTTAAACTTAGAGAGTCGCCACCTATTCTGAAGGGCGAATAGGAAACCCTACGCAGTATAGAGATCAGGGTAAGATACTATATTCAGGTCGAGGGAAGGTGTTAGGCACCCTCAACCCTTTCCTATTGGCTTTGAGTCTAAGGTAAAGGTTTATGGCTAAAATATTGAATAGGGGAAAAATTGAGATTTTTGGGAAGGGGACTCGCCTTGTTGCCAAGTGCCTACGTATCTCCTTATGGAGAATCAGAGTCAACGTAGTTCGGGCGACGGGTTGTACGCCCTTAAGGTTTGAAATTTTATTTGAAGGTTTGAAGTTGTATTGAATGAGGATAAAAATCCGTATTTTGAAATTGAAGTTTGAAAGATGTTTGGAAAGTGTTTTGAAGTTTGGGCGTACAACCCTTATTTGGCACAATTAACCGCAATGATCAATAGGTTTGATCACCATAGTTAAAAGATTGGGGTTTTGCACCATTACCAATTCAAATCGATTGATTCGATTATCACTAATAATGAATTAACGTATTTTATCATTTTTGAATTTTGTTTTATATTGTTATCCCTCATAACCGATTGATTCGGTTATAAATAATAACAAATTAACTTAGAACAAGGAATGATTAATCATCACAATCAATAAGATGATTGCAACCATTTAATCGAATATAATTTGATTTGTAATTTATTTAAATAATATTTTAATTAAAATTATCATTGCCCATAGCGATTAATCGATTTAATCGGCGCGGACGACAAATTAGATCTTTTAATATGAAATATCATATAGTAATTTATTTATGAAAAATAATTATTATATGATTAATAAATATTAAAAGATATTTTAATTAAAACAAAAATAAATAATAAGAATTATTTAAGTTTATTTTAGGATTTAAATCCTGTGTGGCAGCTTTGGAAATGCATGTTATGGACATTCAATCTGGGCGTTTGATTTGAACAAATGGAGGTTGAATGGCTCAGACTTTGAGGGTGTATGGTGAGCTATAGGGTCATGGGCGCGTGTGATTAGAAGTTTAGAAATTCAGAAAAAATATCTGAGGCAGCTGGGTGTTGAACCCACGCCCCCAGGCTCGAATCATGCCTTTGCCAACTCGACTGCGCTTCACGTGTGTTAACAAAACGCACTCATCACATCATATAAAAAAAACAAGAACAAGGTTTTAAAACCGCGCGCGAAGTTTGAAATAAACCAACCGATGGATGCCAACACATCATCTTCCCCATTAAACTCATAAGACCCTGCAACTTTTGCTACGAAATTGCTAGAAATATTTCGTAGCAACTCCAAACCACCAAAAATAGCGAACAGCTCATGGATGCAAACAAAAATGGCGCGACCCCCCAATTCCTCTCGTTTTGATTATACGATCCTAATGCTAGCCCTGTTTTGTCTTAATTTTAACCCTACTGAAAACCCCCAAATCCAAAACGAAAACCCTAACTCGGCCTCCAATGGCCGATTGCAATTCACACACCAAAACTCAAAGAAAACAATCCAGAAACGTTCAACACATTCATGTCAATCAAAATATGCAATCAATTACTAGTAATAACACATGAATCATGCAAATCGATCACATTTTAGAAATTACATACCTCGGTCAATTGGAGAATTATCTGGGGGTGTTGATGTAGTGCGCCTATCCAAACACGTTCAGAATCTTCCAAGGAGTCTTTTGCAACCTTTGGTTCTTGTTGAGACCTCTTGAAACTCAAAACGATTTCCACCTTTGAAAGCTTTTTTTTTGTTCTTCTTCTTTGCCCCCGATCCCAATTTTCCAACCCCTATTCTGTTGCCTTGTGTTATGTACTTATAGGAGAATGTAATTAGGTCAACAAAGAGAGCCCAAAGCATTTGCATCCAATATTGCCATGTTTGAAAATTTGATTTTATTTCTTGATTCAAAACCTTCTATTTTTGTTCTCAACTTGTGCCAATATTTTCCAATTAACATCCCACGAAATTATATTGCATTTAGTCATAAACATTGATTGGAATCAATCAAAATATCTTCTTTACCATAATATTTGATTTTTATCTTAATTTAAATCATTAAAATGAAAATAAAAAATCAAATTAAATCAAATATAATGCTAAATTTCGTGGAAAATGATTTTGGGCATGCTAATGACTTGTGGACCAAGATTGCATCAAAAAAACCATAGGCCCATTTGCAAAGTTTCTCAATTTGAACCTTCTTTTTTCACATTTTGCCTTCAAAAATCACCCGACTTTGATCAATCATATCTCACTCAATTTTTAAGCTATGAGGGAATTCTAAGACTTTTTGGAAACCTCAAGAGGTCCTCTATAAGCCACTTTGGAATATATTTTACATTTGGGGCTTTTATCTTGATCATATCCTCTTTGGGAAAAAACTGCTTTTGGAGGATGTCTGAAAATGACCTGTAATCTTTTGCATTGTATCTCTCAAATGAATCATTTCTAGCCCTGGCTTGTGAGAGACAAAGTTGTAGGGAATCCAATTTCCTTCAAAATAGGCTTTGAGTGGGGAATTCTTGATGTTCCATGTGAAAGTTATGCCCAGTCAAAGTTGGGTTGACTTTCTCCTAAGAAACCCTAATTTGAACCTTTTTGCATTTGTTCATCTCTGAGTTTCTATTAATGGAATCATGATCAATCTTTGATCAAATGATGGTTATGCGCCTCTATACTTGATGTTTGACCAATGATCATAGTTTGAATCATGCTTTGATTGCAGTTGACCTTTCAAGTTTGAATCAGTTGACTGTGGATCTTGGGGATTGTTTGAGCAAAGCTTTGGCACTGAATCTTGAACCTTGAATCATTGTGAATGGAACATGGAGGGCAAATTTTGGGGTATGACACACGTGTGGGGAATAACCTTGGAACATTGACCAGCCAGCCACGAAACGCCACGCGTACGAGTCCATGGTCCTGGGAACTGTTCATCGTCTTCTTCCCATTACCTGCGGATTCTGCTTTGGTTTTAGCTATGCATTTACCTGCGGATTTTTCCGCAGGTACTTCTTCACCATGTCTGCAAAACTCAAATACGCAAAACACAATCTAAACAACAGTTTCAAATGCCCAGATCACCTAAATGACAGGCTACGAACTCAATGGCGATGTTGTTTTGATCTGAAACGCCCTGGAGACACGAGAACGAAGGGATCTCTTTGTTTTGCCCTAGCCATGGTGATTGGTGTTCTACGCGTGATAGCTTGCAAATGATATATCAAACCTGTTCTAATCACCATCCAGAACTTGCACATGTGGTTAGATTACGTTTAAACACACTGAAATATGAGATACATCACCCAAGAATGCATATAGATATGTGTAGCGGGGAAAATCTAATATCGAAGCCATGAGATTGACTCGAATCAATATTCCGTTTGAAATCGCCACCGCGCTTTATTTTTTCAAAGGAAAAGGGAAAAGAACGTAAAACCCAAAGTTTTGTTTTTAAAACAAGAAAGAGAACTCAGGTTCGGGTGTTGATTATACGAGGGGAAGGTTTAAAGCACCCCTCATACCTGTGGTACTCCACAGGAACCTTTTTGAAAATCTGTGTTGTGTGTGCTAAAAAACGGTTTGTTTTATTTTTAAAATAAGCTCGGCAAGACGTTAAGCCTTGGGCCTACATACCTCCTCGGTGCAATGGAGAAGTCAGAGCTAATGTAGTTCCGCTTTTTGGGAAAACAATTTTAAAAAACGGATAGACACTTTATCGTCGTCGGAGAGAAATACTCAGCCGTTTATTTTGAGCATGAGAACAAACAAGTTCTTTGCATCGCAAATGAAAGAAGGGCTCCAACTCGGATAAAATCAACGAGTATGCCACTAGCTCTCTCACGCGGAAAAGATCTCATTTTATCAATCAATTTCAAAATCCTGGGGTATAACCACTCGTTTCGACAATTAACAGTGTCTAAACTTTTGAAGAAAAGCCACTGAGGGCAAAAGATATTTTTAAGAAAAGGTTTTGAAAAGATTGCAAACATAAGAAGGTTTTTGAAAAAAGGGAGAAGATTTTGAAAATTTAAGAAGTGGGAGGAGATGAAGAGGCTAACCTAGTGCAGAAAATAAAAGCTAAGAAAAGAAACGGTCTAACCAAATAAGAAGCCAACACTTGACATTAAGAGTCAAAGTAGATTTCCCATCCTTTGGACTTATCAATACCAACACATTAACACTTGGGGATCCAGATGAACTGATTATCTTAGCACCACTTCGCATTAAGCACATTAAGATTCTGACGAAAATCGGGCAGAGTAACGGCTGTTTTCGGGCAAAATCCTTATCTCAATGCCTTGGAATTAACCATCAAGGGCTTTCAAGGAAATACCTGCACATACAAACAGACAACAAACCAATGCCAGACAGACAGACAGAATAACAGCAGAGTAACAACAGAATAAGGGTCCAGAGGTCCTAAGTCCATAAGTCTGAATCTCCAAAATGCTCAGGATAGTAACCAATAGTCCAGAAGAGAGCCTTATGTGTTTTTTAGATTTTTGTTGATTATTAGTGTTTTAGCATAAAAGTAAAGTATGGTCCAAGTGGACAAAAAGAAAATGGCGGAAACATAAACATATGTCCAAGTGGACAAAGAGAAAATAGCGGAATATAAACGTCCAAATGGACAAAGAAAAAATGGCGGAATGTAAATATGATGAAATGATAAAGTAAATCAATAACGCGAGAAATATAAAGAGCAATATAATAAATTGCGGAAATTAAAGTCAATTGTTAGATGTTAAAGATAACCATCTTGAAACTTGTCAAGTATGTTATCAAAGTTAGTAATGAAGATCGATGGTGAGTGAAGGATGTACTCGGATTTAAATTCAATGGAAACTTATCAGAAGCTTGATAAAATCATAGCGACTACATGATAAATTTCCATAAGTCATAAATCAACCGCATACAATTCTCTTCCATATTTGATCTTTTTTATTCGGGACACTAAATATTGCGCTATGTTAAGCAGATCGCCAAGTGATTTATGTAGAAATCACCCTACAATGAGGCCGGTCAAAACTTTATGTACTAATGCATGCGAGAAGAGCGATATGTAGATCGCCTTCCGAAAGCAATACCGCACGAAAAGAAAATAGGTAACGATCTAGTCTTTACTAAGAATCCATAAGAATTCTCAAAGTATTAAGACTTTCATCGATCAAAAGAAAAAAAGGAGAAGAAGAAAATAAAATGCATAAAGATAATCAACTCACACTATCATTAATATCATTCATCTAATTAATATTATGGATTTGGTTCTTTCAAACCTATCAACATCCTAGATCCAATGATATTAATGAAGTGGAGGAAGTAGGAAGCCAAAACAAGCATAAAAAAGGCAAAAAACCACATTCTGCCAGCAGGAAATCGATTTCATGCAGGGGAAATCGATTTCCATAGTGCAGTTTTCAAAAAAACAAGTTACGTACAGCAGGAAATCGATTTCAGCCTTAAGGAAATCGATTTCATCAGTGTAAATTCCAGCAAAAACAGCATTTAAAGGCATGAAACTTGACTTGAACAAATATACAAACACCTTATGATCACACATCAATTGGAGCTCGAATTTTCCATCAAATCACCATCAAATAGCACCAATATAGCATCAAAGATGCATTGAACACAAGCAATAAAGATCTACATCATGGATCTAGCAAATTACCACTTCTTTGAACAAAATCTTGGAGTAGCTTCAAGAGCAAGCACAAAGTGTATAGATCCTTCAAATTTGGAGATGAACAAACAAAGAAAAGAGTGAAATGTAGGAGGTTTAGTTCAAAATTAGTAAGATTCAATGTGAATCTCACTAATCTTATGAAAATGAACTTTGGGTGAGGGTTTTGGAAAGGGTGAGAAATGAATTTGCAAGCAATTTTTTGGCTCTCCAAGCTTGAGAAATGAGAGAGTAGTGGGCTCTATTTATAGGATGAGAGCAAGAGTAGTGGTAGTTTGGTCTTTTTGCATTTGGTAATTAGCTTGTGTTTAATTGGTGATTAAAGTGGCATTTAAATGGTAAGAAATGGTAAAATGAGGTTTAAGTGAGTTTAATGAAGGGGTTAATTTTGATGAGGTGGAAAATTGGTAAAATGATCAAATAAAAAGGTGCCAAAATGATGTCAAGCTTCCCTCCTTATATTTTTTGAATTTCGCCTTAAGGAAATCGATTTCCCCAGGAGTGAAATCGATTTCACTCTGTTCCAGAAGAAAAATTGGCGCAAAATACACTAGGGAAATCGATTTACCCAGGAGGGAAATCGATTTCATGCTGTCCAGAATGTGATTTTGGTGAAGATTGCTGCAGGGAAATCGATTTACCCAGTAGGGAAATCGATTTCATCAGTCAAAGATGTGAAAAATGCCTTGTTTATTGCATGTCTTGGCTTGGTACCTACAAAACAAAAGCCTACAAATAAACCAAGCAATGTTTTTGGTATTTGGGTTAGTATAATATGCATACAAGATAAACAATCATTGGTGCTTGATGGTCCCTCTTATTGATGAGGTGAGTGCAACACCATAAACAAAACTTCCAAGTGAAGCTCTTGATTAGTGATTGGGATATGAATGATATAGGATCTTAGGGTCAAAAATTGGGGTATGACAATATGATAAGCATGGCATGCGAGTTTCTAAGTGTATTCAAGTAAGGTTAATGATTCAAACCTTTCTTTTATTACCTTAGGAGATGAATGGAAAGTTTGAATGGCCTTGAGATTGCTTCGAATGATCTACACGAAATCTTCACCTTTCTTGATATTTTGGAATCTTGAAAACCCTAAACCTTGCTCTTATTTTCATCCCCTCCTGGTGTGAATTGTTTGAGGTATTTATATAGCTTAGAATTAGGGCAAAAGTTTGCTTAAAAAATAAGTTGATTGGTGAGAGAAAATTTTGAAGAGATTTCATTGATTTTTGCATAAAATCTTCCTCTTTTGGCTCCAATTGTATTCCTCTCTTTCCAATCACATTTACCACGAAATTTGATTCATATTTGATGATTTGATGATTGGAAAATAAATCTTTTGATTTAAATATATTCATCTTATATTTTATTTAACATTTAAATGAATGAAAATTCACATAAATATAAATAAAATCCATAAAAATAAAATAATATATTTATGGGACTTTAATTAACCTATGGATAAGTTTATAATCCAAAAATTAGGCCCATTGATTCAAAAACTCAAAATTCTTCATTTGATCCATGTGCATTTCTCAAAAATTGCCCAACTTGCGCAAGCCACAACTCATTCAAAATTTGTCATATGAAGGTGTTCTAGGACTTTTTGGAAAGCCCAAGATTTCCTATAAAACCTCCTTTTGGTTTCATCTCAACTGAGTTTACCATGTTCAAGTTATGAGCTTTGAGAAAAAATGACTTTTTGCGATCCTTTAGAAGGACCTATAATGTTTTGGCTCATATCTCCCAAATGGTGCATTTTTGGCCTTGGCTTGTGAGAGACAAAATTATAGAGAATTCAATTTTCTTCAAATTGATCCTTGAATGAGAAATTTTTGATGTTCCATGTGATAGTTATGGCTGTTCAAAGTTCAGTTGACTTTCTCCTATGAAAACCCTAATTTAGAAACTTTTGAATTTGTTGATTTCTGATCTTTCCTTGATGAACCATGATCAATCCTTGATCAAATGATGAATGATACTTCAAAATAAGGATGTTGACAAAAAATCAGGAGTTTTGACTGTACTTTGACCATAGTTGACTTTTAGGTCAAATCAGTCGGCTGTTGACTTTCTGAGCACTTGAATGACCAATCCTTTGAATTGAGGCCTGAATTTTGTCATGGAGGTAGTTTGAAACATCATAAACCATATGATATGCATTGGAGCTTTTGGTTCATTGATTTTCTTCAGACTAACACAAACCCTAGTTTCTTGAGCCTTTGTTTAGGAGGGATAACTTTGAGCTTTGTACCTTGATCTAAGTTTGTTTTAAGAGAAATAAGATGGGAAAATTTTGAGGTACGACAGTTTTCTTCCTCGAAGATCCTGCTACAGTCCACCAAATCAAAAAATCTTTGAATCCTCTGATACCTGGTTCCTTGCTTAATCTCATCACGGAGACCATTCTCAAATTTGATGCACTTTGAGAATTCACTAGCTTCATCATTGTTGTAGTAAACGTAGTACTTCGCCAGCTCAACAAACTTCGAAGCATACTCTGGTACCGTCATTTTACCTTGAACTAGTTCCAGAAATTCAATTTCCTTTCGGCCTCGTACCTCAGGGAAGTACCTTCTCAAAAATTCTCTCTTGAACACAACCCAAGAAATATCCACATCACCAGCTTCCATCTCAGCTCTAGTCGCCATCCACCAGTCATCAGCTTCTTCGGACAACATATGCGTACCATACCTCACTTTCAGATTTTCAGCACAATCAATGACTCTGAAAATCCGTTCGGTCTCCTTCAGCCACTTCTGAGCACCTTCAGGATCATGCGTACCCTTGAACAACGGAGGATTGTTCCTCTGAAAATTCCCCAGTTTCCTATCAGCACCAATCCCTGCTCCTCCAGCATTTCCTCCCAGCACACCAGCAATTATGCCTAGAGCCTTAGCGAGAGCATCATCATTTCTTCCTCCTCTTTCAGCCATTGCTCTGCTTAAATCACAAACAATTTAATCAGAACAAAAGTATCGACAAGTTAACTCGTACTAGTCACATACACATGAAAGACTGACACTAAGACTCTGGTCATAACGACCAACTATGCTCTGATACCACTATTGTAACACCCTTCTAAACCCCGCGGCAAATAAATGAAATTATTCAGAGTACATGAAAATAAGGGTGCCACAATTCAATAATAAATTAAAACATCATCCAGTCATGTCATGTATTCACTGAGGCAATCATCATCAAATAAAATTTCATGTCAACACAGCGGAAACTAAATCACACGGATTAAGTTTAACTTCTTTAAAACTAATCCTTCAAAATATCAAAACACAGTCAGAGTTATAAACCATAAACTCTAAAACATCGTGTCTCCAGTGTTACAAATATTAGAGCATGACACCTGACGCTAACTAAATAACTGACTCATGAGCTAATCCCCACCGAGTCGAACAAACGCTATCCTCAATCTGAAAATGACAACATGTAAGGGCGAGTCTCATCATAATTAACAAATGTTATAAGGTTATAAAGCAATAACACATCATAGTTGCATCATTCACCCAATTGTTTCATAAATAGACATTCAGACAAGTTTCATCATCACAAACAATCAACCAACACATCATCAATATTTATAACACTAGAATACATCCACTCATGTTATAAAAGTATGCATATGTATGAACTGACACTATACATGTGGTACAAACATCACCAAATGGGAATAACCTATGACCGATCCAACATCATCAATATACGGCCCTGCCAGCACAGATTCCACACAATGGGAATCATGCCCTTTACTGATCCAACATATCATCATGGATACAACATCATTAATGAATATGAATGAATGCAAACATACATGAACATACTTATACTATCGTCAAGTCTATGAGTAACATCATCAAATACTCATTTCATCATAATCATCAAGCATGTTTATATATATATATATATATATATATATATATATATATGCATCATTCTATCACAATCATATCATTAATCATCAAATAGATTATTTTATAAGGTTCGTTTAGCTCGAAACGACACACAAAATGAACCAACGGTTCAAAAGTTATGAGTTTTCCAAAATACATCATTTTTCAAAAATCATCAGTGTAACGGGTTACAGGAAAAGCGTAACGGGTTACGAAGAACAAATTAAAAAAAAATAGTTTCAGCCGTAACCGGTTACAAGGAAATCGTAACCGGTTACGCTTGACGTAACTCTATTCGCTATTATTTTTACTTGACCGTAACCAGTTACGAACTCATAACCAGCCCAAAAACCCCATTTTTCACAAATGTAACCAGTTACAAGCCCGACCGTAACTGGTTACATCACCTGTAACAGCAAAAAAAACACTTTTGACAACAACTTATTTCCATCCAACACAACCCAAATCGAATCATTTCGACCATACATGAAAAACAAGAATAATTCACAATTATTCCATGTTATTTCATGCCTCAACAACACATTCAAACATAATCAATATCACAAACAAGCATTTACACATAATTTATCAATTTGAACCATAGCAACACAAACATCGTGGATTCTAGCCAAATGATCAATCATCATCCAAATTGACTAAAATCCCTAACTCTATCATATGACTCAATTGATACGAATTCTACATCTATTCTATGCTATCAACCCCTAACCCGATAATAGATGTTAACCAGATAAGTCCCCCTTACCTTAGCCAAATTCTTGAATTGGGTCTTCTTCCTCTTTGATTCTCTTTCACGTTCTTCAGCTCCTCTTCTCATAGCTTCCTTTTCACGTTCTAATTTTCTTTCTCCTCTTTTCCTTATTTTATGAAAACGCAAAATAAGTTAGTAATGGGCTCCTTCACATTACACCCCCCACACTACTAACTTCACGAATGGTCCAACACTACATGTTATTATATCTTTCCACATAATTCCAATAAAATGCTAATTTAAATTAATTAATTTAAAACTTAACTAAATTAATTAAATAAGAAATTTTGGGATGTTACACCTTTGAAATACAAAGGCAAAGTGGGTCAAACACTTGGACTAATGCAGGTGTATCTAACAATAAGATCAATAACAAGACCCATTATTTTCATGGTAATTCAAGCAAGAGCCAACTATAACTTTCTACTAGGGCGCGAGTGAATTCACGACGTGGGGCAGTTTCCTCTTTGTTACACCAGAGGATTGCAATATGGAGTGAGGATGGAATAGTTGAGAGCATCAAAGCAAATCTAATTTACTATATGGCATAGGTGAATCATGTAGATCGAATGATTTTTGATAGAAACCTTGCCAACATAGGTCCTTTCAACCCTGCATGAGACATTTACTCACCATTGAAGAACCCCCTTTACTTCCTTACTCTGCATCTAAATGGTCTCCAATGGGGTCGTGAGATAATGAGTGAGGATAATGATGAAAAGGAATTTTAACAAATCTGGCCAACTGGTTGGGGGAGATGAGGACGAAGACCGTGTATGAGTCCACATTTTACAAAAAAGATTTTGGCTTACTTAGCCAAAAAGAAGTTAAAAATGGCCCATGAGGCTGAAGTAAATTTTTTGGCTATCGAAGCCAACAACGAAAAAAGTCATGTGAAGGGACTCGGGGTAGACTTTAAACCTGAACCCCCAGATGAAGCAATGCCAATCAAATAAAAACACTAGAGGCTAGATGCAATTTATGATGAAGAGCCTTTGGGATTTAAAAAAGATCCAACAACGCCAAGTGCAAAGATGATGGCGTAAGACGCGCTCGAGGAGATCGACTTGGGCGAAGGGACTATCATAGACCCACTTACATCAGCGTGAAGCTTAATTCGGAGACGAGAAGGGAGGTGATCTAATTGGTGAAAGAATATAGGGATTGCATCGCTTGGGACTATGATGAAATGACAGTGTTGAGTAGAGAACTAGTCAAACTGAAGCTTCTTATCAAGGATGGCAAGAAGCCCATCAAGAAGACTCCAAGGAGATTCGTGTCGGAGATCCTCTCAAATATCAAAGAAGAAATCGAGAGGCTCCACAGGTGTAAGTTCATCCGAATTGCAAGCTATGTCGAATGGATAGCAGATATTGTGTTCATTATTAAAAAGAATGGAACCTCAACGGTTTTTATAGATTTTTGTGACCTAATGTTTCTACCGCGAAAATTAACAGAGTCGCCACTACCATATTTATCCTTAAAAGGAAGGGAATGCCAACAAACCACACAACAAAACAATGGTCTCACGACCAGAGAAAAAGGGTAAGGGAGTCGGTTACGCGAGGGGAAGGTGTTAGCACCCCTCGCGCCCATCGTACTGATGGTATCCACACTCGTGTCTATAACTATGGTTGTGTAAGCAAACTGCACTAATCTGGACTAAAATGCATGCAAAATGTAAGGAAAAGAAAGAGTTTTACTCGCACGGGCCCTACCCCGCTGCCTACGTATCCTTTTTGAGGAATTAGAGGTACTGTAGCTCGACTAACTGTTTTTTGTTTTTTTTTTGTGTTTTTTAGGTGAACGAGTTACATTCGCACTCTACTGCTCGACCTTTGGAGTCTTATGCTTGGGAATGGAGCAGAAATAACAAGCTCTTAAGAAAAGAAAATCAAAGAGTGTGGTTTGTGTTTTAAGGAATGCATGAGGAAAACCTAAGCTAAGGGGGAAAGCTTGCTACCTATGTTATCATACAAAGGGTACAAGTCTAAAATAGCCTAGCAATCTATGGATAAAAGCAAATGCAAACAAGAGTATCACACAAACGAGCTCCGCTCGTAAAGCAAACAAAACCACCGGCGCAGGCCGAGTAGTAGAAAAGTAGTCCCGCCATAGCCAAGGGGAGCGGATCACCCTAGTCAACCAAGCATCAGACCTCGTGCAAAGCGATCGGGCCATAGACAAGAGGAGCGAATCCCTCTCAGCAAACAAGCCGTCATAGATCTAAAAGGAAAATGGTGCGTGCGTACACCGAGCATCAACGTTGGTCAACGTGAGCTATAGGAAATGCAGGGGTCCGATTGCATGAACCCTTTACTTGAAATACACGATAACAGGATCTTGTGCTAGTTCAGAAGCAAGCAACGCGTAACATGCGCTTACTGAACGGACTCGATGAGACTGGGCGGGGGTTGATTGCTAACCCTTTCCACATGCCTTCCATGAGGACTTAATGGAGTGTCTTTAAAGGTCTTATTACACCATGACTCCCTGCTGCAAAGCACAAATATAAACACACCAACAAAAATAGAGCATCTTTCGAGGGCTTGGCCAGATGAATGTCTAGGTCCTACTTCTCATGTTATAGGATGACGCGGAAAGCGGTAAAATGCGGGAAGAAGATAAAATGAAATGTGATCAATACCAAACGGATTATGATCCGTGAATTGCGGCAAATAGTAATAAAGAAAACCAGAGATTCCGCGAGTGAGCTAGCAAAAGCAATAGGCAAACAAACAGCACACCGATTAGACTCGTAATCAACAAGAATCGGTGCGGTTAAAATAAATCATGCGCCGATATGTGCGTCGAGCACAAACGTACTTTACCTGCAAGGGAACATAAAATCCAGACAATACAGATATAAAAATGACGTGCACGTCTCATGAGCGAGAACGCGAATCGGGAAGAGATAATGTTGTGTCCCGCAAGTAAAGAGGAACACGAGAGAATAAGCGTCGATCGGGAGTTGCCTTCAGAATGCCTTGTGTAACACCCCAAATCTACCCGATAAATTATACAGAAAATCAGAGTATAAATTTCAAACAAGTTCATTTGAGGTATCACATATTCGTCATCTCAAAAACATTTACGTAATTCACGCCTTCATATAGATACATAGCACATAAACATAAACGGACAATTAAAATTAATTCTCAAAATCACTGTATCAAAATAATTATTTTATCTCGCAGCGGAATTCACAAAACTTCACAATGATTTATTTTAATCATAGCATCTTCACAAAACAAGTTTGAGTCACAATCAAAATAAAACATCACTAAAAATTCATCAAACATATTAATTACTACAACAATAGTTTATCCCCCCGAGTGCTACGTATCAGAGCAAGACACCAACTCGAATAACAACAACTAAAGACTTCATAAAATCACTTCAAACTTCCACAGCTATCTTGAGTACCTGTCAATTTCCCATGGTAGGGAAACATCATTCAGAAATCACAAAGAAATAACAACACAACGTACTCATCATAATTCACAAAACAAGCCGATCACAATCACCTACTAGCATATTCGAACTACCTCTACAATTTTCAATTAATTCCGGATAACTAAATACACCATAATCCCACATACAATCATCATATTCCTATCTTCAAGTATTCCAATAATTATTTTGCACTACAAATTTAACTACACTATCGATTCAACAACAACAAGATTCGACACAATAGCATAAAAATTATTGTTTTGCAACATAAATCACACACAAATAAACCGAAATAATTTCCTACGAAATTAACCCCCGCATATCATTCATCATGAGTCCGGTTATAGAGTTAGAACCCCACCCCTTACCTTGTATTCGGAGTCCGTTCTACAATTCTACCGATCGAAGCCATCTAGCCTTAGCTCCGAACCATTGCCTCTTTTATTCAGAATCAAAAGCTGAAAATTTTCCCAAATATGCAGCTACAGTGAGATGATGATATCTCACAACTTAGACCTTATTTTGAAGATCCCAATGGTCAAAAGATAGATATAGGTGTTGCGAATCTACCCAAAAAATTTGGTGGCGATCCAATGGTTAACGAATCGGGGATCTTCGATTTAGTGAGACTGCTGCAAGAAAAACGGGAATGAAATTCTCTCCTATTTTCTCTCTTCTCTACAACTTCCCATGTCCAATTCCCCAAGACTTTTTCTCTTCTAATTAACCTAATCCTTATCTTAACTTAATTTCATTAAATCTATTGGGCCTAACATTCACACCCCACCTTTTACTACCATCGTCACTTAATTAAGTCCATATAATAAATCTAGTATTTCTTTAATACTATTTCTACAACTTAATCAATTAATTAATCGACTAGTTAATCATAAAAACTCATGTCAACAATTCTCAACACTCCACAAATTCAATAATTATATTCGAAATAATTTGAAAGTATTTAATTAAATAATTAACTAAATATCGGGTGTTACAACTCTCTCCCACTTAGAATATTTCCGTCCTCGAAAATTTATCCGACATCACCATACTTAACACATCCTTTACATCCAATCCTTCGATCAAACGACAACCCGGTCACAGTTTAAATCTAGTACTTATACCATCAATCTTCTAATACGATTGCAACATAGTCCTTACTAACTTGCCAACCATTTTAGCAATATCTTGAAACATCTTACAACGTAGCAATAGCTACCACTTTCTTACATCTGGTTATACAATCTCACTTCATCATTCTCGGCAACCTATTCCACACCAAACGCATATGCAATTCTTATTTCCATATTCAGGTGTCCTTCGCTACCGAAGCACCAACAACTTACAACCGAATCATAACCGAGGAGTACAGCTTCTCCCTCACTTAGTTCCAAACCAACTCCTGCAACAAGCTATCAAAAACAACAAGTACCGACAGTGTTGTACACACTTGTCGCGTACTAAGGGATAAACAACAATTAGACAACTCTGGCCGGACGGACCGACCTGCTCTGATACCACTTATGTAACACCCCAAATCTACCCGATAAATTATACAGAAAATCAGAGTATAAATTTCAAACAAGTTCATTTGAGGTATCACATATTCGTCATCTCAAAAACATTTACGTAATTCACGCCTTCATATAGATACATAGCACATAAACATAAACGGACAATTAAAATTAATTCTCAAAATCACTGTATCAAAATAATTATTTTATCTCGCAGCGGAATTCACAAAACTTCACAATGATTTATTTTAATCATAGCATCTTCACAAAACAAGTTTGAGTCACAATCAAAATAAAACATCACTAAAAATTCATCAAACATAATAATTACTACAACAATAGTTTACCCCCCCGAGTGCTACGTATCAGAGCAAGACACCAACTCGAATAACAACAACTAAAGACTTCATAAAATCACTTCAAACTTCCACAGCTATCTTGAGTACCTGTCAATTTCCCATGGTAGGGAAACATCATTCAGAAATCACAAAGAAATAACAACACAACGTACTCATCATAATTCACAAAACAAGCCGATCACAATCACCTACTAGCATATTCGAACTACCTCTACAATTTTCAATTAATTCCGGATAACTAAATACACCATAATCCCACATACAATCATCATATTCCTATCTTCAAGTATTCCAATAATTATTTTGCACTACAAATTTAACTACACTATCGATTCAACAACAACAAGATTCGACACAATAGCATAAAAATTATTGTTTTGCAACATAAATCACACACAAATAAACCGGAATAATTTCCTACGAAATTAACCCCCGCATATCATTCATCATGAGTCCGGTTATAGAGTTAGAACCCCACCCCTTACCTTGTATTCGGAGTCCGTTCTACAATTCTACCGATCGAAGCCATCTAGCCTTAGCTCCCAACCATTGCCTCTTTTATTCAGAATCAAAAGCTGAAAATTTTCCCAAATATGAAGCTACAGTGAGATGATGATATCTCACAACTTAGACCTTATTTTGAAGATCCCAATGGTCAAAAGATAGATATAGGTGTTGCGAATCTACCCATAAAATTTGGTGACGATCCAACGGTTAACGAATCGGGGATCTTCGATTTAGTGAGACTGCTGCAAGAAAAACGGGAATGAAATTCTCTCCTATTTTCTCTCTTCTCTACAACTTCCCATGTCCAATTCCCCAAGACTTTTTCTCTTCTAATTAACCTAATCCTTATCTTAACTTAATTTCATTAAATCTATTGGGCCTAACATTCACACCCCACCTTTTACTACCATCGTCACTTAATTAAGTCCATATAATAAATCTAGTATTTCTTCAATACTATTTCTACAACTTAATCAATTAATTAATCGACTAATTAATCATAAAAACTCATGTCAACAATTCTCAACACTCCACAAATTCAATAATTATATTCGAAATAATTTGAAAGTATTTAATTAAATAATTAACTAAATATCGGGTGTTACACCTTGCATACTAGCACACAAGTTAGAGATAACAAAAACCGCTATCGGAATTGCGTTGTTGCTTTACACCAAAAATGGATAACGAAATGAGAAAATTAACACGCTTTTTAAACACAAATCGAATGAAAGTAAGATAACAACCAGAAATATCATTCCAATATTAACTACCTATGTAGGAAACCAAAGAAAATATTTACAAGTCAAACAGTACACCGAAACGGCGAAACCGGTTAAAAACGATAAAAAGTTAAACTTGTCGGAATTAAACCAAAATTTTATGGTAAGCTAGAAACGTGCCAAAGAACTCAAATATGCGGTCGGAATTTATTAAATCGGCCCGGAGGCACGACTTCTGAAACAGAAGCGAAATCGATAAAAAAAGTCGGCCGAAACTGAAAATAAAATGCACCACCAGCTCTGAAAATATTATTGCACTCAAGAAACATATTCACATGATCAAAAATGCTAAGCGGTTCAAAAGATATGGTATTTTCACTTAAACCCGATGCGTCGCGTCTACTTTGCGAAACGGGAGAAAAGGAGAAAAAAGCATGACAGAAAATTACAGCACCTAGTAGCATCAATTAGCACTCAAACAAGTCTTACTATTACCTTGTATCAACAATCAAACAACACACCAAAAGCTAGACCAAAATCTCTTTAATTTCTATGTTTTTCATGAGTAAAAAAAAATGGTGAAATGCAACACAAATGTCAAGCCAAAAATGCTACACTATAATGCTACTAAAACAGTCCCAAGACTCATTGAAATCACACATAAACACAAGGAAAAGGTTCATGGAAAATGGCACAATATAGCCCACAATTGGCAAGTTGGAAATTAAACATAGAACATGATTTTCAAGTAGCACAAAGCTTCCAATCCATACCATTATATCAAGTTCATGCACCAAGTTTTATGTCAAGTTTATGCACCAATTTTCATCATTCAAGTAACTTAACAAATGGATGTAAGGATTAACAAGTAACATGGATATGGTTCCACACAAGCGCCAAGAAATATAAACAAAGTTCATTTTCATGTCATATTGCAACTAAAAAATCAACAAATGTCAACAAAACTCAATGTTCAAAAATTAGCAAGCAAATTTGAAGCCTAACATCAACAACAATAACCAAATTCAATAAGCTATGCTAGTATCAAGTTGTTAGCATGAGGGTAAACTTAAAAGTTAGCTTTAGGGTTATAGAACAAACTACAAGTTAATAGTGCTATCACAAGTTAGTAGACAAACAAGCCAAGAAAACTTGGAGTTAGCATAAGCTAAACTTAATGAATCAATGACAAAATAACATAATTACAAGCAAAACGTCATAACATGTACATGTTGCAAAAGTGAAGATTTAACAATGACACACCACTAGAAATTGCCCGAAATGAATTAACAAAATTATCGGAACCTATACACACGCAAACGGTTTCAAAAATGCGGTCGACTCGGTCAAGTTTAACCCGAAAAGTCAAAATCTGAAACTGCTACAATAGCAGAAAAATTGGGCGAAAATTATCCGAATTGAAACAATTTACGATTAAGAAGTTAGACCAAAAACAAGAATTATGCCATTTTATGAGTTCACACAAGCATTTGAACAAACACTTGACATGCACATTTTCACCAAGCAATTTCTCTAACAATCAACATAGAAACAACAACATTATCATTACCTAATCGATTTTTAAGAATCAAGCATATCAAATAATCGATTGAATTCAACAACAATCAACATCATCATCATTAATTAATCACAACAACATGCGTATTCAACAATTAAGGATTGAGGAATTACCGTGCCGACGAAGTCAAACGAACTCGAACGTGAACACCAAAATCGAATCTGTGCAAAGAGAGGGAGGGAAGCGCGCTACATCATTGGGAAGAGAGAGATCGCGAGACTTTGATGATCAGAGAATAGAAGAGATCTTGATTCTCGTGCTTTGATTGTTGATGAATGTTGTTCTTGAGATTGATGAAGATTGATGAGGCTTTTTGGTGATTTTTGTAGTTTTTGATCTTTGAGAATTGAGAGAGAATTAAGAGAAGAGTTTTGATATTTTTTCGGAGAATTGAAGTTATGAGAGAAAAAGAGAGAAAATGATTTATATAGTGTGAGAGGTGAAATTTAAAAAACGCCCTTAATTATCTCTTTTTTGCTCGCTTTCGAAGAAATGTGACTCGGTGCGAAATTCAAAAATGGGACCAACTTCAACTTGAAGATGAATAAATTTGTGACTCATAGCCGCGAGAATCGTCTCAATCCGATAAGCGGTGAAGAAATTACCCGCGTTTGAATGACGAGAAACGCCGGTTCATCTGGTGCGACTGTGTAGAATTTCGCGAGTACCATTCAAAGAACGCGATAAAACTCAAACTTCGGTTCGAAATCCAAAAGAGCACACGTGACAAAGAATCGAAGCCGACGAATTTTCCGAGAGAATACCATCGGAATGGACTTCATACGATAAAAATCGAAGAAGTTATGAATTTTCAAACTTGTCGCGACATACCCGAAAACACACTTTTCACTGCAATATCACAACGTTCTTCAAAATGCTGGGCAGTTTCGGTGCATAATTAGTCGATGGCTCGAACATATGAAATTTCAAGAATGACGGCACGGAGCTATACATAAAATCTCGAGCGAATCTGACAAGCGGATCATGAGATATGAATTTTCCCAACTCTTAGCATCTTCCAAATAAGACTTATGAATTTCTTCGTATTTTCACCTTATAAACCAAATTTCCTGCCATATTTCTTTAAAACCAAGATAATTCTTTATTATTATTCTTCCATTTTTTAACGATGTAATAAATGCCCTTAATAACTTATGGAACCTATAAAGAGGGAAAATATAGGGGTGCAACGGCTGCCCCTATTCAAACTTCTTAAACCTAACGAGCGAGAAACGAAAGTTTCGAACCGTTAAGGTGGAAGGAGATTGAATACCAGAATGAACTCGAAAATATGCGCTCTTGATAATTAACTGATCCAGTTTGAAACAAGAAAGACTAGGCAACCCCATTGCTGAGGGAAAAACTTCAATTGGTCTGGGCACCAAGAGAAGGTCGACATCTTTGGTTGATCTGGATATCATAACGAAATATACGTCTTTGGCCGATCTGAATATCGGAAATAAGAATGTCTTCAACTGATCTAGGGACATCAGGACTGAGCAGACATGTCTTCTTCTGACGAAAATAAATCGTCTAGTGGGTGGACATCCTCAACTGATCGGAATCATCAGGAATGTACCCTTCTACTGATTTGGGGGCATCAGGAAGGAAATGAATATCCTCAACCGATCTGGGGGCATCGGGAGTTTTAAAGAATGCTTTCAACTGATTTGGGGACATCAGGACTGAGAAAGCAAGTCTTCTTCCGACGAAAATAAATCGTTAGGTGGATGGAAGTCCTTAATTGATCGAAAACATCAGGATTGTGTCCTCTACTGATATGGGGGCATCGGGAAGAAAATGGACCTCCTCAACCGATTCGGGGGCATCGGGAATCAAGATTGTCTTCAACTGATCTGGGGACATTAGGACTGAGTAGACATATCCTCTTCTGAACAAAATAAATCATCAGGGGTGGATATGATTTATGCATGATGCATGTATGAATGTTTATGGAATAACGCTCCAGAGAGGGAAAACACTATACACTTTTGAGAATGTTATGCAAATGATGCATGACTCGGACGCTGCTTAGGGAGACATCGGAGAACAAGATGAGTGACTAGAAGTCACACACTACAAGCTGAAAAAGATGGATCAGAAATCTGCTAGAGACGATTAACTCTAGACGCGAGCTCTTGCTGGGGAAGTAAATCCTGCTTGGGGATAAGAACATCCCAATTGATTGCTTGGGGAATACCTTGGAAACTTCACTAGAGAAGCAAATTCTCGACACTCTATGGATGTGGAGATAAGGGTAAGTCATGGAGACAACTCTGATGGGGAGTGACCAACTTGCTTGTGCAGGACGCATTCCGCTGGGTAAATCCTTGACAGAAATAAATTCTACGGAGGATACTTGTGAATCTCTGCTGAGGAAAGACTCACTACAACACGGAAGGCCTACGAAAGCGCTTATTTTGGGCTTTAAAAGCGCTTTAAAGCGCTGTGAAAGCCAGCGCTGGCGTAGGTAACAAAAGCGCTTCTAAAAGCGCTCTGGTAGACCCCCCCCCCCCCATATAAGAGCGCTTTTCTGGAAAAAGCGCTCTGGTATCCCCCCCTATTAGAGCGCTTTTTTTGGAAAAAGCGCTCTGATAGCCCCCCTATAAGAGCGCTTTTCCAAAAGCGCTTTCGTAGGTTGCGTTTTTTATTTTATTTTTTATGCTTTTTTTTATAAACCTATTATTTTTATAATTTCTAAACCTGCATTTATGGCAACATTCTTTCATGAACCTGTAATTTACCATTGTTATCCCATAAACCTATAATTTACAATCGTAATCCCATTATTTCAGTAATCTCATTATTTCAACAAAGAAGCGATTTCGATTATATACTAAACATGCATTATAATTATACCATTGTAATTAATCCAAAATATATATACACCGATTCACATATTTCTAACATGAAAACAACTAAACCAATTCACATGACATTATAACAATAAGAAAATCATCCCTAAACAACTAAATCAACTAAATCGGTCCTAGTCCTGCAAAGTCTGAACATCTTCAAATGACTGAAAATCTTCACAATCTGCAAAATAAAAATAATATAATCAAAATAAGATTATTATTATATAAAGGCTCTAAAATAAGAAAGTAAAGAGTAGAACGAGTATATATATATATATATATATATATATATATATATATATATATATATATATATATATATATATATATATATATATATATATATATATATATATATATATATATATATATATATATATATATATATATATATATATATATATATATATATATGTCGTGTAAAAAGAATAATCAAATTAAATATATCAATAAATACAAATTAATTTATTAATATTTAGGACTTTATATATCTAACTTGAATACATGGAATGGAATATCATTTATTGTAAATTAGTTCAACAAATTTTGTACATAAAGTTTACCTTAAATTTAACACAGCCACGTCATATAGCCCAGAGGGATAAAGCAATATAGATCACTAACAATAATCCTGTCACAGACACCCTCAAGAACAACATTAGCTACATGTTATTGATAGGAACACTATTAGAAACTCAACCAACAGCATGTCAAAAAATTACAGAATTTGAGAAGTTGTTACCAAATTGATCAAAAGAGCCCAGTATCCTTGTGAGCTTTCTACTATCTCTTAGCAATATAAGAAGTTTCTCTACAACAACAATTAATGTAAAGTTCACAACCAATTGACAGGAAAAATTAGACACAAATAAAAGTTGAATATTAATTTCTATGACAAATAATACATGACAACTAGTTACTACTACTTACCCTTCAGCGTTTTCCTTCATCTTTGAGCTATGCTATATCTACACTTATTTTCCTACACTTGTATATTACACCGTATATTTTAACACAGATAGATACTTGTGCACAGAAATTAAGATAGAATAAATTAATAAAAATTGAATTGTATACCTTGTATGTAGAAAATTACGGTGTTGGTGTAAGCTAGGGGTGTATGTTTACTCAATCAATAAATGTTGCAATAATGAGAAGGGGTTGTTGGACTAGAAATATGAAGGTTTTGTTGGACTTAACCTGCATCGCCTCATTTCTATCCAAGTTGTATTGTGTCACAGAATATGAATCAAGTAACTGTACCCCGAAGGATCCTGCCACAGAAGACTTCGGGGTACAATTACTTGATTCATATTCTGTGGAACATAATCGGCAGGGGCACATTGTGTTCTATCCTTTACCAGTCCATCCACTGTTTGAAGCTCAACCTACAATAGAAAAACGTGATTATTACTAACTACATATAGAAAATCTTGAATCATGTAAAAGTTGATGAAATAGATATCCCTTGTAGGTCTCATTATCAATAACATCTTCTACTTACTTGATACATGTCTTCAATACTCTAAATCACTGATAAAAACCTAACAAACTTTGTCTTCAATACTCTAAATCACACTGATAAAACCTAAATCACTGATAAATTAAAAAAGCCCCAATAATATTAACTATAACCCTAAATAAAATTTTGTATTTTTGAAAGCAAACAATGAAAAAAAGGAAAATTTCCGGCACAAAACCCTAACCTGAACAGAGAAGAGACGGTTGAAGGGTGGCGATGGAGTGAGGAAGGCGGCGGCGGAGTCGGTTGAAGGCTGGAGAGGGAGTGAGGACGGCGGAGCAACGAAAGGAAGAAGAAGGTTCGCGTGTTTTGGATCTGAAACAAAACGCGTGTGTTTGTAAAATATATAATTTTTTAAATGGGCTACCAGAGCGCTTTTCAAAAGCGCTTTAATAACACACCTACCAGAGCGCTTTTATCTCAAAAGCGCTTTCGTAGCACCCACCCTATAAGAGCGCTTTTAAAAGCGCTTTCATAACCCCCTACCAGAGCGCTTTTTAAAAGCGCTCTCATACCCCCCCTCCTACCAGAGCGCTTTTTGAAAGCGCTCTCATAACCCCCCCTACCAGAGCGCTTTTTTTGCATCATTTTCCCTTTTTTATTAATTTTGTTTTTAGCGAGCCCTACGAGAGCGCTTTTTCTAAAAGCGCTTTAGTAGCTGCGCTGCTACAGCTTAAATTTGGCGTAGTGACTTAGTGAGGAAGATGAATACTTCTGCATAATGATCCACTAAGAAGATAACAAATCCGCTGGGGATAAGGAACTCAGTATAAGAACCTCTTGTTAAGACAACTCCACTGCGGAATAAGACGACTCTCCTGGGGAAAACAGGTCAATCTGTTCGGGAGAGAAACGCTTTACTGGGAAAAATGAGGAATTCGGGCAAGGAACCTCATTAAGAGCTTATTGGGGAATCAGATACCATTATATCATGATTCAACTAGGGAGAAGATATTCCACCGGGGAACAAGACTTTTGAAGCACAAAGATTGTATTGAGATGTGCTTTGCTGAGGGGATGAGAATCTTGGAACAAAGAAAACCTCATCTGAATGCACTTAGCTGGGGAATGAGGATTTCTCACTGGGCTAGATCCACCGACACTCTGACATGGTGTACTCGAAAGGATGTACCTGCGAGATATACATATGAAAATGCCCCAGGATATAGCACGACGTCCACGGGGTTTCCTCATATGGTAGAGGATGGTGATGCTCACCCATCATATGAAGTTGCAAGAGCAAAAAACTGTCAGACAACTGAGCTTTGAAGCTTTCCACACATGTATTGGATTCGAATAGTTGATAGGCGAGTTATGATTAAAATGCCAAACATGCATCGGCTAGAGTATCAAATAGGCATTGGTTTTCCGAGAGAATACCACCAGAAAGTGGGCTTAATGGGTCAAGCAAGTATCGACTTCAAAGAGACCAAATAGGGATTGGCTTTCATAGTGTTCTGCATACTCGTATTGATTGTAAGGATGTCAAAAGGTGATGGACTTACAGACAAATCGAGAACGTTCCAACAGGTAATGGTTCAAGACACTAAACATGTATGGTAAGATCATCTGTGGGGATGTATCCTCTGCTTTGGGCTTCTGGAACAAGATTTAACGGCATTATAATTCGATGCATGTTGACACAAAGTTGGGAGTCAACTAGGAATTCTCAGGATAGACAACTGATCTTGACTTGAGGATTCTGATTCCTGTGGAGAATAATCAACTGATTTTCCACTTACTGTTAGGATCAAATTTCGGTGAAGGACTTGAAAATCACACGGAGCTGAAGAGAGATGCCAATGAAGCTCAGACTTTATTGTCGGGGATAGCTATCTGATTGATCAATCACCCTGGGTTGCAACCTGAGAATTGCATATCATAATGAACTATGAAGATAAATGCCAATGAAGATTGGACTTTCAGCCTCTGACTGCCGAGGATGATGACCCTGACTCCTCAATGGTCTTTGAGTTCATAAGTTGTTTCGCTCACACCTGAACTTTAAACTGAACACCTCCTGATGAGGAGAAAATGCCAATGCATAGTGCTTTGTCCTAACCTGTGAGGACTTTAAAGAAACTCATCTCGTGAGCTATCATAGCTGATTTGCTCCAATGTCGTAAACATCGGAACCATGCCCTTGATTGACCTGTATTGGAGGTAGCTTCGATTGTGCTTGGATGAATGCCCCTGATTGCTCAACACCTTTTGAAAAGAAAGGGGGACCTCATATCAAATCATCGGCCCCCAAAAGCATAGGATATTTGATAAAAAGGTTTTAAAAAAGTTTTCAATAAAAAGGAAAAGATTTGTCAGCGGTTGTCTATTTACTCAATGTGGAAAAACTTTAAAGAGGGAAGAAGAAAAGCGTAGAAATAAAGAATTTGAAAGAAAGTGTTTTGAAAAAAATTGTACGTGAAACCAAATATCCTTCCCCCAATAGGATTCTTAAAAATCCTATTTATAAAGTGGAAATTAGGTTAAAAATCCTAAAAGGGAAATAACCCATATCTAAAAGTCCAAAATTTGATATGTTGAAAAAGAAAAGAAAATTATTAAAAATAGAAGAAAAATTCAATTATGTCATTTGTGGGATTCAAACCCGTGACTTTGTGTTTACAAGCTTTACTCCTTTATCAATTGTGCAATATTATTTATTTGAAATAAAAAGTCAATTAGAAGTATAGGAAGTTCAAGCAAGCATTTGCTATTTAGAAAATACAAATAGTTTTAAATAAATTTTTATATATTTTTTACATAGGTAAATATAAAATCCAAAATGTTAGTGTAAATAAACCAAAGACATTAAAAAACCAAGACATTAGTGTAAATAAACCAAAGAAAAAACCGGTCTTTTCCACAAGCAAAAAAGGATCAAAGTCGCTAACTGGTCTTTTAACTATTAGTGTGCTAGGATAAAGGGCTTAACTTCAAATGCACGTCAAACGGACACCCGAGTCAAAATTTATCAATTTTCAAAGTTTTAACAAAACTACAAACACCGACATAATACACCGATGCCACAACAACTTATTACACACCAACTAAATTTATTTCCAGAAACTAAAATCATTCTTATTTAAAAGAATATCGCATTAGCTTTCTAACGCTTCGAACGGGAACCCAAACAGAATTATGGTTTGAAAGTTATGAATTTTTCAAGTTTTCGAAAAACTTTGTCCAAACAGCGGTAACCGGTTACCGTCAGAGCCGTAACTGATTACCACTGAACCAGAGTCGAAAAAACACATTTTTATGCTACGAAACTCAATCCAATCCACCCCAAAACACCAAATTTGAAAGCAAAACAATTTCTTTTTGTTCTACCAATTATGCACTAACATTACCCATTAATCTAACTCAATTCATATCTTCATTTTCATAAGTTTACACACAAATTGCATCAAAGATTCATCAACAGGGAAATCCCCATAAAGAAAAATAATGAGAAATCAAGAACACACAATCATGAAACCTAATCACCACCATACCCCATCATTATACAACTCGTTATAGAGTTAGAACCACACCCTTACATTCTTCTGTTCTATCTCTTTTTCACGTACTGATTATTTCTCTTCTTCTCTTCCCCTTTTCTATTATTTTATAATATTATTATTATACCTACTAATTTCACTTAATTGAATTAATAGTAATAATTTTCATCAGTTATTTAATTAAATAATATCCATCTAATATTGAATAACCAAATAATTATTAACTAATACAACTTAATTAGTTCTACTCTCTACACCCCCAATTTTTACACTTTTGCTCACACACCCCACTACATTAGTTCTACTCTTAAGACCACTACCCCATACAAAGGTAGCTAAAAACACCAACAATACCACCAAATAAATCACAAACAAGCGATTAAATAATAAATAAAATATTCGAGCGTTACACCACACATTCCATAAATAAATCCGAATAGTCAACCACTTCAAGGTGATCTGACCTTCTATATGTAAGCGTTTAATCTTTCATGCCTTGTAAGTACCTAAGAACTTCTTTGCAGCTTTCTAGGGCTTATGTGAACGAGATTGGATCTCCATCAATGCTCAAGTGAATAATTATTTGTTGTCTCATTGTGTTGTATGACGGAAACACAACTAAATGGATACCAACATGAAAGGATTCTTTAGGTGAAGAAGATTTTCCAGAAGTCTCTATAATATCCACTTTATGTGATTTCTCACTCCCACTAAACTAGCCATTTTTAATAAAACTAGCATTACCAGACTCGATTATTCTCGTACAATGATTAGGACAATAAAATTATAAATTTTCATATGGATTATACACCTTTACATTTGCTTACTAGGTTTCCTTGATATCCACATTTCAAAAGGAGTCTTAGGATCTGTCTTGCTATCAATCATATTAAAGGAAATACATAGCGGTCTTTAATGTGTACGTCCATAATGATAATGATATATTACTATAATTTAACATTGACCTGATCATCCATGAGAGTACATTATGCTTTTCAACAACACCATTTTGTTGTGGTGCATCAGGCATAGTATATTGTTCACATTTACCATAACTTTCGAGAAACTTTATAAATGTACCTAGACATTATCCTTTTAATCAAGTTCAAAGACAACCTATTGGACCTTTCATCTTCTGTAATGTCCTCTGTAATATATGGTTGCATGTTTCTCATCTATTATTAATGTCATGTCTAAAATCATAACACCATACTAGTAATTGCGGAGATTTAGAACACGTACGCTCATACATTAATGCTTTGATTAAATTTCATGGATTCAAACTAATCATCTTTAAACATGTATCAAAGTTTACCTTTGAGTAAAATTTAAAAACATCATTTCAATAAAATTCTAATGATGCTACTTTATTAGACAATAAAATCACTTAAAACATGCATGTATATCTTTGGATATACAAGCAATAAATGTGTTAATGTGTACTTTAATTTCGTTAGTTACAAGTCATGATCCATCTTTAGATGATCTATATATGTTTTGTAATAATAAGGTTT
The DNA here is from genome assembly GCF_029867415.1 of Vicia villosa. Taxonomy (NCBI): domain Eukaryota; kingdom Viridiplantae; phylum Streptophyta; class Magnoliopsida; order Fabales; family Fabaceae; genus Vicia; species Vicia villosa. Next base: position 247,613,749 of record NC_081180.1, on the reverse strand, counting down.
ATTGAACCCAATATGTGTTATTTGCATAGCATCTCAATCCAAGTTCAATTGAGGAATTTGAAATCATAAATTTTAATTAATTTGACAACTTTAGTGATTAACAAATTTCTAACTCAAATAATTTCAAATTAGACGATACACTTTTCACTTCGAAATTAAATAATAGATTGAAATTCATAGGCAAAACTCAATTGTAAACTTATGAATTTGATCACTTAGGTGATTAGCAAATTCTAGATCTATTAAGCAATATGACTATAATAGCAAATTTGAATATAATTTAAAATTACGAATATCGATAGATTTGACTACTTTCGTAATCAACAAACTCATATTTTAAAATTTCAAAATTTTTAATTCAATTTACCCTTCATGCAAATTATTTCCTTCATGCAAATTAATCTTGAAAAATAAACAAAGGGCAACTGTTTTTTCCTTTCTCATAATACACATTTTTTTTTCCAGAAACCATTATAATACAGTGTTGCCAATCTATATGTTGGCGCAGGAAGTACTGAGATAATAGTGAACAAGTTATTGAAATAATTAAAAATTGTGGGTGAGAAGTTTATATTATCATACTAGAATGCAACCCATCCTTTTAGTTACATCCATCATGATGTTTTCACTGTAGTACCATATATATTTTTTATCACTTATGCATGATATATGTTCATTATGAAACATGGTATATGACTAATGACTTACTTGTATCGTTTCTTAAAAATACAGTATATGACATATGACTAGTGAAAACACAGTAAATATGTATATAGCATGTTTTGAATTCTTTAATAACATATAAGCAATGGAAATTCTAGAATATATATAACATAATCCCAGTGCCGATTATCGTAAACGTTTTTAAAATTAATTTTATGCATGGCATATATATATATATATATATATATATATATATATATATATATATATATATATATATATATATATATATATATATATATATATATATAACGAATCATATTAGAATAATATTTTTATGTGAGAACATGAGAATGAATCTGAACCATTAAATTTTAAAATAACTGGTTGTGATTATGTGACAATCTTTTTTTTCTCTCTGCTTCATTATTAAAATAAATGATGTAGGAAAGAGAAAAAAAGATTGTCACATAATCTCAATCATTTATTTTAAGAAAATTTCTTTATCCACCTCCCTATGGGGATCATCCCCTGCAAAAACCCCAACTTACCCCTGCTTCGGAGATGCATCTCCGAAGTAATTTATTTTTTTAGACTTCGGAAATGCATTTCCGCAAAAATCTCAAAATTTAGAATTTTGATTAATTCGGAGATGCATCTCGGAAAAAAAAAATTTAAAAATTACAAAAATTATAAATTTTGAGATATTAATTAATTCACATATCATAAATTTGATATAATTTATGAGTAATGAATAATAATAATTATATATTTTCATATAATTTATGAGTTATGAATAATAATTATTATATATTTCTATTCTGATTCATATTTTAAAATTTAAAATAATTTTAATTTAAAAAATTAAAATAATTTCAATTACAAAAAATTTAAAATAATTTCAATTATTAAAATGTAGTTATGAGTAATTTCAATTCATGTTTCTACGGTTGATAATAATATTGAAAGAGATAAGTAAGACTAATAATAATAATAATAATAATATTAATAATGATAAAAAAATATTTTTCATAAAAAATTATGATAAAAAAAATTATTTTTCAAAATTAAAAATGAATTATAATTTTTCATTTAGTTTAAAAAAAGATTTTGTCTTAATTTTATTTAATAAATAAATTTTATATTTAATTCTATATAGTTCAAAGTTTACTTATGAAATTAAAATGTTTTTAATTTATATAAGTTAGTAAAATAATTTTTAACTTTAAAATTGTTTAGGAAATTTTGATTCACCTTAATTTTATTGATTCACCTTCATTTTATTGATCACCTTGATTTTATACCTATTAATTGTATTGATTCACCTTTATTTTAATTTTTTAATAATTGTTGAATTCTTTCAAAAGTGTATATCCAAAACATTTCAATAATTAACATAATACTAGAAAGAATATTTATGTGATTTTTTATACGCCAAATGAATTGCATTAAATCAAGTACAAGGCGTACTCAATCCATTACAAAGAAGGGATCCAACTAAAGACTAAGCTACCACCAGATTAGAAATCCAATCATTAAGCGATACCAAAATTTGACCATTCTGAGCTGCACAAGGCCACTCTCAAGCTAAAGATTTTGCTACAAAAACAATCTTCCGACTCCCATGCAACCCCCATTGAAAAAAATAGCATTCCTAATTAACCATATCTCCCTGGCAACCGATAATGGAATGAGAATTCTACAAATTTTCCTAGTAAACTAAATTATGTGCCCCAAAAGCACCCAATCTCTCATAAGTAGATTTTACCGAAAAGCCCCTAGGAGCACACCACCAAATAAAACTATCCATCCTATTCGGCATAGGATGAATAATATTCTGCAAAATACTACACAAATTGTCCCTTTCAACAGCTTCATGTCTCAATAGATAACCATGGTTATGGCATAAAGACCATTGCTATGAATTATGCACTACAGTACCTGCATCAATAATGCATAACAACGACTCCTGCAAACTCAGAAACAACTGAGGAAATTAGATACACAACGGATCTTTCCCTATCCAAAGATCCCTCCAAAAAATATATCCTCTCCATTACCCACCTTACAAGAGAAACTCATACGAAACCAATTATTATCAGCCCCCCACGCATTCAACAGCAAATGCAAATTCCTCCACCACAACAAATGATTAGCATTAGTAGAGGAACTAGAATTAACTCGGATATTATTCTTGATATCACCGTAATTTAAAGAGATAACTCTTTGCCATAAAAAACATCATCATTCAATATTCTCCAACCCCATGCATAGCAAAACTCTATTAAATAAATCGCAAAGCTTCACTGTAAGGCCACCTTGCGATTTCAAACGACAAATACAAGACCGCGCCAGCCAATTTATCCTCCTAATATTTTCTCTACCATTCCATAAAAATGTCCATTGAATATTAATAAACTCTTGAATAACCACTTCTAGAGCTTTGGAGAAAGAAAATGTAAGAATTGGAATTGCATTCAAAACTGAGTTGAGCATAGTTACTCGGTCAACCAAGAGAAAGATTTTTCCCTTTCTAAGAAACCAATCTATTATGAACCTTTTGAATAAATTTCGATCACGAAGAACGCCTTCTTGGATTACAACCTCATTCTTCAATAAACCTGCAAGGCCTTCAGCCCCTAAAATAAAAAGAAATGGGGAAAGAGGATCCCTTTGGCAAAGCCCCCTTCCAGCATGAAAATCAATAGATGGACTATCATTAATCAAAATCCTAAACGAAGCTGAGCACACATAAGCTTTTATCCAAGCACACCATTTAGAACCAAACATCATGCTTTTAAAAATAAAAAAGAAGATAATCCCACGAGACGAAATCGAAAGCCTTCTCAAAGTCTACCTTAAAAAGAAATAAACCTTTATTTTTTATCTTGGCGTAGTCGATAACATTGATTAGCACCAAAACACCATCATGAAGGCCTCTATTAAGGACAAAAGATGATTGACTAAGGGAAACTAACTTGTTAACCACTCCCTTAAGTCTCCCAGTCAGCAGTTTTGAAATGATCATATACACTACTTATAAGGCAAATCGGCCGGTAATCCAAAATGACTTGCGGATTCTGACACTTGGGGATAAGGGAGATAAAATAAGCCAAAATAGCATTAGGCAAAGGAGCATGCAGAAAAAAATTCATATATGCAATCAAATAGATCCAACTTTATAATATCTCAACACGCTTTGAAGAATTCCATTGAGAATCTGTCCGGTCCTGGACTCTTTCCGAAGCTGCATTCCACACCACATCCTTAATATCCTGCAAAGAAAAATACTCCTCTAAACTAGCTGCTTTCGATTTCGAAAGCTCATTAAAGGAAACACCGTCGAGAACAGACATGTTTATAAACTTCTCCTGAACACGATCTTGGAACTGCTCTACTACCAAGCTATTAACACCAACAACATCATTAATGGCTCCTACAGCTTGTTTAAAGCTCATAATTGCATTACGACGAAATCTGAATTTCATATACTTTATACAATAATTAATTTGGATTTATGCGATCTATATACTTTATAAAACAATATATACTTCAACCTAAAAAATTCATTTCTATAGTATTGGCTTCTAAGGTGAGGGTTCTAATAAATTCTTCACAAGTGCACCATATTTTATAACCGTCAGATGGAAAAAAAACACATATACATTCATTAGATTATCGCACCAAATCAGATCTTCATCCAAAAGTTTTCATAATTAATCATTTCTCTCCGTCGGCTCAATTATCTACTTGTACAAGAAAAAAGTAAACTAAAATCACATAAAAAGGAATTGCAAAAAGAAGGGAAGGATAAAAGGGGTTTGTTGCCCCTGTATTCTAATTCTATCATGTCTATCATAATCAAGTTTGCAGGTTTCAAAACAGTTAAGCAACTTGTATTTTTGTATAAACTATCTCTCTCTATAAGTTTTTTTTAATTAATGATTGATGATCAACAAGTGTAAATTTCTAGGAATACTGAAGATTACATTGAATAGAAAGGATTAAAAAAACAGTATAGGTGAAAAATTGATAGAGTCGTCAAAGAAAAAAATAAAAAAACTCAACGATTCATAACAACTTCATAATCAATTTTCCCTCACCATAATTCAAATTTCACGGTAAACTATTTTTTTCACCCATGAAACTCAAGAATTCCCTTAATAACTAAGGATTTTGCAACATCATAACTTATTTAATTTTGTAATTTTTACTATTTGATGTTGTAACTTTTCACACTTGTAAAATGTAAGAAAGTCATTCTACATTTTGTAAAAAAATTGTGAGAAGAGGAGAGAATATGTAATTTGGTATGAAAGGATTCATCATAAATTTTTGCTAAAAAAGCATAACCCAATAGTTTATCTACGTGGTCCATCGTAAACCACTTACTTGCTAGTTCCCCTTAGACACCACCTTCAATTATATGAAGAAAAATAGCTTTGGCTAATATGCATAAAGATTTTCCTTATGCACTATGCATAAGGCTACATAAGTCATTGGATCATGTTTTTTTAATCCAGTATTGAGTATTGAGTATTGAGTATTGAATATTGAGTATTGAGTAATAACAATTGATGTCTAGAATTTGATCCAAGGGTCCATAATAATCTATGCATAGTGCATAGATTTTTATCTATGCACGGTAACTGCACCCAAGAAAAATAATTAAAACTTTTTTCTTATTTTCTTCAAGTTTAATTAAAATTATCCAATGACACGCATGTTTACTCGTATTTACTATGCATCCAACCGAGAAAACATGATTTCATTACTAAATTTACTAATTTTGGATTTATATATAATTCAACTAGAAATTGATATCCAGACTCATGAAATCCTAAGTATTAATATTAACTTGATATAAAATTTTTCAGTTTGAAGTAAGATAACAATTTTTTTCAACCTAACAATTAAGGGTAAAAATATTCATGAATACGCCGTTGGAAATATGTTGTGAAAATATAATATATTTTTTAAAATTGTTAATTTATAAATATTAAAAACATATTTACAATACTACATAAATATTAATAAATAATACCACAAATGATTGAACACTAAAACAACAATTATTTAATTAATAAAAAACAAGACAATGGAAGTAGTATTCTTTGTTGTCTTATCATAATATTTTTATAGAAAATCTTAAATGCAATGTTTATGAAACTAGGAAAAGAAAAACATATAAAAAGTTTAAGGATTCGTACAATAATTAAATGACAATTTATTGGATATTTTATTCTAGCACAGTAACTTGTTCTTCTCCACGGGACGTTTTAGTAGTTCATGAGTTTGGTACTCATAGAATCACTGAAAATTTACACGATAGTAACAAGATTTGTCAACGCACATAACAGTCATATATATGAATTGGTCGTAATGCTCAATTCTAGAAGTGGGGCAATCATCATGAGTTTCACATTTAATACGTTCTCCTGTAATTAAAAAATGATAAGATAATGTTTAAAAAAACATGATAAAAGATTATGTGCAGAATATAAATTAAATAATAAATTTAAAAAAGAAATAAAACAATGACTTACCAGCAACTTGTGTTGCGACAAAAACTAATAAATAACATAGTCAAAATATAATTTTTTTTGAGAATTTTAGCTATATTTTTTCCACTTTGCATATCAAAAATAGAATACAGTTGGACTATATTGCTTAAGAAATTCATGTTCTCCTATAAATAATTAAATCGTAGCTTTTGCACTTTCAATTTGTAAGAGCTCTTTATAAATTGATAATTATTTACAAAATAATAATAATAAAGAGAAATATTTTAACCTTTCGAGAGAGTAAAGGGAAATTTGTTTTTTTGAAAGAACAATTTTCTTTTCAGACTATGGTAAAGCTATTTGTTATAATAATGCATCATTGGATGAGAAGGTGTTTATGCACAATAGATCAATAGTTTTGTATATAAAATTATTCAATATTGTATTTTTTTTATAGAATTTCTCTCTCAACCCCATGACCCTCTTACGCACCACCGAATTGTCTATTTTGCCCTCGTTCTTCCGTAGATGCATTCCCATGAAACAAATCTTTCCCTATCCACCGATCTCTCCAAAAAACTATATCCTCTCCATTAACTACCTTACAAGAGAAACTCACACGAAACCAATTATTATCATCCCCCCACGCATTCAACAACAAACGCAAATCCCTCCACCACAATGAATGATTAGCATTAGTAAAAGAGCAAGAATTATCTCGGATATCATTCTTGATATCGCCATATTTGAAAAAGAGAACTATTTTCCATAACGAAACATCATCATTTAATATTCTCCAACTCCATTTTCATAACAAAGCTCTATTAAATAAGTCACAATGCTTCACTCCAAGGCCACCTTGCGATTTCGGACGACGAATAGAAGAACACACCAACCTATTTATCCTCCTAATATTTTCTCTACCATTCCATAAAAATTCTTGTTGAATATTAATAAACTCTTGAATAACCACTTTTGGCGCTTTGGAGAAAAAAATGTAAAAAGCATAATTGCATTCAAAACTGAGTTGAGCATAGTTACTCGACTACCAAGAGAAAGATTTTCCCCTTTCCAAGAAACCAATCTATTCCGAACCTTTTGAATAACTTTCGATCACGAAGAATGCCTTCTTGGATTGCAACCTATTTGAATTCCAATAAAAGAAAAAGGAAAGGAACTAACTTCACAAGCCAAGTACTGAGATGCTGCCTGAAAGAAAACCATATCAACTTGTATGTTCACAATTCTACTCTTGTTTAAGTTAAGCGATAAGCCCGAACATAATTTAAAAGCACATAATAAAGCTTTATGAGTCCCAAGATTCTCCCAAGTAGGTTGTCCCACAAGAATTGTGTCATCGGAAAACTGAAGAAGATCAATTTTAAGGTTATCACCCTATGAGAATGGATGGAAATAACTGATTGGAACCACATTCCTCAATAAACCTACAAGGCCTTCAAGCGCTAAAATAAAAAGAAACGGGGAATAGGATCCCTTTGGAAAAGCCCCCTTCCAACATGAAAATCAATAGATGGACTACCGTTAATCAAAACCGAAAATGAAGCTGAGCACACACAAGCTTTTATCCATGCACACCATTTAGAACCAAACATAATTCTTTTAAGAATATAAATAAGATAATCCCACGAGACGAAATCGAAGGCCTTCTCAAAGTCTACCTTAAAAATAAATAAACCTTTATTTTTTTCTCTTGGTGTAAATGATAACCTCGATTAGCACCAAAACTCCATCATGAAGGCCTCTATTAGGTACAAAAATTAATTGATTAAGGTAAACTAACTTATTTACCACTCCCTTAAGTATCACTGTCAGCATTTTTGAAATGATCATATACACACTACTTATAAGGCAAATCGGTCGGTAATCTGAAATGACTTGCGGATTATGACACTTGGGGATAAGGGAGATAAAAGAAGCTGAAAGAGCCTTGGGCAAATGAGCCTACAAAAAAATTTAGATATGAAATCCAATAGATCCAATTTTATAATATTCCAACACGCTTTGAATAATTCCATTGAGAATCCGTGTGGTTCTGGACTCTTTCTTGAAGCCGCATTCCACACCACAGTTTTAATATCCTAAGAAGAGAAAGACGACTCCTCCAAACTAGCATCTTTCGTTTACGAAAGGTCATTGAAGGACACACCGTCGGGAACAGACATGTTTATAAGTTTCTCTTGAAAACGATCTTGGAAATGCTCTACTACCAAGCTCTTAACACCAACAACATCATTAATGACTGCTACACCTTATTTAAGGCTCATAATTGCATTACGATGAAATTTGGATTTCATATACTTCATACAACAAGAAATTTGGATTTATGTGATCTATATACTTTATACAACAATAAATGCTTCAAGTGTTCAAAAACTCATTCTATAATAGTGACTTCTAAGGTGAGGGTTCTTATAAATCCCTCACTAGTGCACCATATTTTATAACCGTCAGATAAAAAAACTCATATACATTCATTAGATTACTGCACAAAATCAGATCTCCATCCAAAAGTTTCCATAATTAATCATTTCTCTCCATCGACTCAAGTAACTAATGTACAAGACAAAAGTAAACTAAAATCACATAAAATTGCAAAAAGAAGGGAAAGAAAAAAGGGGCTTGTTGTCCTTGCCTTCTAATTCTATCATGTCTGTCATAATTAAGTTTGCAAGTTTCAAAACAATTAAGCAACTTGCTTTTTGCATAAACTATCTCTCAATAAGTTTTTTTAATTAATGATTGATGATCAACAACCGTAACTTTCTAGGAATACTGAAGATTAAATTGAATAGTAAGGATTAAAAAACAATGTAGGTGAAAAATTGAGAGTCGTCAAAGAAAAAATATAGAAACTCAACGATTCATAACAACTTCATAATCAATTTCACTCACCATAATCCAAATTTCACGGTAAACTATTTTTTCAGCCACCGTCCATGAAACTCTAGAATTCCCTTAATAAATAAAGATTTTGCAACATTATAATTTATTTAATTTTCTAATTTTTACTATTCGCTGATATAACTTTTCACACATGTAAAATGCAAGAAAACTCATTCTAATATTTTGTAAAGAAATTGTGAGAAGAGGAGAGAGAAGATGTAATTTAATATGAAAGGATTCATCATAAATTTTGCTAAAAAAACATAACCCAATGGTTTATAGGCGTGGTCCACCATAAACCACTTACTTCCTGGTTCACCTTAGACAGCCGTTCAATTATATGAAGAAAAAAATTGATTTTTTTTCACATTTTCTTCAAATTTAATTAAATTTCCCCAATAACACGCATGTTTACTCGTATTTACTATGCATCCAACCGAGAAAACATGATTTCATTACTAAATTTTGAATTATGTATAATTCAACTAGAAATTGATATCCATACTCATGGAATCCTAAGTATTAATATTAACTTGATACAAAATTTTACACTTTGAAATAAGATAACAATTTTTTCAACCTAGTAATTAAGGGTAAAAATATTCATGAATGCGCGGTTGGGAATATGTTGTGGAAATATACAATTTTCTTTTATAATTGTTAATCTACAAATATTAAAAACATATTTACAATACTACATAAATATTAATAAATAATACCACAAATGATTGAACACTAAAACAACAATTTATTTAATTAATAAATAATAAGACAATGGAAGTAGTATTCTTTGTTGTCTTATCATAATATTTTTGTAGAAAATCTTAAATGCAATGTTTATGAAACTAGGAAAAGAAAAACATAGAAAAAGTTTAAGGATTCGTACAATAATTAAATGACAATTTATTCGATATTTTATTCTAGCACAGTAAATTGTTCTTCTCCACGGGACGTTTTAGTAGTTCATGAGTTTGGTACTCATAGAATCACTCAAAATTTACACGATAGTAACAAGATTTGTCAACGCACATAACAGTCATATATATGAATTGGAAGTAATGCTCAATTCTAGAAGTGGGGCAATCATCATGAGTTTCACATTTAATACGTTCTCCTGTAATTAAAAAATGATAAGATAATGTTTAAAAAAACATGATAAAAGATTATGTGCAGAATATAAATTAAATAATACATTTAAAAAAGAAATAAAACAATGACTTACCAGCAACTTGTGTTGCAACAAAAACTAATAAATAACATAGAATCAAAATATATTTTTTTTTGAGAATTCTAGCTATATTTTTTCCACTTTGCATATCAAAAATAGAATACAGTTGGACTATATTGCTTAAGAAATTCATGTTCTCCTATAACTAATTAAATCGTAGTTTTTGCACTTTCAATTTGTAAGAGCTCTTTATAAATTGATAATTATTTACAAAATAATAATAATAAAGAGAAATATTTTAACCTTTCGAGAGAGTAAAGGGAAATTTATTTTTTTGAAAGAACAATTTTCTTTTCGGAATATGGTAAAGCTATTTGTTATAATATTGCATCATTGGATGAGAAGGTGTTTATGCACAATAGATCAATAGTTTTGTATATAAAATTATTCAATATCGTATTTTTTTATAGAATTTCTCTCTCAACCCCATGACCCTCTTACGGACCATCGAATTGTTTATTTTGTTATCGTTCTTTCTTAGATGTATATCCGGAAACACATTTTTTTTTGTTTTAACGTTGTTATGTTCTGTAGATGCACCTACGAAGTCTACCGCATGTGCATCTACGGAATGATTTTGGTATTATATCTCGCGTCAGACCCTTCCTCTCCCTCATTCTCCTCATTTCAAACTCTCAAACTCTTAAACACATTTGTTTCTCCTGAGCTCCTGAGCTCAGGCTACATTGTCAACACGAAGTATCAACACATTCCATCAAGTTCAAATCTCTATTTAATCGGTAAGTTTTCGATATTTTGAGTTATTTTAGAATATTTATGAAATCGAATAAGAATTCGATATTTAGGTGTAAAAATTATTGGATAGGTTTATAAATAGTGTTTATAGACAATATAGGTAATGTTTTAGGTTTAAAACGTGCGATCAAGCCACAAAAATGATCATTTGTATCTACCTCTTTTTAGAGGTACTCTGATTTAACAGTCAATTATAAACACCAAACAAGGGTTAATTAAAATTTTGCTTTTATTTTTACTTCTAGTTACTTGGTACTCACTTTTGACATTCTTATACCCCAAAATTTATTATTCCTAATTTCAGTATGTTTTTTTGTTTTCTTTTTTATTTAGTTTTAAACATGTGTGGGGAGAAATGAGGTTTCATCTATTTGTGAAGAAAATAAGTAGAAAAAAAATCACATGGAAGCGGAAATTAAAGAGAGTATAGGTCCTGAAAGTGTTATGTTTTATATTTTTTAAATTATATTTTTTATGAGAAAATTTTCATCTCGAACAATAGAAAATCGAGGGTATAGGTCCTGAGAGTGTCATGTTTTTTTTAAAACACACAATTACTTTTTTTTCCTCGGTTTTTTTTATCACAACCAACATAAATAGTTGCTCAAGTTTTGAGTTTCGATTTTCAGCTCCTACAATTTTATGTTTATTTAGAACTAAAAAGGCGCTTTTATATTTTATAGATTTACGTCGGATGTTGTCCCTCGGTTTTTAAATAAACCGAGATAAAAATTCTCTTATTTTTTATTTCTTTTGGAACCAAAAAGACGCATTTATATATTTTATAGACTTTATGTCGGATATGTTGTATCGGTTTTTAGCAAAATCGAGATAAAAACTCTCTAAACTTTTCATTTACTTAGAGTTAATGTTAAGTCTAGCTCATTCACTTTTTGAGCCCTAGTAAAAGAACATCATCTTTCTCCCACCAACGAAAGAACACCATTCTTCTCCAAAGAGGAAGGAAGCTCGAACACATTTCTTATATGTACAAGTTCTCCTTTATACTGTTTTGTCTTGTTCTTGTTGTTGTTTTCGTCGTTGTTGTTGTTATTGTTTTGAGTCTATCTTGTTGTTTAATGTTTTGTTGGATATATTTTAATTCTCAGAAGCTTTATGTGATTATGAATCATAGTTGGATAAATGATAATAGATTAAGTAAAGTGTGTCATACCCCAAAATTTTCCTTCCATATTCCATTCACAATTATTCAAAGTTCAAGATTCAAATCCAGAGCTTTGCTCCCTCAATGGTCCAGGTAACCCACAGTCAACTAGTTTGACTTAAAAGTCAACCATAATCAAAGCACAGTAAAAAAAACTCTCAATTTTGGGTCAACATAAAGTGAATAAGAGTATAACCATCATTTTATCAAAGATTGATCATGATTCCACTAATAGAAATTCAGAGATGAACAAATACAAAAAGGTTCAAATTAGGGTTTCTTAGGAGAAAGTCAACCCAACTTTGACTTGACATAACTTTTACATGGAACATCATAAATCCCCCACTCAAAGCCTATTTTGAAGGAAATTGGATTCCCTACAACTTTGTCTCTCACAAGCCAGGGCTAGAAATGCTTCATTTGAGAGGTATGATGCAAAAGATTACAGGTCATTTTCAAGCATCCTTCAAAAGCAGTTTTTTGGCAAAGAGGATATGATCAAGATAAAAGCTCCAAATGAAAAATATGTTCTAAAGTGGCTTAAAGAGGACCTCTTGAGGTTTCCAAAAAGTCTTAGAACTCCCTCATAGCTTGAAAATTGAGTGAGATACGCTTAATCAAAGTCGAGCAATTTTTGGAGGCAAAATGTGAAATAAGAAGGTTCAAATTGGAAAATTTTGCAAATGGGCCTATGGTATTATGATGCAATCTTGGTCCACAAGTCATTAGCATGCCCAGAATCATATGCCACGAAATTAAACATTTTATTTGATTTAATATGATTTTTTATTTCATTTTTTAATGATTTAATTAAGATAAAAATCAAATATTTTGGTAAGAAAAATATTTTGATTGATTCCAATCAATATTAATGGCAAAATATAATACAATTTTCGTGATAATGGGATTGAGAAAGATTGACACAATATTGGTCCAAATATAGCAAGTTTTCATTCAAGAATAAAGTGAATTTTCTCAAACATGGCAATATTGGATGCAAGGACTTTGGGCTCTATTTGTTGACCTAATTTTGTTCTCCTATAAGTATACAACACAAAGCAATGGAATAGGGGTTAAACATTCGGTGCAGAGAGACATATCCAAGAACTCAAAATTCTCCAAAAAGCTTGAACTCGGTTTTAAAGAATTAAGGTGCTTCAACGAGATTCAAAGGTTGTAAAGGCTTCTTGGAGGTATTCTGAAGGTGTTTAGATCACTACGTTACATCAACAACCCCAGATTAATCTCCCTCAAGCCAAGGTATGTCATTTTCGATTTTGGATCGGTTAGAATAATTCATGCATTCTCATTGAGATTTAAGTTCGTATTCTGGTTATTGTTAATGCTCTGAAGGTTCCTGGGTGGTTTAATTGAAGTCTGTGTGGTTCAAACGCGTTTTGCCATTGTTGGCCGAGTTAGGGTTCATAAATTTAGACTTGGGGCTTTTCGCTATGGGTGAAATTAGAGGGATTTAAGGGCATGTTCATGTTCGTGGGGTTCAGACGAAGAGGATAGGGGTTCGCGAAATATTTATTCATAGGTATATGTTGTTCGTTGTGAACAGGCTGATTTGCTACGAGATACATCCGTAGAAAAATCGTAGCTAAAATTGCAGGTTTCTTATGAATTTAGTGGAGAAGATGATGAGGTGTATCCATGTTATTGGGTCGTTTGAAAACTGGCGCGCGTTTCTGTCATGCTTTCTTGATTCTTTACATAATACACTGAGCGCATTTGTTGAACAACTAACTGACTTAGTTGGAGTGGTAGAGAGGCGCGTATGTGAGGGGGAGGCCGTGGGTTCGAGCCCTCCCTCCAGCTATATTTTTAATAACATGATTAACTACTTGATCCCATGCGCTGGCGTTCCACTAGTTTACCATGTTCTCCCAGATCTGAGCCTTTGGATCAATAGCCATCTTAGATCTAACGCCCCAGGATGAATACCCATACCATGAACCTCAAACCAACTCTATTGAATAACAATCTCTACTTAACTTATTTATTTTAATTAATTTAAATATTTTAGTTAATTATGTTTAATGTTTATTTATATAATAATTTATTTTTATAAATAAGTTAATATATATTATAAATGTTAAATTTCTAATTTATTGATTCGTTCCGATTAAATTCATTAATCGTGATGGGCAATAATTGATTTTCTTAAAATATTTATTTAATTAAAATAAATAGTTTTATTTGGCTAAATGGTTTCAACCATTTTTATTGGTTGCGATGATTAGCCTATTTTCCACACCTCAATTCATTATTCTTTTTAATCGAATCAATCGATTGCGAGGAGTAATGATGCAAATTAGTTCATAAAAAATTCTTAAAAATACTATAATTCATTATTAGTGATAATTGAATCAATCAATTAGAATTGGTAATGATACAACTATCAAACTGTTAACTATGGTAATTGAATCAATCGATTATCGCGGTTAATAGTGCAAATTAAAACTCGGGTTGTACGCCCAAACCTCAAAACACTTTACAAACCTTTCAAAACTTCAATATCAAACTACGGATAATCACAACTACGATAGGCCATTCAAAAGCCTCCTAACCCATATCAAATCAAACTTCAAACCTTAAGGGCGTACAACCCGTCGCCCGAACTACGTTGACTCTGATTCTCCCTAAGGAGATACGTAGGCACTTGGATAACCAAGGCGAGTCCCCCTCCCTAAAACCTCAATTCAGTCCAATCTCACTTTTCACCCTATTCAACTCTCTAGCTATTAAACCTTAACATTTTTAGCCATAAACCTTACCTTAGATTCAAATCCATAGGAAATGGTTGAGGGTGCCTAACACCTTCCCTCAACCTGATTATAATAACTTACCCTGATCTCTAAACTGCGTAGGGTTTCCTATTCGCCCTTCTGAATAGGTGGCGACTCTAAAGCTTAATTTTAGGGCAGGTTGCTACAGCTGGCGACTCTGCTGGGGATAACTATAATGGTGAATACTATGCTCCTATAGGTTTTAGGTTTTGGCAGGGTTTAGGTTTGGCAACTTTTTAGGGTTTGGCTAATTTGCTTTTTTTTAGGGTTTGTAATTATTTTTTTTATTTTTTTAAAATTTTGATTATCTGTTTATTTTTATCTAAAAATATTTATGTGTTTATGTTAATATATTTATATTTAATTGCTTGGTTGTTATATTTTTATATGCATTGCTGGGTATATTACGTTGTGTTAAAACCTAAGTTTGGGAGTTATCCTTGAGATCAGGGGGGACTTGAATCGCCTACGAGTCTCATTGATAACTCCACTTGGAGTGGGTTGAATATCCGGAAATGTCCAATACGAGGCTTGACCTTGTTGAGGGCAGGACTTGGTAGTCAGCTGATCTCTCCGAGAACCTACCCCAAAAACTCGAACCTCATTGGATAAAATGAGTTGTTCTAAAATCCGAAGAGACAAACAGTCTCGAAGGCTACGAACGACCCCATGAGACCCGTGTCTAGGACATACCAATGAAATGGGTAGGCTCCCTAAAAGCCGCTACGTCGGACCTATGAACCTATGAACCTAGGGCCTATGTGACTATGTGCTATATGTATATATATGTGTTGTTCATTATTTGTTTTTTATTTCTTTTTTCCATCCATCATGCATCATGTGCATTCTTGCATCATGTCTTATTCAAAAAAAAAAAAAAAGAAAAAAAGGATATCATGCATATCATTCATGGCATACACGTCATTTTCATGGCATTAAGAGAAGATTTCTCTTCTATCTCCAGAACAAGGGACCATTGGGAAGGATAACCTAACATCCCGACCATATTATCAAACAAGATTTCAGTAGAAGAAATCAATGGATCAGGTGGAAAAGAATCAAGCCGCCCTTCGTGAGGAAGTGGATCAACTGAAGGTTAGTATGGAAGAGGTTAAAGGAGGTATGACTCAGATGCTAGGATTCATGAAGGCCCTCCTAGATAAACAAGACAAGGCAAAAGAGGTTCAGTCTGGGGATACCCTGGTTCAGGATGAGATCCCTAACGACGAAAACCCGCTGCTAGGATTTGTTTCAGGCTTTGGCCCGGCTAAGGACAAACCTCAGGTCCGATCTGTCACGAGAGCTATTCAATTCCAAGAGAAAGGAGAGACCTCCCAAGAAGGATTTGTCCCCACTCCACAAACGAAAGGGACAACCCGCACAGTTTGCATTCCTGCTAACAATGTCCCTAAGGATGAAGATTACCTGGATCTACAATGCGGAGTACAAGAGGTGGACAACACAGACCAAGCACCTCAGACGCATCAGTCTAATCCCAACTCTGGGGAAAACTCCAAGGACAATGAACAAATCAAGGCGCTAGAAGAGAGATTAAAAGTGGTAGAAGGGTACGATGTCTTCGACGTGAATACCTTCGAGATGAGCTTGGTCTCAGACTTGACTATCCCACACAAATTCAAGATTCCAGACTTCAAGAAATACAAAGGGCTCACGTGTCCGAGGAATCACTTGCGCATGTATGTGCAAAAAATGGCTGCTTATGCTCACGATCAAAAGCTGATGATACACTTCTTCCAAGAGAGTTTAAGCGGAGCATCTATTGACTGGTACATGCAACTAGAGAAATCCTATATCAGAAGCTGGAATGATCTGGCTAACACATTTTTGAAGTAATACAAGTATAACCTGGACATGGCACCCAATCGGATGCAATTACAAAATATGTCACAGAAGAAGGATGAATCATTCAAGGAGTATGCCCAAAGGTGGAGGGAAATGGCTTCTCGAGTCCAACCTCCCCTAATGGAAAAAGAACTGGTGGACATATTTATGAGCACTTTGCAAGGACCGTACTACGACAAGATAGTCGGAAGCATATCTTCAGGGTTCTCAGACTTGGTAGTCATTGGTGAGAGAATTGAAGATGGAATCAAAAATGGGAAGATACAAGGGGCACCCTCAGGTTCCTATCACACGAAGAAGTCATATGACGGAAAAAAGGAATCCAACACTGTGGGGGCAATCATGGGTAATCAGACCCCAGTATCACAGCAAAGGGATCAGCAAAAGCAATAGGGTGGCCAACGCACCTGGAAGTCCAAGCCAAAACGATCATTCACCTCGTTGTACATGCCACTGTCTCAAGCTTTGCAACGTCTGCTCAGTCAGAACTTGGTAACTCTGCTACCTTCATACTCAGCTTTAGCTAATCCCGCTCCTGGGTACAAGCATCATGCTAGGTGCGCTTATCATTCAGATAGTCTTGGCCATGATACAGAGGATTGTGGGCCATTGAAGCACAAGATCCAAGATTTGATTGAAGAAGGGCTCATTGAGTTCGAAGATCCTCGCAAGTCTAATGCCATAGGTGGCTAGAAGGAGGATTTCTTAGATCATTAGTTTTGTTTTAATTCGCAATTTCTTTCCGTTTGTTTAAACATTAGTCTTACGACATGTACTGTGTACTTTACAATAATAATTAATGCATTGCTTACGTTTGTCTTGATTTACTCCTAGTGTTCTCACTATATTTAAAACTGTGTGTTTACTCGGTTTTCTCATTTGTGATATTCAACTCTCGTTAAGAGTCGTACACCTTTAGAGGGAGAATGACGAAAACGATACCATAATTTCATACACTACGCTTTCGAACAGACCGTGTTGACGATGCACAAGCATTGTTTCAATTCCTAAATAACGGAGATATAAGGATGTTAATCCCTCGTCAACCCCTTTGAGCCTAAAGAAGTAGAGTTTTCCTTCATATAAAATAAAACCCTCCATACATAACCTAGGGTAGGGTAGTTGCTCAGTTAACTTAATTATTCCAAGTTGTTCCTTTGAACATAATCACCGATGGTTCCCCGTCATCATTAAGTTTGGCAGTCAATATCCGCAAAGAAAAAAGAGAAAGCAATGCAAGGGCCTGCTAAGTCAAAACCTATTAAGGAGACTTAGGCAAAATTGGGGCATCCCGCTGACTGTAGTTTTAAAACGAACAGTTCATGCAAAAGTTAGGGATAACAAAGTTGAAAAGAGGTTACTATATACCTTCGACAAATGGAAAATATTACAAGAAAGGGAGATGGCTGCCTTTGCAAATAAATCTTTGGTTTTTAAACCATCATGAACATCAGTATTCCCAAAGTCTCTTGGAGCTTAAACACATAGTTAACTGAGCATAGGACTGGAGAACATCACGAAGAGGGGAATGGGTACAAATAAACTTTGAGCCACTATCCTTTGTTTCTTAAAACCGCGAACCAGGCCACGTTACAACCCTTAAAAGTCCTAACTGAAGCATGGTTAGTTTGAAAGCATACCGTTACCAAAAGGTATCCCGACTCCTTAAGGTCTACCATAAATCTTGGGTTGATATCACTTTCTTACAAAAAAAAACTTTGTTTTACTCAAAATTGTTTTCAAGCTTTCAAGACAGACATATGCATTCGCATCTTATGAATTTTATTAGTACGCCTGTCTATGTAGATTCAAATGTTTAAACATCAGGGAGAAGTTGCATGGGCCATGGCTAATGGCTAGAAATCCTACTAACTGATGAAGTAGCTTTAAAATCTTGTCAAAAGAAGAGACATCTCTTACACATGACTGAGAAAGCTAAGGTGTACACGGGGCATAACCCGTCATTATCCCATTTACATGGGGCAATCTAATCAAGATCCATGGAATCTCTCAAGGACGCTGAATAGCCCATGGGGCAAGTCCATTACCTGGGGGCATGTTGCAAAGGTCACTCAGTATCAGACGGTGTCAATGCCACTCTTACATCCTTTCCAGGAACCTTTATAGGATATTTCTCAATCTGTCCATATAATCTTCTTTAAGACATGCGACAATACTTCTTACCCTTTCTAGGAGCCTTTTTCAGATAGTCTTTTTAAGACCCATCTTCTTATCCTTTCTATTTTCAAACCCTTTCAGATAGTCTTCTCCAAGACATATTCCTTTCTAAGAACCTTTTCTAGGTAGTCTTTTGTAAGACATCTCTTAACTTTTTTCAGTTAGTCTTTTTTAGACATGTTCAAGCTTCTCCTATGCTTCCAAGAACCTTATCAAACTTTGTTTAAAGTACAGAGTCTTCTCTAAGACAGTTCACCATCCTTTCTAGGGTGATCTTCTTCAAGATGTTTTTCCTAAGTTTTGTCTAAAACCCCACATTCCTTAAAACAGTCTTTTTCCTCTATAGGAATATTTTTGACCATCTGCACAAACATATCCCTTTGAGCTTTGTTTAGAGCGCAGTCTTGTTTAAGACAATTTACCATTCTTCCCAAGGACCTCTTCAGGTAATCTTATAGAAAACATCACCTCATTCTGAGTACTCAGCAAATCACCGTCCGTCGGATGCGACCGAAACGCATGACTCACTCTGAAAAGCATCTGCTTTACATTCAAATCAACACTTAGCATCAAGGATCCTATTGACTAGGGGCATATCTTTCAAGAATTCAAACACTGGGGCAATGCATATCAGGCAAGACATGGTGAAACTCGAGTTCCCTCTAAAGATCCCTCCTTCAGATTAAGGGGCACGTCTCTTAAAATTTCTGATATTTGGGAAGTCACACTAGTATCACACAAGGAGCATTGTTGCGTAATTGATCTTCCCACGCCTGTACTATTCGCATCCCGCAGTGTGGGATCGGCATACATGCATAATTCCCATTTATTTTGAGAATCTCATTACATGACACATGCATCATGACATTGCATAAAACTAACGCTGCCTTTTCAGGTCACTTCATAATCAAAAGGATGTTATCATCCAATTACAGTGCAAATACGATCGTATCGACGATTCAATCTTAACAGATACAATTCTAATACCTCATTCCAAGTCTTTCTCCAAAGACAATCCAGAAGCAATCAAAGAATTTCTTACCTCTCCAGGTAGTCTTATCCAAAACGATTATCAACCTTCTCAAGCAGTCTTCTCTAAGACCCTCCTTGATCTTTCTAGGCAGTCTTGTTTAAGACGTATCTTATCCTTTCTAGGTAGTCTTGTTTAAATCTCTCCATATCCTTTATAGGAACCCTTTCTAGGAAGTTTTGTTTAAAATGTATCGTATCCTGTCTAGGAACCTTTCTAGGTAATTCTTATTTAAGGTATCCCATATCCTATCTAAGAGCCTTTCCAGGTGAGTCTTGTGTAAGACGTATCACATCCTTTCCAAAAAACTTTCCTAGGTTAGTCTTGTGTAAGACGTATCCTAATCTCTCTAGATAGTCTTGTTAAGACATTTCATATCCTTTATAGGAACTTGTCTAGGTAGTCTTGTTGAGACATTTCATATCCTTTCTAAAAAACCTCTCCAGGTGAATCTTGTTTAAGATGTTTCATATCTTTTTAGGAGCCTTTCTAGGTGAGTCTTATTTAAGACATATCATGCCTTTCTAGGTAGCCTTCTTAAAATGTTTATCCAATCTTTTCTAAGACACACTTAGTTCTTTTAAAGAACTCCTTAGTTAGTCTTCTCCAAGACATTCTTCCTAAGCATTGTTTAAAGCCTAAGCTTCTTCGCATCAACCTTCGATATACCCTATTCAGGAACCTCTTCAGGTAGTCTTATGTAAGACATTACTTCCTCTCTCCTCAGATACAATCAAATGATCCAGGTCTGAAAAGCATATGCTTTAGACAAGTACCCTGCCATGCAAATAGGTGGCATCTATAAGCCCATCTCCCACAGAACTCCTTCCCTACGCAAGCAAATTTTAGGGCATTTCAGTGTCCAATCATCTTCTACCTCTTTAGGTTCAAGAAGATTGAACAGGGGCAGCTGTCATACCCCAAAATTTGCCTTCCATATTCCATTCACAATGATTCAAAGTTCAAGATTCAAATCCAAAGCTTTGCTCCCTCAATGGTCCAGGTAACCCACAGTCAACTAGTTTGACCTAAAAGTCAACCATAATCAAAGCACAGTAAAAAAAACTCTCAATTTTGGGTCAACATAAAGTGAATAAGAGTATAACCATCATTTGATCAAATATTGATCATGATTCCACTAATAGAAACTCAGAGATGAACAAATACAAAAAGGTTCAAATTAGGGTTTCCTAGGAGAAAGTCAACCCAACTTTGACTTGACATAACTTTTACATGGAACATCAAAAATCCCCCACTCAAAGCCTATTTTGAAGGAAATTGGATTCCCTACAACTTTGTCTCTCACAAGCCAGGGCTAGAAATGCTTCATTTGAGAGGTATGATGCAAAAGATTACAGGTCATTTTCAAGCATCCTTCAAAAGCAGTTTTTTGGCAAAGAGGATATGATCAAGATAAAAGCTCCAAATGAAAAATATGTTCCAAAGTGGCTTATAGAGGACCTCTTGAGGTTTCCAAAAAGTCTTAGAACTCCCTCATAGCTTGAAAATTGAGTGAGATACGCTTGATCAAAGTCGAGCAATTTTTGGAGGCAAAATGTGAAATAAGAAGGTTCAAATTGGAAAATTTTGCAAATGGGCCTATGGTATTATGATGCAATCTTGGTCCACAAGTCATTAGCATGCCCAAAATCATATGCCACGAAATTAAACATTTTATTTGATTTAATATGATTTTTTATTTCATTTTTTAATGATTTAATTAAGATAAAAATCAAATATTTTGGTAAGAAAAATATTTTGATTGATTCCAATCAATATTAATGGCAAAATATAATACAATTTTCATGATAATGGGATTGAGAAAGATTGACACAATATTGGTCCAAATATAGCAAGTTTTCATTCAAGAATAAAGTGAATTTTCTCGAACATGGCAATATTGGATGCAAGGACTTTGGGCTCTATTTGTTGACCTAATTTTGTTCTCCTATAAGTATACAACATAAAGCAATGGAATATGGGTTGAACATTCAGTGCAGAGAGTCATATCCAAGAACTCAAAATTCTCCAAAAAGCTTGAATTCGGTTTTAAAGAATTAAGGTGCTTCAACGAGATTCAAAGGTTGTAAAGGCTTCTTGGAGGTATTCTGAAGGTGTTTAGATCACTACGTTACATCAACAACCCCAGATTAATCTCCCTCAAGCCAAGGTATGTCGTTTTCGATTTTGGATCGGTTAGAACAATTCATGCATTCTCATTGAGATTTAAGTTTGTATTCTGGTTATTGTTAATACTCTGAAGGTTCCTGGGTGGTTTAATTGAAGGTTTCTGCTTTGCTGACTGATGCTCCAGATTTGGAAGTTTCAACCGATGTCATGACAATGTCTGGAACATGTTTACCCTGAAACAGTTTATAATGAAATGCCAAGGGACTTTCTCTTTTGCACACTACATCATGTTCATTGAGAATGTTTGGATAATGATCTAGAATTATACCACACAGGAGGGATGGAAAAGCAATTAGACCCTTAATACTGAAGCTTCCAGCATGCTTCATGGTTTGGTCAAAAATATATGTTCCATAGTCGAACTTTGCCTTTGTTCCTACAACATATAGAAATCTGCCAAGCAAAGTTGAAATAGTGGACTTGTGATTCGTTGGTACCCAATTAGCTGCTCCTATCTGGTGAAGCATTGCATACTTGATGCTCAGCTTACTTGCAGTTAGCTTCTCTTTTAGGGGCCAGCTGTTTACCTGCTTGGCTGTGAATACTTGAAAAACTTTGTTGTCTGTTACTTCAAGCTCAGTTTGAGCTTCATCTGTTCTTTCCAAGAAATTATTAATCACAGACGGAGAGAATGATACACACTTACCTCTCACAAACACCTTTTTGTAGTCCACACTCCTGTTGCTTCCACAGTCTTCAGATAAGTTTACCACAAATTCTTTGACCAACTTCTCATAACACTTGGAAAGATTGCAAACACTCTTCAATATTCCGGCTTCTTGAATTAGCTCAAATACTCCTTGTTCTCAAGAACATTTGGAGCCAATTCCCTTTCAAAAGCCAATCTCTTTTGGAGTACATACTTCCATCTGCTGGCACTAGAGGCATAGTGGAATGACACATTATCATTAGGAATTTCAGGAATACTTGTAGCAAGCTTGTTGGTTGTAGGCTTCTTCCTTGATGGGATGTCAGGGACATTCACTTCAACATCAGACTCAGGATCAACAATTTCCCGCTCCTTTCTTTTCTTTGGAATGACCTTGCTCCAAGATTTTGATGGACCAACCCCTGTACTCTTCGTTACAACTTTGCTCTTGATAGGACCAACAGAAGTACTCTTCTTCCTGACAGTGTCTTTGGCATGGCTTTTCACTTGTGTGCTCCTTTTAGGGGATCTTTGGACAACAACTTTGCCTTTTCTTCCTGTCATTAGCCTATTGGCTACACTAGGATTCAAGGAGGTAAGTAATTCGTCGTCAAAGTACTCATCTAAGTCTACAACATTAGTACTAGTTTCAGTATTTGCCTTAGGGTGCTCATTATCTTCTATGTCATTGACATCCTCAGTAACATTGATATTCTTAGCAATACCTTGTCCATCCTTGTTGATCTCCTCTTCAGTTGGGTCACTATCAACGGTGTGAACAGCTTTAGTCTTACTGGTGTTTTTGAGGGGATCAACCATTATGGTTTGAAGAGGAACAGATATTCCAAGTACTTGATGATTTTCCTTCAAAATGCGAGTAACAATCCATGTAATTGTGCTATCAACATATTTGGATCCTTCTTTAGTAAGTTCCTCCATGGTAGCAGATGAAGAGGGTTTGGTGCCCTTGTTACGAATACCCTCCTTGGGCCATTTTGCATGTGTCGTTTTAGACTTTGTGGCCTTTACTTCTTCACTGCTAATTTTCCTCAATGGGACAACCTTAAGAATCCTATTAGGGTTAGAGGACTCTTCCGGTGTTGCCGAGTCAGATACGGGAGATCCATCACTCGATTGCTGAGAGATTCTGAAACTTTTTGAGACAGAACATGTGTCACGCCTGTGAGAACAATTCGAGTAGTTCAACCTTAGTAAGTAGCAAGAATAACTAATAGGGAAGTTTTCCGTTTTTAGAATAATAGGGGATCGAGGGAGCTTTATAAGCACACTGAGTGAGGGAAGTTTCAAATCATGGATATTTAAAAAGCCCAAAAAGTATTCCCCCATGTAGGTTAATTGCTATAATATGTTTTGGTAACAAATACCTAACATACCCTTTACCTTTACAATATCTTCAGATGTTGTTAAAACATTCTCTGTGACATTACTTTCAGATAGACTTTTAGGATCATTGCTCACATTTGACTTGTCTAGTTTTCTTTCCCGATCTGTAACATCTATCATAAGGCTTACTCTTTCTTCTAGCAGAAATTTATTGATACTTTTGTACTCCTTTACTTTTGCACACAGTTTCTCATTCATTAAACAGGTCTAAGTGAAACCAGCAGATAGTTCACTTATGGTGAGGTCTCCAATATATGATTCTTCATCATATTCATAAGACTCATCAGACTCATCAGATTCATCAGATTCTTGATAGTAAACTTTTAGTTCTTCTTTGATCATGGAGTATTCAGAGGAGTAGATAGGGTTGTTAGGCTTCCATAGATAGCAATTATCCTTATACCTAAATCCCTTCATGACTTCCTCATTCGCTTCATTAGTGATAATGCACTCCTCTTTAGTGAACCTGACACTGAATCCTTCATCACATAGTTGACTGATGCTTATGAGATTTACAGCCAGTCCTTGTACAAGTAGGACATTATTTAGATTAGGAATACTCTATCCTTCTGTCTTTCCAATACCTTTGACTTCTCTTATTTCCCCATCACCCAGAGTTACATAATTGTTTCCCTCCAATTTGAGATCTACTAGAGAGTTCTTCGTCCCAGTCATATGATTTGAGCAACCACTGTCAAGGTACCAATCTTCTTTTGCAGGCATCCTTAGAGAAGTATGTGCTACCAGAGCAACATTCTTAGCTGCCCATTGTTACTTTCTGTTACAGGTGTCATATTCAAGTTTGGCTTGATGATTTTGGTATGGATATCCAAATAGTCTGAAATAGAATGGCTTTATGTGGCCAAATCTTCCACAGTGATGACACCTCCATTTTTGGAGTTTCTTCTTTGAAAGCCTCCTTCTTCTATTTTCTTGATATTGTGACATTGGAGCTGACTAGAGCTGTCAAATAAGCCCAATTTTTCAAAGCCCCAATTTTTTGGCCCCACTAAAACCCCACTTTATTAAGCCCCCTCTTAATGAGAAAATTTTTAGGCCCTATAATTTTAGGCCCCTTAATTAATATGTTATTTTTGGGCCCTATTGAAGGGGCTTATTCTATTTCAAAATTTGCACCTATGCACTAATTTCCACAGATTGCTTCGTTTTTCATCTTGTAAACTCCATCTCTATTATTGAGACATATTTAAAGTAGATGATTTTTTCATAGGAACTTTGTTATTTTCTTTCAGATGTAAGAGTTATATATAAAAAAATAATACTCATAAGACAATTGAAACTGGAAAAGCAATGAGAGTTGAAATTTATATATGCTCATATTCATGTTTTTCCATATTTATTTCATTCCTACATTTCTAGTTTGAAAAATGTATGAAAGTCGTTGGGACATTTAACTGTTTCTAGCAAAGCTCTATGTCCATGAGTTTAATGGATATATTGTATTATACTTAGAAAATAAAAGAGGTGATTTATGTGAATAGAATGAATTTATTTATAATGCACTAATTTACCTAATTATATAGAGTATCTTAAATGATTTATATGAATAAAAGTAATCCACATAATTTATAAAAAAAAATTTCTTTTTAAAATTTTATATTAATTTTTTTATTTGAAAATATTATTTTTTGAAATTAAAATATACTTTTTTTAAATTATTAATTTTTTATTTAAGGGCCCAAGGCCCCATTCTAAATTTTTAGGGCCTTATATTTTTGGGGCCTATATGTTTAGGGGCTCATTATTCTTAGATATTTTTAGGCCCACTCATTAAGTGGGCTAGAGTTCAAATTTTTTGGCCCCCTAAATTGACACCTCTAGCGCTGACATCTGGTTGGTCACACAAGTCTCAGACTTTGCTCTCCTGAATCCAGAGATGAACTCCTCTTTAGCCACAAATCTCACTACAAACATGTCTCCTGTTCTTTGTCTAGATTCCAGAATTTCTTCTAGAGTATCAATTCCATTGTTCAGCAATTTGAACGACTTGGTCATTTGATCAAGTTTGTAGTTTAACATGCTTACTTCACTACTGAGGGAGTCTATGGTTGCAAGATGTTTATTCTTCTTAGTTTCTAGCTCTCTTATGATTATCTCTTACTTCTCCACTTGTTTGCAGACTCTGGCATTCTTCATACACAACTTCTTGTATGAGGCAGCTAATTTATCAAAGGTTAGTTCATCATCACTAGAATCATCATTAGATTCATAGATTCTTGTTGAAACTATGACATATCTTGCAGTTTCTTCTTTTGAATCTGAGTCTTCGTCAGACCAAGTGACAGACAATTCTTTCTTTTGCTCCTTGTGGTAGGTAGGACATTCAGCTCTTATGTGTCCAAATCCTTCACATCCATGACACTGAACCCCTTTCCCTTGATTGGGCTTCTCCTCAGCTTTGAATCTTCTGCTTGGATCATAGGTCTGGTTGATGTCATTAGAAGCGTTCTTGACATTTGGTCTGGACTTCTCATCAACCCTCTTAATAAGTCTGTTGAATTGTTTTCCAAACATGGTTATGGCGTCCGACAAATTCTCATCACTTCCACCATTGCTTTGTCTTGAATTATCCCCTGTGTTGGAAACTAAAGCTATGCTTTTGTTCTTCTTTTCAACAGGCGCACAAATGCTTGACTCAAAGGTTTGTAGAGACCCAATGAGTTCGTCCAGCTTCATGTTGCTGATGTCTTGGGCTTCCTCTATGGCAGTTACCTTCATATCAAATCGCTTAGGCAGTGATCTAAGGATCTTACTTACCAATTTTTCTTCAGTCATATTTTCTCCTAAGGCTCCTGAGTTGTTTGAAATCTCAAGGACATTCATATAGAATTCATAAATGGTTTCATCCTCTTTCATCTTGAGATTTTCAAACTTAGCGGTAAGAATTTGAAGTCTCGACATCTTTACCTTGGATGGGCCTTCATGTGTTGTTTTAAGGATATCCCAAGCTTCTTTAGCTAGCTCACATTGTTGCACAAGCCTAAATATGTTATCGTCAATCCCATTGAATAAGGCACTTAGGGCCTTGGAATTGCCCGAAGCTAGCTCTTCTTTAGTTTTGCCCCATTGAGTTTCAGGAATTAGAACAGTGGTTCCATCTTCCAAAATCTTCTCAAGATGTTTCCATCCGTTTTCCACAGCTCTCCAGGCCTTGTTGTCCACAGATTTTATGACTGCTACCATACGAGGCTTCCATTAGTCATAGTTAGAGCCATCCAGGATAGGTGGTCTATTCCCAAACACCAACAGTTCCTTCTCCATAGTACCAGAATTTTGTTATCCCTAGATCTCACCCAGACGAAAACAGGCAGGGTGCCTGCTCTGATGCCAATTGAAAATTCTAGTAACACATGCTCGATGTCTTACTAGATGTTATGACATCCACAATTACACAACACAGATAATTATAACAGAATAACATAAAAACAATAAAGAACACACCGAATTGTTTACCCAGTTCGGTTAAAACAACCTACTCTAGGGGCTACCAAGCCAGGGAGGGAATCCAATATAAGCATAATTAATTCGGAGTTAAACTCCCCCGTTTACAACTCCTCACTTAAAACCTACCCAATGCAATTCCAACCTATTCCTATACCTGAGTATCTCCACTCACTCCCCTTCAATCACAGCAGTGATTACAAATAAACATATAACAATTACAGAGAGAAGACACTCTTCAAAAACACACCTTGATCTGCTTAAAAGCTTCAATCAAGAGACACACACTCGTACTTAAAAGTTTAGAGTGACAATAAACACACACAACCTATTCCAACGCAATCATCAAGGACAATTGTTTGGATCACAAGAGACATCTACAGAACTACGGTTCTTCACAATGCACAAAATCTTCTGTCTGCGTTCCAAATTCGGATTGCAGTCTTTTTATATGTAGCTCTTGGGCCTTGGGCTTTTTTAGAAACAAATTAGGGTTAACCAAGTTAACCTAATTTACACGCCTTCTGGTTGTTACAAAATGTGTTGTCAGCATGATCCTCTGGACGAAATATTCAACACACAATAAAAGGTTTCCTAAACTGATAATTGAGAGAAATCAGGAAACACATTTAATAAACAAATAACTGGTCCTGCGGTCACACACGGATGTCATGACATCGATCATGACATTCACTACAGAACCTGTATTAGCTTAACACAAATGTAGCCTGCATAACACAATATCAACCAGGTATGTTTTACCACAAATGCAGCCAACATGAAAACACCTTCACATGTGTTAGAGTTCGGGGTTCCTTTAGATACTTATGTATCTTCAAAGAGTTGGAGTAAGAAGAACCATGATTGTCCTATCAACAAGGGTTGTGGTAAAGTAGTCTCTAAGGGGAGTTAGGCGAAGATGAAAAAGTCAAATCAATATGGTTCTTATTTGATTATGTTAGAACAAGAAATGTTCTGATCAATATTCTTAGTTTTGATGATAACATTATGTATGAATTTTGTATAAGAGAATGTGGTACTCTAATTATTCACGTTTTCCATTTCACGAAAAGTATAAAAGAGTATTCACAAATCAGCATTCAGAAGCACTGACTCAGAAGTTTTGAATGTCTTCATCAGAACATGGTCTGGAAAGACATCAATAGATGGTCCTGCGGAATCAGAACATGATCTGGAAAGCATCAGAAGATGGCAGTCAGAAGCAAATCTCTGAAGCTCTAATGGTATCAAGCTCAAAGCACTTCTCAAGTCTGAAGACAGAAGTTGCATTCTGCACCAAAGTTAAAGACTCTGAAATTCAAACGTCTATTCTACACATTCTGAGTCCAGAAGAAAGTACAAGTACAAAAGGCTAATACGTCAAATCTGTGACTGACAAAAAGAACGTTAGAAGCTACAAAAGGAAAAGTCAGTAAAAGCAGTGAAAGCATGGCTCGAGGTAGTTGACAAAAGTGTGAAACATTAAATGCAGCGTTGTACTATTCACGCAAAGCATTAAATGCTCCCAACGGTCATTTCCTCTTAGCGCCTATAAATAGAAGTTCTGATTCAGAAGCAGTAATCCAACTTTTATGCGAATACACTGAAACGCTGTCAAACTAAAAATCAAAGAAGAACTTCATCTTCAACCTCACAAGTTTGTAATATCTTAGTGAGTGTTAAGAACTAGAACTTACGAGAAATATCACTTGGTGATTACAGCTTTATTAGAAGCAATCTATACTCTTGTAATATTTAATTTACATTGATTGTAAAAGGATTTCCTAGAGTGATCAAGTTGTGATCTATAGACTCTAGAAGACTTAAAGGGTATCTAAGTGGAGAACCATTGTAATTAGTTTGATTAGTGGATTAAATCCTCTGCTGAGGTAAATCACTTTGTTAGGGGTGGACTGGAGTAGTTTAGTTAACAACGAACCAAGATAAAAATAATTGTGTTCTTTATTTTTATCTACCATTTTTTAGAAGTTACACTTATTCAATCCCCCCTTTCTAACTGTTTTTCACTCCTTCAGATTATTCATATGAAGGATACTCTAATTCCCTTGTGTTCTATGATGGTTGTATGTTTACCAAAAACTACAACTAAGATGAAGGTGTGTGTGTCAGTATATGCCTACAAGCATATTCTCGAACTCCCCTTTGTAGGAAAATCCAATTTGTTGGCAGAATCAACTTATAATGTCCTCCGGGTTACTCCTATTTTGAAACAGCTTGCAACCAATCACATGGGCCTTCTATTTCCCAATTCCCCTTTGTCATACCATAAAATTTTCCCATTATATATCAATATATTTTGGCTCAAGCAGTCTCCTCAGACTCCTATACATCTCCATACTCCTCAAGGGTTGAGTAGACAAGCCCTCTCCTAAGCAATCAACCCACAACTAGGGTTTTACTTCTCTCAAGGTAAAAATGGACTTCATGGATTCTCATATGCTTCAAAGAATCCTCCTACCAAGTTTCAAGCTTTGGATCACAAGATTGCCCAGTCAAATGCTTAAAAATTCAACAGTCGACTAGTTTGACCTAAAAGTCAATTGTGGTCAAATATAGTCAAAACTCCTGATTTTTGGTCAACATCAACATTTTGAAGTTACATTCATCACTTGATCAAGGTTTGATCATGATTCATCAAGAAAAGTCCAGAAATCAACAAAACTCAAAGTTTCTAAATTAGGGTTTTTTGACTAAAAGTCAACTGAACTTTGACCAAGCATAACTCTCACATGGTTCATTATAAATTTCTCGACCAGAGCTAAATTTCAAGGAAATTCAATTCTCTACAACTTTGATGTTGGGCCCAAGATCAAGAAATGCATCATTTGAGAGATATGAGTCAAAACATTACAGGTCCATCTAGAAGTCCAGCAAAAGCTATCTTTTTTAGGAGCAATATCATCAAGATAAAATTTCCCAATGCAAAATATGTTTCAAAGTAGCTTGTAGAGGATATCTTGAGCTTTTCAAAAAGTCCTAAAACACCTTCACATGACAAATATTGAGTGAGTTATGGTTTGCTAAAGTTGGTCAATTTTGGAAAAGTGCATAAAAGCCAATAAGAGCAAATTGGATTTGTTGAACCAATGGGCTTGAGATATGGATTCCTAAAGTGACCATGGCCAATATAATGACTCTTAAACCTACTATCTTATTTTTATGATATTTATTTTTATTTATTTGAATTTTTATTCATTTAAGCATTAATAAATCATATAAAATATGAAATAAATGGTTTCAAATCAAAGATTAACTTTCCAATCAGTTCCAATTGATTAATATGTCAAATATATGGTCCAAATTTGTGCAAGGGATATTGGAAAGAGAGGATTAAGATTGAATCAAAAATAGAAATTTTTGGCTAAAAAATTAAATCATATTTTATCATTCAAGGCTTGATTCTTTTTCCAATCTTCTTAACCTAACTCTTTTACTCTATATATACTTAACACAATCAGAAGCAAATGGGACGATTTTGGCAGCCAAGAAAATAGGGTTCTAGTTTCAAATTTTTCAAGAAGAGTTGCACCATTGAGTTTCACATTGTAGCTAATCTCAATCAATTTAAAACGTACATTCAGACTCCTAAGGTAAGGTTGAGTAAGTATGGAACTAATTCCATGGCTATAACACACAGAACCATGCATACATGAATTCACTTTCCTTGTATTTTTCTATCAATCGTATTTTAGATTGTAACCTATTTCGATTGAAACTAACTATGCTAACAGCCTAATGAGATGTATTAAAACATGTCTGGGTCATCGTTTGCGAGCTTCCGTGGCTAGAACATGATATGCCATTGCTAGGGCTTCCAAGCTGTAAAGCTTCATAACACAACTTCAAGGCACTTTTAGTACGAACAAACATCACCATCATGTTCACCATACTCGAAATATGCGATTTAGGCTGTTATTTTGTGTTAAATGATTGAGTTTGCAGGTTTTTACAGGTGGAGGTGATTGGGGACAAAGACCCGAGCCCTAGCTCTAGTGACCGGCGGCTGCACTGACTCATTGACTGGAAGCGTGGCACATTGGTGACTTCTAATTCGAGCACTGACCTTGATGGGGTCCACATCAGCTAAGTGTTGAAGTCAAAACACACGCGTGGCAACTTGCTTTCTTTTGATTCGCATGTCAGCAAATGAGTGGGTCCCACCACTGAGTTTGCTTTAGAAACCATCAGGAATGTTTATCCGTCATCATCCAACGAACGCAAGAGATTGTCAACTAATCTACACAGCGCGCTTGGCAAGGCACACATGTTGGTAGTCTTTGGGACCTGGGTTCGATACCCAGCGTCCACACTCTTTTTCAGCATTTTTTCCAATTCTCTTCCTTTATTTTAATCACCCTTTAAGCAAACTTTCACTACTAAATACCTTAACTTAGAATTAATTTAGAATTAGAGGAAAAATAACCAACCATTTTAATTTTACCGCTTTTTATTTTAGATTTAGATTCTTCATTTGGTTTATTTTTAATTAGTTAACCAACCCTAAAAATAACTGACTGGTAGGTGTTGGCCATTAACATTCAATTAACATTAGGTTTTTTACCCATAACCTTCGCTTAGGTTTTTAACCATTTAGGTTTATTTTATCCATTAGGTTTTTTACCCATAAGCTTTGCTTAGGTTTTTTACCCTTTAGGTTTATTTTATCCATTAGGTTTTTTACCCATTAGGTTTTCACAAGGTAGGGGTTATCTATTAACTTTCATCTAGGTTTGTTAACCCATTCCTTTTTTTACCAACTTAATTTTTTCACTTAAATCTCATTAACTCTAATTTTCTTAATTGTTATTTTTTATTCGCGATCTTCTCTTCTCATCCCTAATTCTGTGATTGTCGCATGGCTGTTTAATTTTTATTTATTTACTTATTTATTTATTTAAATTCTAGAAATCGATGTATAGGTTGCAAGGGTTTTTTGTAATAGAATAGTTTTATTTCTTCGCCCTTTTATTTCCGCATCTTACTTTCCGCATCCCCCGGTTTTTGGTTATGTACCCCCTAATCCTGAAGCCCTATAATAGCGTAGATTTATTTTCCCGCATTTACTTTCCGAACATATAAACTGCTATGGAATGTGGACTTTAAACTGTTTAGATGCATGATTAATAGGATTGTATGGCAAGACTAAAATCAACCTAGAATGACCCTAATTTTCAGGATTAAATTAATCAATCACTTTTTTTCTCACACACTCACCTTTAAGGTAATCTCTCTTCTGTTGCCTTTCGAATAATAGTCAAGTCCCTCGAATTTAGGGATAACTTACCCTGTTGCCTTCGATTCAAAAATCACCATAAATATTATAGTCCCTTCGAGTTTCCTATGATAAAATGATCTTGTCCCTCGATTAAATGATGATAGTCCCTTCGATTGCTAAGGTATCCTTACTTGTTGCCTTTATAACTATTCTCATCAATTCATAGGACTTCCTACCCTCCTTATGGTATGGATAGCCCTATGGCAATACGATGACCCTCGATGTCCCTTTACATCCAATGAAAGGACTTCCCACTAACTAATGGTGTGGATAGTCTCTTTCCCTTAACGAAAGACTTTAAGAACAAGAAAGACTTTAAACTTAGGGTAGGTAGTTCTTAATTGCTTGCTCAATTCAAACAAATTCAAATGCTCTTCATACACTCTGTCATACCCCAAAATTTTCCCATCATATTTCAAAATATTTTGACTCATATGATCTTCAATTGCTCAAGACAATACAGGGATTGGGCAGACATACCTGGCTCCTAAGCAATCAACCCACATCTAGGGTTTCCCTCTCCTCAAGGTGAAATCAGTTTCTGAGGCCTCAAATGAACCTCATGGATTCTCATATGCCTCAAAGGATTCTCGTGCCAATTTTCAAGCTCTGATTCCCAAGATTACTCAGTCAATTGCTCATATAGTCAACAGTCGACTAGTTTGACCTAAAAGTCAACTATGGTCAAAGTAGAGTCAAAATTCCTGATGTTTTGTCAACATCCTTATCTTGAAGTAACATTCATCATATGATCAAGGGTTGATCATAATTCATCAAGGAAAGTTTAGAAATCAACATAACTCAATGTTTTTAAATTAGGGTTTTTGGACTAAAAGTCAACTGAACTTTGACCAGCCATAACTTTCACATGGAACATCAGAAATTCTCCATCCAAAGCTCATTTTTAAGGAAATTGAATTCTCTACAACTTTGTCTCTCACATGCCAAGTCTAATAATGCTTCACTTGAGAGATATGGATCAAAACATTATAGGTCCTTTTTGAAAGTCAACCAAAAGTAGTTTTTTCTCAGGAGCCATATCTTCAAGATAAAATATCCAAAGGTAAAAAAGGTTCCAAAGTGGCTTGTAGAGGACATCTTGTAATTTCCAAAAAGTCCTAGAACTCTTCCATATCTTAAGAATTGAGGGAGATATGTCTTGTCAAAGTTGGACAAATTTAAGTGAAAAATGTGAAACAAATATGGTTCAAAAGGAGTTTTCTTGCAAATGGGCCCAAGTTTTTAAGATCCAATATTGATTCTCAAGTTATATAAGACATCTAATTAGGTGGCCACGAATTATTGAGATTTACTTGATTTTATATGAATTTTTCATTCATTTAAAAATGATATAATTCATAAAAAATCAAAGGAAAATCAAATATTTGATTAGAGATATTGTATGAATCAATTTCAATCATCAATTACACCTCATAATCAATCAAATTTCGTGCAAAATATATTGGAAAGAGATAATTGACATTGGAACCAAAAATAGAAAGATTTTATCCAAATTGCAAATGATTGAAAACACAAAGATCCAAGCCCATTATCTTAACCTAATGGTATCCTATTATATACCTAATAATACTACAACCAGAAGGGACGAAAATTAGAGAATTTTGGCAACCAAGGAATAGGGTTTCAAAGAAGAAAATTTTGAAAAAACTGGGGCACGATCATCTTTTGTTTCTAGTAAGTTTCAGAGCTTCTCACTTGTTCCATTCTGCTTCTCATAACTCATACCATGCATTCTTCATATTCATGTGTGTTCTGTACTTTATATTTCAATATTTAACGCGTTTAAATGTGAGTTAACCATATGTGCAAGTTCTGGTGATGGTTAGATCAAGATTGAACCCTCACCACGAAGCTTGGGAGCTTGGATCATGAAGTTCCATTGTTAGGGCACAAGATTCCATCCCTTTGAATCTCTTCATGCAGGGGCTTTTAGATCAAACCCAGGACGCTATCATGCTCGAAACATCCCCATTAAGTGATCTGGGCAAGGTTTGGAAGCATACAGTGTCGTTCATGGACAATTTGGGATCACGGGCAAGAAGAAGGTGTACTTGCGGAAAAATCCGCAGGTAATTCCATGGGAAAAAATCGCAGAAGAAGTCGCAGGTGAGAGGAAGAAGAAGATGAACCGGGGATAGGGATCTGCGTTCGCAAGCGTGGACGCGTTTGGTTGGTCGGTCGAATTCTCATCTTTCTCTGTGTGCGCATGGGATTGCTTGATTGGCTGGTCAATTGGTCACTTCTTTATCTCCACATGCCATTGGTTGCAACAGGGCCCACTCACCTCACGCTTTGACTTTCCTATTTTCCATCATTATTCAAATATATTTATTTCAAGTTATTTTACTAACACTTAATTTCAGCATGATGGTAGAGTGTATTTTTGGTAAACGCATGATGTTGGGTTCGATCTTTGCAAAAGACATGATTTTTATCCTTTACAAACCTTGCGAATCCAGTGTGTGACATCTCAACGCAGTTAGGATATAGTCCATCAAAGCCAGCCGTTGGATCATCCCTGCTACACATCTTAAGGACCAATATTGAAGCACCACGGTACACCTCAAACAAGGGATAGCACCGGATCCCACACGCCCCAGGTTTGTTTTATTTTGTTTCTTTCAGCTTTTTACTTTTGTTTTTATTTTATTTTCTTGTTTTATTTTAATTTAATTTTTATTTCATTGTTAATTAATTTTACCTACTTTAAATTAGGATTAGTTTAAACCATTAAAAAATCATTTTTTTTAAATAGAACTTAATTATTTTAATTTTTAGGATTTAATTACTAATTAGAATTTTGATAAATTTAATTAGGTTAGATAATTAATTTTAGAGTATATAATTAGATAAATTTTCTAGGTTAATTATTCGTAGACTAATTTTAGGATAAACGACTTAATTTTAGGTTTTCATATTTAGCCTTTCTAATCAAAACCATTAGACTATCAGTAATGTAAGGGTTGTCTATAAACTGTAAGGCTTAGGTCTTCCCCTTGGATTTTTACCCTTAAGTTTTTTTTTAGCCATTAAACTTTAAAGTTTAGGTTTGCCCTTGTAATTAAACATTGAATTTCTTCATTTCCGCGAACTGCTCCTATCATCTCATATTCCCTTGATTGTAACATGTGCCTTTATCTTAATTTTTCCTTATTATTTTGAATTTTATTTTATTATTCACATTACTATCGCTTGCTATTATTATGTATCTGCCCCAAAGCCTGTAAAAAGTTTTCTACCTTTCTGCCTTTAATTTTTGTTACCCTCAGGGTTTTATTGTAATAGTAATTAGGTTTATTTTCTGCCTTTCTTTTCCGCACCTTTATTATTTTTGCACTTTACCTTTCCGCACTTCCCCGGGTTTTTGGCTATGTAATCCCCCATCCTGAAGCCTTGTAATAGCGTATGACTTTATTTTCCACATTTTTATGTTATTGTAAATATTAACTGTGTGGTTAGTAACATAGGGAGTGGCAAGACTAATAACTGGACTTAGATCACGAATTAAAAGATAAATATCTGAATTGAATCACGTGATTGCTGCACCCACACACTTTTATGGTAATCCCTCTTATTACTGCCTTTCGATCAAATAGTCAAGTCCCTCGAATGCGAGGATACCTAAGCAAAACAAATATTACTCTCAGTTCATCATCATAAGATCATAGTCCCTTCAAATTTACCTACGATAAATAAATGATCTTGTCCCTCGAAGTTGCCTCGGAATATGATGATTGTCCCAATTGCTAAGGTATCCTCGTTGGTTGCCTAAAAAAGATTAATGACTATTCTATCCTTCCCTAAAGACTACCTACCTCTACATGGTAGGGACAATTTTATGGCGAACGATATTTCCTCGATGACCCTTTAACATCCAATGAAAGGGCTTCCTACCCTCTTATGGTATGGATAGCCTCTTCAAACTGAAAAGCTGAAAGAACAGATTTCTTAAACTCAAGAGTAGGTGCTCCTGATTGCTTACTCTTTTCAAATCCAAATTCAAATATTTTTCCCACTCTTTTCGAATACTTTCAAAAAAGGCTACGCTTATTTACAAGCTAAAGTCCTTGTCTTTTTCCTATTCACACACTGCACTTCAAATATTTTGAAG
Organism: Vicia villosa; assembly: GCF_029867415.1. Lineage (NCBI taxonomy): Eukaryota > Viridiplantae > Streptophyta > Magnoliopsida > Fabales > Fabaceae > Vicia > Vicia villosa. The sequence continues at coordinate 247,576,533 of NC_081180.1, read as the reverse complement.
ACAAGTGAGCTAAGAAATTAAGAGCCCTTGAATAACCATGGATACAAAGGGTGCTTACACCTTCCCTTCGTATAACTTACCCCCCGTACTCAAAATCTTTTTAAGGTATTTTCTTGTTCTTTTAGCCTTTCTATATATTGGATAAAATAAAAGTCGGTGGCGACTCTTGCTATCCGCATATTTCAAAAATTCAGTTCTCCCACCGTATTACACACTCCTTCTCCAAACCTATTTTCAAAGACTATACTTTGTATACATCCGTACGAATATCATTACAAAGTTAAATTTCTTTTTCAAAACGTTTTTCTAAACACACACTACACACAAATCAAACATTTCAAACAAGAGTGAGCTAAGCAATGAAGAGCCCATGGATAACCATGGATACAAAGGGTATACCTTCCCTCTGTATAACCTACCCCCCGAAATCAATCTCTTTCAAAGGTCTTTCCTGTTCTTTTTGCCTTTCCAATTGGATAAAATAAAAGTCGATGGCGACTCTTGCTATCCGCACACATTTAAAAAGTCAGTTCTCCCACCGTATTACACCCTTCTCGAGAGATTGAGAGTTTGAAAGCTCACTATGACTTGGTCGAGGATAATATGTCTAGTTGCAAGAGGAAGTGTTATATGTTGTACGTCCACTTGAGCAAAGTTTCTTCTCTTCTGGATGAAGTGAAATAATTCAGGTCCTTAAAAGCCCAGGTTGATTGTATAATAGAACTTGAGAACCTCTTTGGAGACAAGGACTAAGATGTCTTCTAGAAGAAAGTTGATTTATAAGTTTTGTCTCATGTTGTTTGGAACCTCGTGTTAGAATTTGAAGAGAAAAAAGTTGATATAGATAGAGATATAGAGGCTCTTCTGGGAGAACAACCCACCTTAATAAACCAGTTCTTTCTCACGATGATCTAAAAGAGGTTATATTTATTAATATTTTTGATTAACTGGATTCTCTAATTCCTGTTCTTAGAGATTTCCACAACTCTTTCTCTTTGTCACAATCTTTATGTAATCTATAATTTTGATATATCATATAACCTTTATTTCGACGTCATTTTGATATTTTTTGGCTTGTTATATTGATGTGTTGTACTTAGGACTTTTGGATACCACCTCGCATTGCAGTGGGGCTTGGGTTCACCAAGATGTGGTTGTGCCTTTGGATTGTGCTCTATCACATAGGACTGTTCATCAACCACCATGATATGGTGCACGTAATGTGTTTAAAGTCGTATCATATATGAAATAATGCATTCAATCTGTATTGGATACACATGAATGTGAGAAATGCGTTTTAAATCATATCATATACGCAATAATGCGTTTAGTATATATCGGATACGCATGAAATGAAGGAGATGCATGAAATACTGTGGAAAGAAGTTTACTAAGAAATTCAATGAGGCGACACCTTGAATTATAGTTTACAATTGTGGTGCTTCTTGACTCAGAAAAGTTGATCTTGAATTGGTGTTACTAATCTTCTATTCGATGGATTAAAAAGGGGGTACTTGAATAGTTAGTACTCTAACACCCAAGTCAGTATAGGGTTCAAGATAATCATAGTGAGACTGGAGATTATAGATTGTGTACATGAAAACTCTTTGTGAAAGTATTTACACATTGGGCTTAATTAAGCTGGTTGGATAAGTGGGCTTCATGTTATTGGGCCTTTTGCGGACACTAAACAATTTCCCCAAGACTTATCGGGTAATCTGGATACTAAGGGATCCTTTATAGCATTTGTGGCCGACCTTTCATGAATGGATGTTCGTGCGTTGGTGTTCATGCATCTCTTTGGTTTAGCCAAGTATTAATGGGGAATAGGAGCATTAAATGTGATTCCATCATAGGAACATTTTGTTGTTTTTCTCTTGATGCGTTTCCTGAAAAGGTAGAGAATGGTGTGGCGTTGCTTACAGTGGACTCGAGTGCAGTTGAGTTCAATTGTGTTTCCAAGGTAGTATCTGACTTTTGATTGAAACCTCCTTTTTACTTTCAATCTGATCTGTCAGATCATCTTTTCCTATATAAGGATAAAGGAAAAAATGAGAAACTTTTCACAATCTTTTTGGACTAAAATTTCCTTATTTCCTCTGACTCTTCCCTCTTCTCTAAGAGCGTTTTGCATGAGTAACCATCTTCATATATTTAAAGCTTCAAAGATTCAAAGCTTCTATTCTCAACCTTATTTTTTCTTTCTTGCTTTTGAATTTACATTTCAAGGTACCTTTTCTTCACCTCAGCTTTTTATTCAAGCATTTTTTTCTAGCTTTGTTACGATGAACGATAACCCTATTATCATATAGAGTAATTTGGAGGATAGTGTTTCCTCTCATTCGACAAGGAGAATGGAACCTGAATCACACTCTCTTCCCTCTACTAGTGCGTATTTTGGATCAGAGATCACTTATCAGCTTGAGGGTTTCAAAACAGAAGGAGCGTATGAGTATTCCTTTTAAGAGGGGACTTCTTATAGTAATATTTCAAGAGCTCTTCCTTTAGGAAAAAATGGCGGGGTGAGGATATTATCAAGAAACCGATGTTTGTCCTTGCCTTAACTGAGGCAGAGATAGAAGTTTTCCATCAAAAGAGGGAACATATTAGTAACTTTATCAAGTTATTTCGGGGAATGAATGGTCATGAGCCTAGCTATGCCAATATCCCTTGCCATTGGGAATGTTAAGGACAATCTAATGTTGTGTCTTGGATCAATCCCATTGATCATTTCAAAGCTAGTGATCTGGAAGGGACTTTAGTTAGTTGATTAAGCTAACGCCAATAGATATCACTGAGTGGTTACCGAAGTAGTTTGGACTCCTTTCACCTTGAACACTGTTGAGGTTATAGAAAATGCTGACATCATGGTTGGCAACCCCATGGATTGGTTGATTCTCCTAGTAGGAGCAACAGAGTGGATATGCAACTATTTTAAAGGTTTCCCCTTTTCTCTATATGAATGCCTCTTCACTGAGTTGGTTATATATTTTCCCTTCTTTGATTTTGAGGTGGTTGAGATGGACCGCTTGAGAGTTACCCCCTCGCAGCTTCATCCTGAAACTTTTGATTTCATGAAGGTGTTCAAATTCTACACCATGTATAAATCTAGGAAGCCTTATTTTGAGCTCTTTTTCGATTATTTTTACGTGGCCCGTACCTCCCAGGATGATTCCCGGGATCAGGGATTGGTTTTCCTTCGTTCTTGGGTACCATGGTTTGACTCTTTTACCATCGATTGGGGTAACTTTCTTGAGCGTTTCATGCTGGCAAAACCTATTACTCCTGAGGCTCACTTTGCCTTTTGTTTGTCTTAGGCCCGAGTGGGATGTGCTCATTCTTGCAAAAGTGGTTTTCTAAAGTACTAGTTTGGAACTCATTCTCGTCAACCTCTTTCTTCTTACCACTCTGGGTTAAGTTCTATATCTTCCAAGGAAGTGTAAATGAAAGAGGATATGTGCGCTCGCTATCAAGGGCTCAACTAAGAAGAAGTATTTGGTCCTGGTGAAGAACCCCTTCTTATCGAAAGAGGAAACAAATAAATAATGTGATTATTAGTATGCCTGGAAATTCTGAGAGACAAAAACATTTTGTTTATGATGGCGACCCGAGTCACACTCTTTTTTTAACAAGTGTAACTTGTGTCTTGCATATAACATGGATTATTTGTAAAAGGTTCTTAGGTACGCAAGGATTAGGATCTTCTGGATGGCTTATCTGGTCGGCTGAAGGAGACTCATGATACCACGACTACTCCTACCCTTGTGGTATGAGACCCAGTTACACTTAATCCCCCTGACACAGTTACGACTACTACCTCACATATAATTCTAGAGGTGGAACAATAGACCATTGTGATGACTGACTTCTGTCAGTGAGCTTTCACCATCTCCTTCTCCTATCAAGAGGAGTCATGGTGATAGCCCATCCACTCTTGTTGAAAGAGGATACTCTAAACGAGCTCATCTATATGAGGGTGCTGATTTAAATTTTTTACTATTTTATTCTTGCTTCATGCTATTCTTCCATCTCGGGCGCCTAACATCCTGGAGGAATTCGCTATTATCATGGATATCGAGGATCAGTATTTCGTTTGGGTCTATCTACAACTGATAGGTGGGGTCTTTTTGCAGATGCTTCCCATACCTTGTTCAGGTCTATATCCTTATTTTCTATGGTAGCTGCTAGCCAAGATAAAGTATTGGGCTTTAGTGGCCTTTCTAGGGAACGGGATGAGCTGAAGGAGAAGTGTAAGACCCTTAAGCGAGAAAAATCCACGGCTGAGAAGGAGTTGTCTGAGCTGCAGGCAAAGGCCATGATTTTTGACTCTTTGCATGAAGAATTGGATTGGTATGATTCACTATCAATTTTAACTACTCAGATAACGAAGTTGAAGGCTTTTCTTGTCGAGGGAGAGAAACGTTGGAATAAGTCTTTTGAAGATGTGGTGTAAGCATGTTGTAAATTCAAAGAGAATCAGAAAGCTCTTTAGCATAAAAAGGATGATAGGGCTAAAGTTTTGAAGGGTCTTAAGGAAGATCATATTGTTACACGGCAAAAATCTTGGGAGTTCCTTCAACTGGATATGGATACCAAGTATTGAGTTTGAGATTAGACGTTTGAGCAGGCACGATGATGTTGCCTTGACTTTTCTGTCACTGCCAACCAGTTGGATCTTTTCCGAGTTGTTCCTAGAGAGGGCACTGGGTAAGGTTTAGGCGCATTGGATCTGGAAGTTGGCGTTTATTGTCTTTCTGCCCTATTTCTTTTGTTCCCATAAGATTTAGTCGGGCTTTTGGTCCTTGGCTTGTAAACAATATTGATATTTATGTATATTATTAACTTTTGCATGCTTGTGCTTTTTGGTTTCATAATACGCTCTTTTTAATCACAATTTTCCAATGATTGAGAGCCAGAGAATGCCAGAGTCTGTTTTTTAGCCCTACAATGTATAGAGTTTGTCTGCTACACAAAGAGGTAAAGAATATTTTCTTAAAGTGTAAATAACCTTAAGTTATTTGCAAAGATATGTTAATATGCTTTATTTGTGAGCATGTTGTGTTAAGATATACGCGTTTTCTTGGAATGATGCTTGGCTGGTCGATTGTCACTACAATCGAAACGTTCTTGCGCAGGTAAAGCATTGGCTCGACTTGATGTGCATGTACGTTGATTCGTAATTGCGAGACATGAGCTCAGATCCAGGCATTTATTCTTTGAATCACACTTGTAGTAATTTTGCATTGAACCAATTATACACACATATGCTTTGAAATTTGAATCATATCATTAAGAATAAAGTATGAGTCTAGTTAAATGTGGTAATGATATGAATCATACTTAAAGAAGAGGGACATGAAAACGGCTAGATGTGGTCATGATTTTTAAATGGGTTCCACATCACAAAGGATTATTCCTCGACCTAAGATAGATGATCCTTGTCCCTCTCTTCGAGGTAAGAGCTTGGATTGAGGTGGACGTCTCCAGGCTCCACCACTCATGTCCCTTTGATTGGCTATATGTGGACAGGGTGCACCAGCTACACAGAAATGCGTCTAGTTCTTTGACAAGGGGGTATTTGATTGTTGTATTCTGACTTGCAATGTGTCTTCGATTGCACCCCTATATGAACTGGTTATTATAGTTAGATGTGCAAAGCGTCTCTAACAACACATTTGAAATCTTTAGGCGCGCCTGGAATTGAAGGGGATTGATTGCTTTAGTCAGACATGTAAAGCATCTTTGACAGCAACCCTGAAGTCTTTTGGCACGCTAACAACTAAAGGTAATTGAATTCTTTGGCTGAACGTGCAAAGCGTCTTAGACAACAACTTTGAAATCTTTAGGCGCTCGAAGCTTCCTAGGAGATTCATTGAGGCGACACCTTGGATCAAAGGTTATGATTGTGATGCTTCTTGAATTGGAGAAGTTGATCTTGAACTGGTGTTTCTAATCTCTAGTGCAACAGGTCAAGTGGCGGGGTAACTTCCTAGTTAGCTCTCCAACATCCGAGGTTGTTTAGGGTTCAAGATAATTGTAGTGAGAATGAAGATTATAGATTGTGTACCCGGAAACTCTTTGAAAATGTATTTATACCTTATGCTCAACGAAACGAGTTGAATAAGTGGACCTCGTGTTATTGGATCTTAGGTCAGAATGAAACAATAGGTATTAGATGGCCGCCAACTGATATATCCTTTGCAGCCAACCTAACATACACATACCGCATATATGAAAATGCAACTTAAACATTTCTTAACACACAATTTATATATTTTTTTCAAAATTCACATGAAAGCTACATTCACAAGTGTATCACCATGATGCAAATCCAAATTCCAAAATGGGCAATAAATAAATAATTCATTGAAATTTGGGTAATGACGTGTTTCTATCTCATAAATGTGTGGGAGAGGCTTTCAAATACGGAAGCCATGTTCTCCCGAATATGTGTGCATCATATTAAACAAAAAGCTAATGATACTATTGAGAACTACAAATCCGACTTTATAGCTAATGTCTACACTTAACAAGATGGAGTAACATCCTTTCTTTTGATTTTAGCTAAATGTCATTTGTCTTTCACTTAACATTTGAGTCACTATGGAATTAGTTCTTAAAAATTTGAATGGAGATTTTTTCACAGTGATTTAAATGAAGAAGAGTATATAAAGTTTCTACTCGGTCTCCTTCCTATCTCGCTTTTGTCTTTGATCGGTACTGTCTTCCTCCCCCTTTGGGAAAGTACTAATTGGATATGAAACCATCAAAGAGCAACTTACACAAATCATTAAGAACCTTACATAAGCACATCATCAATTAGAAATTCTTTAAAATTTTATGAAACGGAAATTTAGTGATGAGCTATCTATTTTCAATAACAATGCATCTATAAATTAGTTTTCATAGTATTTTTTTATGTTAATAAGTGAAAGTATAATATTAATTTTTTTTTGCGTTAAAAAGTGGAGAAATGATACTTGTTTTTCATGTGATAAAATGGATGTGTGATAAGAAGTATTGTAGCTGCTAAATAATTTAACCATTATGTTTGACATTTGAAATTATCAATTTATTGTAAAACATTTTTTTAGTTTTTAATATTGTTTTGAAATCATCAAAATTTACTAATATAAAATAAAAATAATTGATTGGTTTAAAAATAAAAACTATTTAGCCACAGTCAGCCCGTGGTTAATAAATTCTATTTAAATAGTTTAAAATTTGATTAACAACTAGTAAGAAACCCGTGCGACACTAGTAAGAAACCCGTGCTGTCGCACGGGTCTCGTTTGGATCCACATTACACGTTTCAATGATTACATTGTGACCAGCTTATAAATATTCACGTAATTTTAATTATATACTAATAATATATACTAACTTTTAAGTCTTGATTCATATTTATAATAAATCGTACAATACCAACTTTTAAACATTGATTTATATTGATAATAAATCGTACAGTCATTTTTATAACTTCAATTATATAAAACAACTACAAAAAAAATAATTAAAAGATAGATATTAAAATGATCAATAAATGATGCATATCATAGATATGTTCACATCTACCCGTGAATCCAGATTAGTTAACAAATCCATGTTGAATCCAAATGATTTAACTTAAAAAACTTATTAACTTATTTTAGATATTACCCCATTTTTTCAAACCTAAAATGTATGACAGCTCCCGTCAAATTTCAATTTTAAAACTTTCTTATTATATTGTATTTATATTTTTTTTACAATCTACAATGTATGACAGCTCCTCATTAAATTAAAATTTTCATTTTTCTCATTAGATCATATTTACAAATTTAGAAATGTAAAAGTATGATAGTGACTACATTGTGATCGGTTCATAAATATTTACGTAGTTTCAATAATATACTAATAATATATAAAAAAAATTAAGTATTGATTCGTATTTATAATAAATCGTACAATACCAACGCTTAAGCATTGATTTGTATTTATAATAAATCGTACAACCATTTTTAAAACTTCAATTATATAAAACAACAACAAAAGAAATACTTAAAAGATAGACATTAAATGATCAATCAATAGTTGGTATATCATAGATATGTTCACATCTATCCGTGAATCTAGATGAGTTAACAAACCCCAGTTGAATCCATAAATTTATTAAACCTATTTTAGATATTAGTCAATGTTTCCAAACCTAAAATGTATTCCCGTCAATTCAACCTCACGATCATAGGCAAAAAGGCTGATAGTACATTTTAGGCCTCAACCACAAAAGGGTTAATAGACATTTACACCCATGTAATGTTAGTGAATTTTGATTTTCCCTCCTCCGTTGTCAAAGGCAGGTTTTGGTAACGATTTTTTTGAAAAAACCGTATAGTGGTAAAGATTTAACTATAATAAAATAATTAGAGGTCCTATTTAACTCCATTTTAATAGTGGTAAAGATTTATGGGGTCCTATTTAGTTACAATTTAATTGTAAAAAATTTGAGGCCCTGTGCAGTAACCCGCCTTGCACGCCCTGAAAGACGGCCCTATAAATTTCACTACAACACGGAAGACAAACAAAAGCGCTTTTTTTGGCCTTTAACAGCGCTTTAAAGCGCTGCCAAAGCCAGCGCTGGCGTAGGCTACGAAAGCGCTTTTAAAAGCGCTCTGGTAGACCCCCCTATAAGAGCGCTTTTTCCAAAAAAAGCGCTCTGGTAGACCCCCCTATAAGAGCGCTTTTTTCAGAAAAGCGCTTTCGTAGCCTCCTCTATAGCAGCGCTTTTTCTAGAAAAGCGCTCTCGTAGCACCCCTATAGCAGCGCTTTCTTAGGCCTACTTTCACTAAAAAAATGTGGCTGATTTGCGGGGTTTTTTAGCCTTTTTGTGGGGGTTTTTAACCTCCCTTATATATTGTAAATATGTAAAAAAAAGAATACTCAAAATTTTATTATTTTTCTTTACTTGTGAATATTGTGTTGAACATGAATGTAAATTCCTTTATTGAAACAATACTAGTTACAAATTCCAAGTACTTTTCTCCCTGTTGTTAAATATATAATATAATATTTTTATGATCTAAATCTTCACAGTCTTCATCTATATGCTATGCTTTATAATACATTTGCAAAACTTTAGAAACTCTAATTATTCAGCATCAGGCTGCTGCTCATATTCAACTTTCAAATTCCTTCAATCTAATTGTTCATCTTCTGCGTTCACACCTTACATGCTCTGTGCAAATTCAAAAAATTGGATAAGTCAGTAAATTGGAACTCTGCATAAAAGGCTGAGGTGTAACATCAAATTAAATCAAGTAAATTTGTAATAGTGTAATGAGATATGGATTTCAATGACAAACTTATCACAACCAATTTTCTCATGTTCTATATAACATGTAACAATTTGAAAAAATAATCACTTCTATAAACTTTAGTAACATCTAATCAAATAAATTAAGCTTGTAATAGTGTAATGAGATATGGATTTCAAAGACAAACTTATCACAACCCATTTATTAATATTCTAAGTAGCAAGTGAAATCTTACCAATCCACCTTCATAATCATCAAATTTGCAGATTTTGCAATTGTATCTTAACTTCCTACATGATCTCTAACAGATGAAACCTGAGATTGATGGAATTTGCAGATTTGACCAAATCCAGTTTAACAAAACCATAAGCGAAATCACACTAACACCACACGAAGGGTCGATATTCAGAAAAAAGTGGAAGAAGCGAAGGAACTGAAGTGTAAAGAAAGATTGAATCGTACCCTTCGGTTTTCTTTCAACAATCTGCACTTCGTGCTTCATGTATGTTTCCGAGCCCTATCCATCTTCATTTCTTCCTTCTGTTCTTGACACTATGACATAAGCTTGGATTCTCTGAACCAGTCCCCCATGGTTATTACTCAAGAAGCTCCGAGATTTTCGTTCAATTTCAGATTTAGGTTAGGGTTTTCTGTGATGTTACCAAATTAGAGAGAAGAGTGAGATTGTGTTGAGGTCTATATTGAGGATGGAAACGAGATGGAGGTTACGAAGGAAGGGTGGCGTTTCGAAGACGTTTCTGGTGAGCTCAGGAAGCGCGCCGCTTCATCGTTTGAGAGGAAGAAGAACTTCATAAATCCAATCGACACATTATAACCCTAGTCCCCTTTTCTTTTATTTTTTAATTAATTTGTTTTAAAAAAATTAATTTGAAAATGAGCTACGCCAGCGCTTTTCAGAAAGCGCTCTCGTACCCCCCCTCTTTACCAGCGCTTTTTAGAAAGCGCTTTCGTACCCCCCCCCCCCCTTTACCAGCGCTTTTTAGAAAGCGCTCTCGTACCCCCCTTTTACCAGCGCTTTTTTTCCTTGTTTTTTTGTTTTATTTTTTGCGCAACCTATAGCAGCGCTTTTCCCAAAAGCGCTTTCGTAGATGCGCTGTTAAAAGACAAATTTGTTGTAGTGTTTGGTGGACAAAATTGAAATTAAAATCGGTGGAATCTTCATTGAACATATAAGATAAAACATGGACCTAATTTTAGAGGATCTAGAGTAAGATTGTTTTAAATATTATTATTTATTAAATTTTAATCCTTGTTTGTAAGTAAAATGTTATTATATAAAGTAATTCAAGTTTTGATTGGCTTTGTTATTTATAGGGTAAATAGAGTTCACTGCACGTAGTGGAACCATTAAGGCATTAAGCAGAAACCATAGAAACTTTTTTTCGGGCATATAAAACATTTGACCCATTTATCTTAATGCTTCAGCTATGTAAAATGAAAATGTTTCTTTGTTAAAAGATTTGGTGAATCTTTTGTTTTGGTTTATAGAAGTGTATTTAATAATTAGATATATAATTATTATTCGATATAGAATATTTTTATTTACAATTGTCTTTTCAATGTACAATTTTTAAAACAATTTCAGTAATTAATGAAATTAAGCCATCAGATTTGTTAATAAAAATTAATTATTAATTGATTTCAATAAATAATAAATTTATATTAAGTGGATATTAATTTTGATTAAAGTATTGAGCTTTTTGTAGATAGACTTATTAGTCTGATTGCTTAAATTGATTAGCAGCAATGTTACTCCATCCTACAAAATGGGAAAAAAAAGAAAAGAATGCTGCTAAAATAAAAACGGAAAATACTAATGTCTAATCTGCCAATTATAATTAGTTTAATTGTTAGTTTTAATTAGAAGGTAATTAATGAATTTTATAGTATTTAAATTTTTTATAGATATATATTAAATTTAAAAATAGAAATAATAATCCATTATTGATTGTTAGTTATCAATTTAATTTTGCAGTAAAAACTACGAATTTTTTAAAAATCCGGTGATGATGATTCCGACTCTACTATTCTTCCAGCAAAATACAATAACTATCTATAATAATAGTATTAATTAATAAAAGTACTATTTTTTACACTGAGCTATTATGCTTGGATAACGGGTGGTCCTAAAAAGCCATTGTAAGTAGGCACCAATAAATATTGTCAATGGACAAATAGCTGTAGAAAAAAAAACCTTATAAAGTACTGTATTTTGTTTTGTTCTGGAAGTAAGCTTGAATCGAGGGTTTTCTTCCTAAAAAGTCTGATATCACTTCAGTAGAATCCTTCGCTTCTCCCGGGGCCAATACCTGCAAAAAAGCATCAACTCAAGCACATGAATATATACAAAATTTCTAATAACAATCTCTGATGTCTGATTCAGAAAAATTGGAATGTCATTGTCATTGATTACCTGTTCCTAAATTGCATGCCGGGAAGCTGGTTTGAAACACCATTGCAAAATATTGAAGCGAATATTATATTTGCAGCAAAAACATGAAACATTGCCTGAGTCATTTTTTATTATTCAACTCATTGATTAAGGAAGACTCTCAGAGACAATAATCTTAAGAAAAACTACAGGATGATTGGAATTTTGAATATGTTTGCAATGAAAAATAATTATCATGAAATAAGACCACTATTGTAAGGCATTAATGGAAGAACGGCGGAAGGGGAATGATGTTGATTAGCCATGGGTTATGGCTCCACAGAATTTCAGAGCCTAAAAACAATTTTCCTACTCAAGAGTTTTATGAAAGTTGTACCTTGGTGCTATTTTGACACAATTTTCATACACCGTAAATCTTACACCGTATATTTCAACAAACAAAAATGATCATGCACAAAAACCAAGGTTCAACTAGTAGGAAACCCGTGCTATCGCACGGGTCTGGCGGGACTTCACATTACATGTACCTAATTATGACTTGAAAAATTCCTTTATATATATCAAACATATATATTTAACCAAAATGCAACCCAAACTTAGTCATGTTAATCTCAAAAACTTAATAGTTAACAACAAAAGTGCTAATAATACATCTAAACTTTTAGCTCTTTAAATAAAACAATAAAACATATAGATGATACAATCTTCAAATGCTATATTCTTAAATTATCAGAACCAATAAGTAACAAAACCTGCATCATATACCTGCATAGTAAAATGTATAAAATAAGATTTATATTTATCAAAACTTTGGAAATAAATAAATAAAGTGTGTAACATATATAGATACAAAGAATGAGTAACATTAATATATTTATAACTTATAATCATTTATCAAATTTTAATTCACATGTTAGAAATATCAAACATAATATAACTTATTATGTCGTTCATAAATATTCACGTAATTTCAATTATATATTAATAATATGTACCAGCTTCATATTTATAATAAATTGTACAATTATTTTTATAACTTCAATTTTATAAAACAGTAATAAAAGAAATAGTTAAAAGATAGACATTAAAATGATCAATTAATAACTGGTATCTAGATACGTTCACATCTACCCGTCAATTATTTTTATAACTTCAATTTTATAAAACACTAACAAAAGAAATAGTTAAAATATAGACATTAAAATGATCTGTCAATAACTGTATCTCATAGATACTTTCTCATCTACCCGTCAATTCAGATGAGTTAAGAAATCTCAGTTGAATCCAAATGAGTTAATTCTAAAAAAAAATTAAACGTATTTAAGATATTAGCCCATTTTCCCAAATATAAAAGGTATGACAGCAACCGTTAAATGCTTAAAAGTTTCTACATTTAATGCATATTATTATAATATAAAAAATATAATTTATAAGTTTAAAAATATATAATTTTAATTAAGAAATTAAACATAGTTAGAGAATATAATTTATCAAACCTATTTGAGATATTAGCTCATTTTTTTCAAACCTAAAATGTATGACAGCTCCTGTCAAAATGATCTGTCAATAACTGTATCTCATAGATACTTTCACATCTACCCGTCAATTCAGATGAGTTAAGAAACCCCAGTTGAATTCAAATGAGTTAATTCTAAAAACAATTAAACCTAATAGTTAACAATGTTAATCCCAAAAACAAAGTAGTTAACAATGTTAATCCCAAAAACAATTCTAAAATTCTAAAAACAATGTTAATCCCAAAAACATAATAGTTAACAATGAAAGAGCTAATAATACATCAAATTTTTTTAGCTCTTTAAGTAAAAACAATAAACATATGAATTCATATTACACGTATCAATGACTAAATTATTAAATATGACATCATATTTTCAGTTAGATAACATTAATATATTTATAACTGAATTTACTTAAATTAAATATGACATCATATTTTCACTTTACATTAATATATTGTTCATCAATATACTTAAATTCATTTATAAAAGTCTATAGTTGTAACTTCTATAAAATTACTTGTGATTTATGCCCGTTTATAAAAATAATTGTATCAACAATATATTTTTTTTGTTTGTAAAAATATTTGTAACTTAATCCCGTTTATAAAATATTTGTATCAACAATAATTTTTTTTCCATTTACAAAAATATTTGGAACTTATTTCCATTAAAAAAAATTATACCAACATTAGATTTTTCCCGTTTATAAAAAAAATCGCAACTTATTCCTGTTTATAAGATCAATTGTATCAACAATAGACTTTTTTCCGTTTATAAAAATATTTGGAACTTATTCCCGTTTATAAAATCTATTGTATCAACAATAGACTTTTCCAGTTTATAAAAATATGATTAATATTGAAGAATAATAGTTTTAATAATACATTCAGTTTTGCATTAATATAAATTTATTATTAATAATAAAAATTTACAATATTAAATAATAATATAATATTTATTATTGTAGATATCATTACGGAAAGAAATAAAATATTAGATTTAAGAATTTTGAAAAATCAACCAAGCGGTTGAGCTCCATTGGCAAGGAGCCCCGTTCAAGGACGTACTCGGGAAATACCGAGTTCGATTTCCAGACGGAAAAATCTTGCTTGACCAGTGCGCATGCCTCTCCGCACGAGCCGGATTAGTGGCCCACCTGTGGTGGGTCGACACCGGTGCGAATAGCAAAAAAAAAAGAATTTTGAATAATCAATTATAATATTAAATAATAATTTAACATTTATTATTATAGTTATTGGATTTTAAATTTTTCACGTTGATTGTAGTGTCATATTGATTGCAGTGTAATTGGTAGTGGCTCATTTAAATGGTGACTCAATAAATATCAGAATAATTTGAATTTGAAAAAATAAATTAAATGATGGCTCAATAAATGTCAGAATAATTTGAATTTGAATAAATAAATTAAACGGTGGCTCAATGAATGTCAATATTAAATTTAAATCAAATATACAATAAAGGTAATTACTATTTTTAGTGATAATAAATATATAAATTTGGATATTAATATAATTTAAAATTTTGGTTATTTTTAGTATTATTATTATTTTTGGGTAATGCTAACTTGTGCCCCAAGGGCACATGTTAAGAAAATATAAATGGAATGTTTGTATTGAAAAAGTAAATAAATAAATTAACTATGAACTTTTAATCAAATCAATACACAATTTTCAAACACAAAGTTTCTATATCCAACACAAACATTCCATTTATAGATTTCTAAACATGTGCCCTTGGGGCACAAGTTAGCATTACCCATTATTTTTATATTAGAGTATTTTAGTTATTATTAGGAAAGTTATTATTATTAGGTGGTTCTTTTAATTATTTATTATAAATTTGATTGTAGTAGCATTATCATTGGTATCATTATTTACCATAATTTTTATTATTTTTATTAATATAAAAAAAAGGACAAATCATATCCTTCCTCTTCTTCCCATATAAGTTTGTTAAAACTTCATTTCAAATTAAAATTTTTTAAAATAGTATCACAAAATCTCTGCAAAATCAATTTCCAATCTTCCTGAAAGACTAAACCAAAATTAATGTCATTGTTATAAAATTTTCAATCTTCCTAAAAGAACCCTAAACCAAAATTAACACTAAACCAAAATTGATGTCATTGTTATAAAATTTTCAATCTTCTTAAAGGAACTCTAAACCAAAATTAACACTAAACCAATTCAAAATGTAATTTCACATTACATAAGCATCATACACAATTCATCCAATTCAATCCAAACCATTCACAAAATTTAATCAATGGTCACAAATGTTATAAAATAGTTCACGCGGATAGCTTTTGAAAACTCAATAAATTAAACTTCAACAAATTTTGGTGCAGCTTCTAAATGAATTTCCCACCCTTTTCACACATAAATTTTCTATCCATCTCCCTATATAAGTAACTGCATCAATGCCAAGAAAGGGGAGGAAAAATTGCAGAGTTATGCTCCCATATTAATTTTAAAGTTTTCTCCAATTCATATAAAAACCTTCGTCCAATTTACCTTAAACAAATCATAATATCACAACAAATTCTTCAGCACTTCATACAATCATCATCTCCAATCCCTGTAAACATAAACCAACACACAACACATCTGAACACACTTTATCCAAACTGTGCAATCACAACACAGCGTAATAAATTTGCAAATTCTGCAGCTGACCTCAACAGACGCGTAACAATTTCGCAACATCGTTCTTCATCAGCACAACATCACATCTTCATCAGCATCGTTCGCACAATCATCTGCAACAGTTCTGACCTCATCACTTCACAAACCTATAATCGCACATCTTCTCCCTACATCAGTGAAACATTCTATGACAAAAAAATCAATTAATGAAAAATTTGTTAAATCAAACCTACAACAATCAAATCTATCAGACTTGAAAATGAAATTCTAAAAATATAGAAATCAAAACAGAAATTAGGTTCTTAAAAGAGTTTAAAACACACAAACTCTAAATCATGTTAACTCGTGTTAACTCTTACATAAAGCTCAAAAGAATGGTGGTAGCCTGTGAGATAGAGATAGAGAAGAATCGAACACTATAATATCCAAGATTGAGGTTTTCATTAACAATTCCAATACCACTTCTATTCCGCATCGGTCCCGTCCAAATCTGTGAAATTTCTGTGAAATTCCATTTAAATAACGCAGATTAATTTTAAAATATAAAACAACCCAAAACCTCATATCCAGTCCCTTCCACTTTCTCTTCCCCTTCATCGTCTTCTTCTTCTCCCTCGTCTCTGTCCTTCATTCTTTTACAAATTCAAACAACGAATCAAGAAAAAGATATATGAAACTGCATCAATTTCGTTCCATAATTTAATTATAGAGTTCAAATCAGGGTTTTAGGGTTGAAGGAAGAAAATTATCTGAGAAATTAGTGAAACGGCTAGGGTTTTTGGATGAACAACAAATTATGGAACCATCTTTATATCCTCTGCAGAAAATCAATGGGTTTGCTCTTGGGAAATGATGGTTTTAGTGGAAAATTGTGAAACGTGGGAGAAGTTCCAAATTTTTGGCTGGCTGCTCATATTCCGCGCGAATATTAATGTTGATAAATTGTTTAGCGTGTCAACATTAATCAGGGTTTATTGGAATATTTTATATAATTAAAATAATTTAAAAACCATCAAAAATCAGAGTTGTGCCACATCACCCCGTAATAAATGTCAAATCAATAATATTGAGTTATTTTGTCAAAAGTCTTTTTTACCCATGGAATAAGAAAAGTTTAAGTTGTTTCATTAGAGGGCTTATAATGTAAATTTCAGGTACTTTTGTTTTTATATATTAATAATAGATGAATCATTAAAAAAATAAAATGAGTATCTTATATACATACTTATACGGTGTAAATGTAGAAAATGGGTGTATAGATAGCTTTTCTCTTTCCACATCTATGCATGTACATGATTATTAGGTGTAAAGAATTCAAATTAGCATTATTACTTTTGTTACTTGAATACTAATAATGATGATGTGATTTTAGTGATAAAAAATAAATAAATATTGTATGAAAATGTAATGTGTTGACACATCAGATGCAATAAATGTCAAATCAATATGGTGATAGTTGTGTTACAAAATGTCTAATCTACTCATTGTAATTAGTTTAATTGTTAATTTTAATCAGAGGGTAATTAATGGATTTCATAGTACTTAGATTTTTATATATGTATATTAGATATTAGATAGATATTAGATTAGATAGATAGATGTGTTGACTGTAGCGAATCTGAACCGTGACAAAATATGCGGAAAAATATACACGCGCATTTTTACTACAGTTTAACTCTGGCTAAATGTATGTTTAGAATTTTTAATAGGGTCATGCTAACATGTGCCCTAAGGGCACATGTTAAGAGCTAAATGTAGAAATTATTTCTAAGAAATTGTGCATTGTTTTCATAAAAAATTTATAATTAATGTGTTTATTACGTTTTCCAATACAAATTTACTATATTTAGGTTTCTTAACATGTGCCCTTGGGGCACATGTTAGCTTTATCCTTTTTAATAAACTGTTTTACTACGGTACACTCGTGGCTAACATTTATTACCACGATTAAAATTACAATGGAATAACTTTATTAAACCGTAGTTAATAAATTGTAACACCACTTTTTCCACAGTTCTGACTGTAGCTAATCACATACTTTTTGTAGTATTTGTATTATTTTTATTTCAATCATAAGTATGTCAATCATCCAGTAGAAAAATAAATTTTATAAATTACAATTTTCATGTTATTTCAATACCAATACGTAAGATAGAGGGATGTTACAGTATAGATGTTCTTTACTTTTTTTATTTTTTACAACAATATCACCTTAAGTTTGTGTTCAAATATTGAGACCTTTCTCTTTAATTTTTCTCTAAAATAGCATGTCACCTTTATGACAAAATATAATAGTGAGGTTAGGTCTTAGAATCATGACCAAAATAAAATCCTACTTAGATATAGTTCAATTCGCAATCCTATCTACCCATAATATCAACGTTGAGTGCAACAATGTTAAAACTATTTTTCAACCTAATAAATATTAAAAAAAAATGTTGGAAATATATTATAAATTAAATAAATTTTTATTTAATGTTCTTGATTTATATATATCAAAAACTTATTGACATTAGTACATAAACATAAATTAAAATTAAGGTAAGGATTGAATCCTGTACCAAACATTTACATTCATAATAACTCTAAATGAGGGAATAAGACAATTTAAATATTATATTTTATTGTGTTACCATCATTTTAGAGTTGAAAATCATAAAAGCAAAGTTTTGACTTATAAAAAAAATATAAAAAGTTTATTACATATTAAATAATAAGATATATTATTTTTTTTCTGACACCGTAACTCATTCTTACATTTTTGTAAAGTTATCATGGAATTTCGATCCACCCACGTCTCCCTTTAACCGAACAATAGCCGTACTTGCATACATTAATTTCACCATCAGAATCCGATTTGGGACAATCAGCATCAGTTTTACATCCAATTTTAACTCCTATAATAAAAAACAATGATAAGACAATAGTATAAAAACATGTTAAAAGAATATGTACATATTATAAATTAAGTAATAAATATAAAATAATAAAATAATAATTTACCAGCCACTTGTGTTGCGATAAGAATTAAGGAACAATATAAAATAAAAAAATAGAGAAGTTTGAGAAAGAAGTTCATGCTCTCTTATAAATAATTAAATAGAAGACTTTGCAATTTAAATTTGTAATAGTGTGTTGTGTTTGTTTTCTTACTTCATCATGTATATATAAGGAGATCACATCAATAAATAAATAAATCTTTTGACCTTTTAACATAGTAAAGGAAAATTTGTCTTTTGAGCTTTTTTTTATTACTTTTAACATTTCACTGTGGTAAAAGAGAACAATTTTGTTTTTAGACTGTGGTAATGTTATTTGGATTTAGTGTCCCTCATAGAGTCTACATCTGCTGATGAAGCATTTCTGGGCACTGAGTGGAATCTAGCAATGCAAAACTTTAATCAATTCTCTATAAATTATGTTTAGAATCTTGTGCCTAGACCTAAAGGAACTCATGTTATTGGAACTAAATGGGTCTACAGAAACTTGCTAAAAGATAAAAAAAGAATCTAAGAGTGTATGTTTCTAAATGTTGAGACTTCTAGAGTGTGCAGGGCTCATGTATCAGATAAACTTACTACATTAAATGTTGTTATGAAAGCGAAAATGTTTGTGGTTCAAAATAAGATAATTGCCTTTCTTGAAACGCGCCAAAACATTTGAGTGGCACATTGGATACATTAATTTATTGGGATTAGGTTTAAATCTCTCACGCCTTTCCCCTTGTCAAATATTGTTTGCACTATTCAAGATGTTCTCTTTTGCATTGAATTTTTCTATTTAAATTCACTTCACTCACCATCACACACTTTAGCCTTTATCCTGCACTTTCATTTTAGTAAACACCCAACTTCTCTACAACCAAACCCTTCATCTTCATCATCACCATGGCTGAACTACAATCTTCATCTACTCACCATCAACATCAACAAGAAGAGAAAGCTCAATAACAAGTGAAAGATTGTATTCCTGAGATTACTCTTTTCAAAGAACTGGAAGTGTTAAGCGAACTAATGGTGGATTTCAAAAAATCTTAAGACTAATGGGTTTGACCTCAGTGATGATTTAAAGACTGAAGGATGGGAATATTTATTTGATTGTCTCAAAGGACCTGTTTATCTTGAGTTGGTTAGACAATTTTGGGTAATCTCTAAGGAATCAAGTTTACAGGTTTCTTAATGGAAGTAGTAAAAGGTATACGATATGCTCTCCAAAGGCGCTAAGATTAATCATATTGCTTCAAAAATCTTTCATAACTGAAGGAATTCTAAGTTTGCCAAGGACCTTCATCCACGACTCAAAGTGTGGCTTCGGATAATTCTTGGATGTAATCATCACAGACCTTTTGGGAATTTATCTAACTACATCACCGCAGATCAGAAGTACATGTTGTACTATCTGACCTCTAGAATCAAGATGAACTAATGCATCCAATCAATTATATGTGAATCAAGCATGAAATACATGAAAATAAAAAGGCACAAAAATTTGGGGCGAGGGGGATTCGAATCCTAGACCTATATATGGTGACATGCGCACGCTCTTAACCACTGGGGTGGTGATACATCTATTATTTTGAACGAATTTGTGAATTATATTTAAAACACGCTTCTAAAAGCGAAAAAATTGAAAAAACCGTATAGTGGTAAAGATTTAACTATAATAAAATAATTAGAGGTCCTATTTAACTCCATTTTAATAGTGGTAAAGATTTATGGGTCCTATTTAGTTACAATTTAATTGTAAAAAATTTGAGGCCCTGTGCAGTAACCCGCCTTGCACGCCCTGAAAGACGGCCCTATAAATTTGGTGGACAAAATGTGACTTTCCATTTTCCACATCTATGCATGTACATGATTATTAGGTGTAAAGAATTCAAATTAGCATTATTACTTTTGTTACTTGAATACTACTCCCTCCGTTCCTTTTTAAGTGTCGTTTTAGCAAAAAACTCTTCAACCAAGATAGTGGATTATTAGAGTTACTTTTCCTAACATACCCTTATTTATTTTTCTCTTTCCAAATAAATTCAATCATAAACTCTCTTTTTCCAATAATTAATTGAAAAATTTGAGGTGGAGTTAATGAAAAAATAAGGGTATAAATGACAAATTATAACATTAAATTATAAAACGACACTTAAATAGGAACAAAAAAATTCTTCTAAAACGACACTTAAAAAGGAACGGAGGGAGTAATAATGATGATGTGATTTTAGTGATAAAAAATAAATAAATATTGTATGAAAATGTAATGTGTTGACACATCAGATGCAATAAATGTCAAATCAATATGGTGATAGTAGTGTTACAAAATGTCTAATCTACCCATTGTAATTAGTTTAATTGTTAATTTTAATCAGAGGGTAATTAATGGATTTCATAGTACTTAGATTTTTATATATGTATATTAGATTAGATAGATAGATGTGTTGACTGTAGCAAATCTGAACCGTGACAAAATATGCGGAAAAATATACACGCGCATTTTTACTACAGTTTAACTGTGGCTAAATGTATGTTTAGAATTTTTAATAAACTGTTTACTACGGTACACTCGTGGCTAACATTTATTGAAAAAAAAATCCAAATAACCATGTTTAATAAATAAATTACACCAAAAACCATGTTTTCGGCAAAATTACGCATATGACCAGGTTTCAGAGGTGGTCTCCACATAGGAGCCACCTCAGGTGGCGCCAACCCCCATTTGTCCATAACATATGCGCCACCCAGGGTGGCATCAATATATATTTTCCTCTTTTAAGCCACCTAGGGTGGCGCCTAGGTGCTTTCCCTTTTTTTTTTATTTTTTTTTTTGCTTTTTTTGTTGTTGTTTCTTTACTATTTTTTTTTTAATTTTTGTTTTTAATTTTTGTTTTGTTTTTTTTCTATATATTATAATTATATATTAAATATATTAATTATATTTTGTTTTTGATTTATTTAAAATTATTATAACATAATGAAAAAAACAATTAAATAAATAATTTGACACGTAGTGTTTAATAATATATTTAGGGAAGAAACAGTACAAATACGAGAAATGCAAAAACAACATTACAAATACACAAAGTACGGGACAAACATCACAAATACGAAAAAAAAGTGAATATTTTTAAAACATGGATATTATGCTATTCATGACCCCTCGGACCACGACCCCCCCGACCCGGACCATGACCCCTCCGACCGCCAGTTCCGCAATCTGGAACTGTTCGAATCCGATTGGAAGGATCTCGACGACCCACTTCTCCACGCCCCCCCTATTCCTTGGTTGTTCTTGCTGTGTCTGGGTAGGTGGGCCTCGTATTAGCCCCTCCATGCGCTCGTAGGACATGTATTCTTGTATGTTGCTGTCAAATAGTCGGGTCCCCATGCCCTCAAAGATTTGTCTTGGCGGTGGAGTTGCGTCACATGGTCGGTAAAACCCAGCGCTTGATTGACCTTGAAAAAATGGCATTGTTTGTTGGGGTGTGGTGTACCCATATTGTTGGTGTTGTGGAAATTGGGGTGTGGGGTATCCATGTTGTTGGTACTGTGACGATTGAGTGGTCATTTGCTCGTTTGGGTCGTAATTGTCATCTAGACCCATGTCGGGGCTGGGTTGCCTATTGTAGCTGGAGGGGCCGGCGTCGCCGTGTTGTTGGGTGAAGGCCCATGATTGTTGCTGGATGGGTTGCCTAGTGGAGGAGGAGGGGTCGGCGTCGTAGTGTGGTTGGGTGAAGCCCCACGATTGTTGTTGGACGAGTAGCCTAGTGGAGGGATCGGCGTCACGGAGTTGTTGGGTGAAGCCCCATGATTGTTGTTGGATGGGTTGACTTTGGTAGGGCGTTGTTGGTGTTGTTTGATATTCCTCATGGTCAGGTTGTTCGGATGTTTGGCGTTGTCGGCGTTGTTGGCGTTGTTGGCGTTGTTAGGGTGGTTGTTGGGGTGGTTGTTGTGCGTATTGTTGTTGGCGGGGGTCGTGTAGGTAGTAGGGGTCGGACACATACATATCGGGGGTTGTGACTGTTCTATACCAAGCAAGGTATCCCGCGGTTGGAAACATGGGGAGTTGGGCAACAGGGAATTGTAGCAGACGGCTGCGACGCTGCTTCCACATCTCACAAAATTCAGGTGCGAATGTACGATAATCTGCGTGGTCCCATTGATTGTTAACTCTTTTAATATGCCAGCGACCCAAATCAGTGGGGGGATCCGGGATCGGTTGATGCATGCCAAACTGCAGTCTCACACGGTCAGATTGGTGCATCTCCATGATGTTGAACCTTATTATCGGTACTACTGCAGTCCAAACTTCCCGGTCACTCTCGTTTGGCTCATGGTCCAGCAACAAGTATGGTCTCCAATTAAACTGCGTAGGAGAAAAAATAACATATTATTAAAAAACATGATGAATTGTAATACATCTATATGATCATATAAAAGTTTAGGGGTAATACATCTTCAGCTCGGAGGTGATCAATTAGGTCCCAATACAAAACAACACTCCCCCTCGGATTCTTACTGTAATCCAATTTAGGACCACAGAACCTAAGAAAAAAGAGCAAAAATGTTATTTCAGATTTTTATGTAAAAGAGAGTTAGCGTTCAAGGAATAGCGTTGAAAAAGAGAAAAAGACGTACCTTGTTGCATAAGGGAACGTGTAGTTGTTCCTGCCTGCAGGGGATAGCGTCGGCATTCTCCACCAACCCCATACTTGTAGGAGGAACGCACATCCATAGAAGGTGCACTTCTCGGCAACCGCGTTCTTACAAAGAGACTGGTATAACATCGCCAAAACGGCGGACCCCCAACTATATTTCCTAATCTTGCTAATACTATCAAATTTACTTAAATAGAAAAAGTTGATAGTGTTACCTGTCGACTCCGGGAATAAAATTTTACCAAACATCAGCATTATATAGACCTTAGTCATTAACCAAACATGCTCCTCGGTAGAGTTGTCCATAAAGACGAGTTCATCATAGTAAGCTCTAAGGGAGGACAGACTGATACCCTGGCCTCTTGAACCTTGAGTAGGCACAACTAGATCTCTTCCCAACACTCTCTCACACATTGAATTAGCATGTTGAACAGATCCATTAACAGCCTTGCCATCAATGGGCAGACCAAGTAACATATAAACATCCTCTAGAGTAACAGTACACTCACCTATTGGAAGATGAAACGTGTGGGTTTCAGGCCTCCATCGCTCTTGTAAGGCAAGGATGAATTTTCTGTCTATGGTGTTGTTGCTGACTTTTATGATATGTCCGAAGCCACATGCTTGGAGATTCGGAATAATCCTCTCGTCGGGTTCAACATAAGCGTGAGAACGTGTACGGAATCGGTCAACAGCCTAAGAACCACAAATAAATCGATTAAACTGGATATCATATACGCATAGATGTTTAGAAATAAATAAGTATAAACTTACATAGGTCGCCAAATTCGCTCTAGTTCCTCTGTGTGTTTCACCCATGGTAAGAAGTTGTTGTTGAGCCATTTTCAAGAACTCTTTAAGTTTTCTGCGGATTTGAAAATGCAAAGTGGTTTTTTGAAGAAGAAGAATATATGTTGGTGAAAAGAAAGCAAGTCTATGAGAGTATTTATAGAGGGTTGGTGGTTGCTGATGTTAAGTGCATGAGGGCCAAGTGGTGAGCATGCATGTGATACAGATATCAAAGTGATAAAGATGGGTTCACATGCATTCTGTGTTGAAATGACCATGCATTCCCGTGTTTTGTGCTGACTTTGTCTAAGCATGCATGCATTAATTGTTTCTGGCAGAATAGACTAGGCCTGCATCCCGTGTTCGGTGCTGAATTGTCTAGGCATGCATGCATACAGTATTTCGATGCAGGTAGATCACATGCTGGCGGATCAGATTAGGGTTTTGGCAGTGGGGACCACTAGACAAAATTAGGGCAAAAAAAAACAAAAAAAAAAGAAATTTCACTAATGCGCCACCCCAGGTGGCGCCATGCTGGGAAAAGTTACTCTAATGCGCCACCCCAGGTGGCGCCTACATGCTTCTGTTATTTTTTTTTTTGAAAATTTAGGGTTAGGGTTTGGTTAGGGTTTTCTATGTTATTTTTTTTTATTTTTAGGGTTTAGGGTTTTTTCTAGTTCTGTGTCACCGAAAATAATTAGCATACAGTCTTCGCATGTGATTGTACAGTGTACACTGCTCAGTATGGTTGTGTCTGGTCAAGTCGGCAAAACTGTAGTTCACCAGTGTCAAGCACACCTCAAATCAACTCAGGCATTCATTTTCCGTCAACTTTATTCGCATGTGATTGTACAGTATGGTTGTGTCTGGTCAAGTCGACTGTGCAGCAGCTCAGCAGTGTCATGCATACCTCAAATCAATTGTGAAACAGTCTGGTGTGCAGCAGTGTCATTTATTCATCAAATCAACTCAGTACGCATGTGATTGTATAGTATTCGCCTTCATAATTGTCATCACTCAATGTTCGTCTACATAAAGGAAGCCTATAACGTGTAAAATAACACAACACATTACACATCTGATTACACATCTGAAATAAAACTCTCTACCCACTCAACAATGGCCCCTCCACAATACATTATCAACGCTCATGTTTTTGGCGAGACCTATGACAACGAAGAAGTTGGTTTTTTGTTTAGAAACACTGAGGTTAAACGATTTTGTTTAAGCAGAAAAGCAAATTTCAGTTACTTCAAAGGGAGATTAGAGACGAAGCTTGCAATGGGTGGTGTATCCCAGATTTTTTACCAATATCGATTTCTTCGTGGAGACAACCCGGTCAAGTTTATCCAAGTTGAGATCAAAGAAGATGAAGACATGCAGAATATGTTTGCCAATCATGAGTATTCTGGTTACGAATGCATAGAACTGTATGTTACTCTACCAGAAGTTCAACCCACACAAATGGTTGAGTCACAAGTCATTGATGCACTTGGAGACGAGCAAGCAGAGGTCGGCGTTGTAGATGAAGAAGAAGAAGCACTGGAAATAGAAGTTGATAACCTGGTAAACGAGGAAAGTGAAGATGAACCGGAAGTTGTTGTACCACGAGATCAAGTGCATATGCCTCCAGTGCACATGAGGAACCTGAATTTTGATGGGGATGACGAACCATCGACTGATATTTTCTATGATCCATACACCCAAACAGATCAACGGTTAAAAGTAGGAGACAGATTTCGTTCTAAGGAGGCATGTATCATGGCCATAAAAAGATTTCATATGGCAAACAATGTTGATTTTAGAGTTGATCGCGCCAATGTCGAAAGGTACAAAATTTACTGTAGAAACACTGATTGTGGATTCAGGTTGCATGCATCATACAGGAAGAGAAGTGACTCATGGGTTATAGGATATATTTCCCAAGATCACACATGTGTTAACACAAATGTTTCACAAGATCACCGTAAGCTCAGTTATGACATCATTTGTCAAGAAATCTTGCCTCTAGTTGAAAAAGATCCATCGTTAAAGGTGAAAACGATAATCTCTCATATCGTTGCAACGTACAACTACACTCCGTCTTATAGAAAGGCGTGGCTGGCGAAGACCAAGGCGATCGAAGTTGTGTATGGAAATTGGGAGGATTCGTATAAACGACTCCCACATTTCTTATATGCGCTTCAAATTTATGCTCCTGGAACTGTTACTATTTTAGAGACCCTTCCGGCGCAATCTCCAGACGGAACATCACTTCAAGGAAATGTGATATTCCACAGGCTCTTCTGGGCTTTCCGCCCATGTGTACAAGGATTTTCATATTGCAAACCAATTCTTCAAATAGATGGAACTTGGTTGTACGGAAAATATAAAGGCACCATGTTAATGGCTGTGGCTCAAGACGGAAATAGTAACATATTTCCTGTTGCTTTCGCTCTTGTGGAAGGAGAAACTGCTGGAGGTTGGGGTTTCTTTCTCAGAAATCTTCGGACACACGTTGCCCCCCAACCTGGACTTTGCTTGATTTCAGACAGACATGCTGCCATCGAGAGTGCGTACAACAATCCAGCAAACGGGTGGCAAAACCCTACATCAACGCATGTTTACTGTATTCGACACATCGCACAAAATTTCATGCAGGAGATAAAGGACAGGGCTCTTCGGAAGACTCTTGTCAATGCCGGATATGCGTTGACTCAACCGATGTTCCAATATTATCGACATGAAATTGTAGCGGCAAATCCAGATGCAGGCAGATGGGTAGACAATCTTGCTAGAGAGAAATGGACCAGATCATACGACAACGGGAAGCGATGGGGGCACATGACTACGAATCTTGTGGAGTCTATGAACGGGGTGTTTAAGGGCATCAGACACCTTCCGATTACTGCCTTGGTGGAAGCAACATACTATAGGATGGCTTCTCTTTTCGCAAGAAGAGGTGAGCGTTGGAATGCAGTTATAGAATCCGGACAATTATGGAGCGAAACATGCGTCAAATTCATGAAAGAGCAATCTGCCAAAGCCAACAGCCACATTGTGACATCTTTCGATCGATTCAACCGGACCTTCAGTGTTAAAGAAACGATTGACCATAACGAGGACCTTCCGAGACAACAATACAGGGTTCTTATAGATGAAGGTTGGTGCGATTGTGGAAAGTTTCAAGCCTTTCGGATGCCATGCTCTCATGTAATTGCAGCATGTTCGTATGCGCATCAAGATCCGTTAGCACTTTTATCTCCCATTTACAAGGCGGATACCTTGCTCGGGGTGTACAACAACTCATTTCAAGTGATGGCAAAGGAGGATTATTGGCCTGCGTATGAAGGGGACGTGGTTTGGCATAATGATAACATGCGGAGAAAGTAAAGAGGTCGTCCGAACAGCACCCGGATCACAACCGAGATGGATCATGAGAAAATGGTACGAAAGTGTAGCATATGTCGTGAAGTCGGGCACAATAAAAATACCTGTCCTAACCGTGGATCAAATTCCACCAACAATTAGTTGTATGTCATTTGTATTTTGTATCTGTATTTTTATTGATAATGTTTTTGTATTAGTATTAGTATTAGTATTAGTATTTGTATTTGTATTTGTATTTGTATTTGTATTTGTATTTCTATTTCTATTTCTATTTCTATTGGTTATGTATTTGTATTATCCTTTATTAAATCAACTAGTTATGTCTTTGTCTCGTTGTGTGTTTGTCCTCATGGACCATACTGCCACTCTTTATTTTGGACAGTCAAATACGCATGCTTTCGTCTAGTCCCATCAAGTCAGTCATTGATCAGCGTGTCTGCATTTATCATACATGTTAGGCGTGCTTGTAAACAGTACGCAACATCATTACTTTTTTCTACCCACTACTATTATAAATTAGGGGCTCCTATGGTTGAGTTTACACACAGATACACAAACTCCAAATACCAAACAATCACACAAACACAACCATGCCTCGCCGGACAACCATTAGGCCAGATGGATGTCACCGGACAACAGAGTTGCCGCCCCTGAGATCAACATGGCGTGCCGAACCTGAACCGGAGTATCGCAGAAGGAACGGACATGTCATATTCTCCGCCGTCAAACCTCCCATGCCGGTTATGTTTTGGAATATCTCTTCCGTCGAGCAACTCAAGAGGACTCTCCTGAGATTTTTAGAGGGGGAGTACGAGGCCGGCGAACAGATAAGAAGCATCAAGAGGCTTAAAACAAGGGCTGATGATGTGACGGGAACAACGATAACTTTCTGGGACAACGTGAATACGACATTGATGTCATTCAAATGATGCATGGACCTAATGACATTGTTTTAACCGTGGTGATTTCTTAGATGTTTTACTTTATCTTTTTCTGTTGGTTATTTTCTATGTACCTTTTAATTAATGAATGAACTACTCTTTTCCGTGGACGCTCGAGTTAGCTGATTCACTGATTTTATCTGTTGCAATTTAATATATATATATTTTTAATACTTTAAAATAAAAACAATTTTATTAATAAATAAAAAAACAAAATAAAATTTATTTATTTATGTTAAAAATAATTTTATTAATAAATAAAAAAATTAAAAAAAAATAGTATATAAACATTTAAAAAAAACAAAAAAAAAACAAAAAAAAAAAAGGGAAGTGTGCATAGGCGCCACCCTAGGTGGCTAAAATTGAAAAAATGTACATTGATGCCACCCTGGGTGGCGCATAGGTTAGGAGAAATTGGGGGTTGGCGCCACCTGAGGTGGCTCCTATGTGGAGACCACCTCTGAAACCTGGTCATATGCGTAATTTTGCCGAAAACATGGTTTTTGGTGTAAATAAATTATTAAATATGGTTATTTGGATTTTTTTTTCACATTTATTACCACGATTAAAATTACAATGGAATAACTTTATTAAACCGTAGTTAATAAATTGTAACACCACTTTTTCCACAGTTCTGACTGTAGCTAATCACATACTTTTTGTAGTATTTGTATTATTTTTATTTCAATCATAAGTATGTCAATCATCCAGTAGAAAAATAAATTTTATAAATTACAATTTTCATGTTATTTCAATACCAATACGTAAGATAGAGGGATGTTACAGTATAGATGTTCTTTACTTTTTTATTTTTTACAACAATATCACCTTAAGTTTGTGTTCAAATATTGAGACCTTTCTCTTTAATTTTTCTCTAAAATAGCATGTCACCTTTATGACAAAATATAATAGTGAGGTTAGGTCTTAGAATCATGACCAAAATAAAATCCTACTTAGATATAGTTCAACTCGCAATCCTATCTACCCATAATATCAACGTTGAGTGCAACAATGTTAAAACTATTTTTCAACCTAATAAATATTAAAAAAAAATGTTGGAAATATATTATAAATTAAATAAATTTTTATTTAATGTTCTTGATTTATATATATCAAAAACTTATTGACATTAGTACATAAACATAAATTAAAATTAAGGTAAGGATTGAATCCTGTACCAAACATTTACATTCATAATAACTCTAAATGAGGGAATAAGACAATTTAAATATTATATTTTATTGTGTTACCATCATTTTAGAGTTGAAAATCATAAAAGCAAAGTTTTGACTTATAAAAAAATATAAAAAGTTTATTACATATTAAATAATAAGATATATTATTTTTTTTCTGACACCGTAACTCATTCTTACATTTTTGTAAAGTTATCATGGAATTTCGATCCACCCACGTCTCCCTTTAACCGAACAATAGCCGTACTTGCATACATTAATTTCACCATCAGAATCCGATTTGGGACAATCAGCATCAGTTTTACATCCAATTTTAACTCCTATAATAAAAAACAATGATAAGACAATAGTATAAAAACATGTTAAAAGAATATGTACATATTATAAATTAAGTAATAAATATAAAATAATAAAATAATAATTTACCAGCCACTTGTGTTGCGATAAGAATTAAGGAACAATATAAAATAAAAAAATAGAGAAGTTTGAGAAAGAAGTTCATGCTCTCTTATAAATAATTAAATAGAAGACTTTGCAATTTAAATTTGTAATAGTGTGTTGTGTTTGTTTTCTTACTTCATCATGTATATATAAGGAGATCACATCAATAAATAAATAAATAAATAAATCTTTTGACCTTTTAACATAGTAAAGGAAAATTTGTCTTTTGAGCTTTTTTTTATTACTTTTAACATTTCACTGTGGTAAAAGAGAACAATTTTGTTTTTAGACTGTGGTAATGTTATTTGGATTTAGTGTCCCTCATAGAGTCTACATCTGCTGATGAAGCATTTCTGGGCACTGAGTGGAATCTAGCAATGCAAAAATTTAATCAATTCTCTATAAATTATGTTTAGAATCTTGTGCCTAGACCTAAAGGAACTCATGTTATTGGAACTAAATGGGTCTACAGAAACTTGCTAAAAGATAAAAAGAGAATCTAAGAGTGTATGTTTCTAAATGTTGAGACTTCTAGAGTGTGAAGGGCTCATGTATCAGATAAACTTACTACATTAAATGTTGTTATGAAAGCGAAAATGTTTGTGGTTCAAAATAAGATAATTGCCTTTCTTGAAACGCGCCAAAACATTTGAGTGGCACATTGGATACATTAATTTATTGGGATTAGGTTTAAATCTCTCACGCCTTTCCCCTTGTCAAAATTTGTTTGCACTATTCAAGATGTTCTCTTTTGCATTGAATTTTTCTATTTAAATTCACTTCACTCACCATCACACACTTTAGCCTTTATCTTGCACTTTCATTTTAGTAAACACCCAACTTCTCTACAACCAAACCCTTCATCTTCATCATCACCATGGCTGAACTACAATTTTCATCTACTCACCATCAACATCAACAAGAAGAGAAAGCTCAATAACAAGTGAAAGATTGTATTCCTGAGGTTACTCTTTTCAAAGAACTGGAAGTGTTAAGCGAACTAATGGTGGATTTCAAAAAATCTTAAGACTAATGGGTTTGACCTCAGTGATGATTTAAAGACTGAAGGATGGGAATATTTATTTGATTGTCTCAAAGGACCTGTTTATCCTGAGTTGGTTAGACAATTTTGGGTAATCTCTAAGGAATCAAGTTTACAGGTTTCTTAATGGAAGTAGTAAAAGGTATACGATATGCTCTCCAAAGGCGCTAAGATTAATCATATTGCTTCAAAAATCTTTCATAACTGAAGGAATTCTAAGTTTGCCAAGGACCTTCATCCACGACTCAAAGTGTGGCTTCGGATAATTCTTGGATGTAATCATCACAGACCTTCTGGGAATTTATCTAACTACATCACCGCAGATCAGAAGTACATGTTGTACTATCTGACCTCTAGAATCAAGATGAACTAATGCATCCAATCAATTATATGTGAATCAAGCATGAAATACATGAAAATAAAAAGGCACAAAAATTTGGGGCGAGGGGGATTCGAATCCTAGACCTATATATGGTGACATGCGCACGCTCTTAACCACTGGGGTGGTGATACATCTATTATTTTGAACGAATTTGTGAATTATATTTAAAACACGCTTCTAAAAGCGAAAAAATGGAGCTGATGAAATTCATCTTCAACCATGGGACAAATCAAAATTTTAAAAATCGTATTCCTTCATTTCTCAACCAAATGCAATGATGTAAAACCAAAGTTGCTCTGAATTTTACCACTAGTTCAAAAATGTCAATATCATAAATTTATTTGAATTATAGCTCTTTAATTTCTTAGAAAACCTCAATTACCGTAAAAATTTAAAACAAAATTATATGACAAATAACAACAATCAATGGCAAATAGGTTAGGGGTTTTAATTCTAACATCAAACCAAACATAATAGAATCGAGAAATTCTTAAAATGATGCTCTTAACATGAAGTTCAAAGTCAAGAAGACTTACCTCTAAAGTGAGAACTGGATATGAAGTTAGATCACTTCTACAAACGACTTGATGATCCCTACAACTTGAGTGAGGTCCTAGGAACATGTATCAATGCTCACTTTAAACTTAAAGTACATCAATCTTTCTAACCACCTCGAGTTGCAACTTGAAGAAAGTGAGATTATAAGATGTTGATAAAGGTGTTATAGTTGGTGTTTAATGATTACAATTGCTTCTATATGATATATGGAATGTGTTTGGATGATAAGATTGCAAGAAACTTGCAAGAGGAATGAAATTCGAAGAAGTGGTTTCAAAGCTTGCATTAATGTAGTTTTTGTGCAAATTTTGGTGTCTTGAATTTTAAGACTGGCTTCTCTATTTATAGAGGTTGCAAAGGATTCATATAACTTACAGAAATCAGTTTTAGTTCATATGGAATGATGGTTTGAACATTTGGTTTCAAATTGCACAAAAAAGCATGCTTACTTCATGATGAAGAAAGGGTGTGAATCAAGGGATTTGCCATGCTTTATGCACTTAGGAGGTTTCTTCTAAGTGTTTAGATATTGTAGGATCTAATTAGAAGCAAAGTTCAAGCCTGAATGAAGAGTGGTTGGAAAAGCGATCCTGCATGCAAATGTATATCAAGCTTTTTGTAAATTCTTCCAAATATGGTATCATGAATTGGATAAAGCCTCTAATCCTTGTGTAATGCATTAAAGGTATGTGTAATTGCTCAATTATGTGGAGATTTGCAAGTAATATGACTTGTAAAGTGAGATCTTGTGGTAAGGCTGAAGGTTTGTTCATGAACTTGTCACAAAAATGGACCTCTAATACAACTTCATGGTGCCATCTTCTCAAATTTGTTTCTCTTTTCTCAAGTATGATAAATTCATGCTCTTGGACTTTTTGGAAAGGTGAGATTACATACTTCAACTTTCATGTTATGTACTTGAATAAATTCAATATGGATCATGGAGAAAAATTCCTAACAACTTTGGAAAAAAAACTATTTTGACACTTAGAAATTTTTCTAAGTGTTAGAACTTTTACAACTTTGAAACTTCATTTTTGATCAATCCATATCTTCCAATCTATGCACTTTTTGGAATCCATATCCTATAGAAAAGTTGTAGTATGAAAGATGATCTTCAATGTGATCTTTTGGGCAAGAAAAAAGGTGGCTTGATGAAGTTACAAGCCTTCAAAGTAAGTTACTTGAACATGAAATTTTGTGTATCAGATGAAATTTGAAAGTTAATGATCTTGAATTAAGGCATAATTGAGGTTACAAAATTGAGTCCCTTTGAGAGTCACAAAATCTTGATTGCTTGAGCTCCTTGATCCAACACACCAACCTTGTGAAAGAAGTAAACAAGCAAACACATATCTCTTGTATTTTGAGGTTAGTGATGATGCATGAATGATCTTTATATGAGATGAATGATGATGATAATTATCAAACTATTTTAGATTCAATGGAAATGAAGTGGTTTCTCGGGGTCAAAAAATTGGGGTATGAAAGTTGCCCTTATTTAAGTTTCTTCTATTTGAAGATTTGATGATTGAAATCTTCGTCTCGACGTGATAGGAGGGACCACAACCATGATCATGATATGATATGAATGCAAGACTCTGGCTTTCACTAGGAATGGCAACAAATAACATCCTTAATTCAAAATAGAAGAAAGGAGAGTAGATTCACTAAGGAAGAGATAAACAATACTTGTAGAGAGATTACAATTCCACCGGGAAAGATCACCTACTATAAAACAAGTGATTGATTAAACCGAAGGTTACACTAAAGACAATGCATATTACCTACTATCAAATAGATGATAGACTAGGCAAAGGTAATATAATGAAAACAATTTATCTACAA
Organism: Vicia villosa; assembly: GCF_029867415.1. Lineage (NCBI taxonomy): Eukaryota > Viridiplantae > Streptophyta > Magnoliopsida > Fabales > Fabaceae > Vicia > Vicia villosa. The sequence goes on along the minus strand of NC_081180.1, from coordinate 247,542,430 downwards.
CCATACCAGTGGTAGCTTAAGCAAGATAAATGACTCCAAGGGTGGAAAATATATCACCTACCACCAAACGAGTGATAGACTAAACAAAGATGATATAAGAGATAAGGAAAAAAATCATCTACTACCAAAGGTGACACCAAAGACAATGCATATTACCTTCTATCAAACAAATGATAGACTAAGCAAAGGTAATTTAAGGAAAACAATTTATCTACTACCATACCAGTGGTAGTTTAAGCAAGATAAACGAATCCAAGGGTGGAAGATATATCACCTACCACCAAACGAGTGATAGCCTAAACAAAGATGATATAAGAGATAAGGAAAACAAATCATCTACTACCATACCAGTGGTAGCCTAAGAAAAGATGAAAAGACTCCATGATGGAAAAAAATATTACCTACTACCAAAGGAGTGATAGCCTAAACAAAGATGATATAAGAGATGAGGAAAACAAATCATCTACTATCATACCACTAATAGCCTAAGCAAAGATGAAAAGACTCCATGGGTGGAAGATATATCACCTACTACCAAACAAGTGATAGCCTAAGTAAAGATTATACAACTTCAAAAATAAGCTTCCACATAACAGGGTTCGGCTTCTTCTTTAACTAAGTCTTCTTCATAAAAACAAAATAAAAAATAAGGAGGGGATAATTCTCAAAAATATAATTAATAGACTATCTCAAAGAAAGTAATTTAACTCATACACAAGGGAAATTAGTCCCATAAATCTCAGAAAATAAAACATACATTCAAATGATCCCCTCCCAGTGTTACATATCAGAGAGATACCGTGAAACTAAGAAAAACTAAAAAATAAATAGAAAAGAGGAAAATATGCGACATTCCTCAACACTACAACTACTTCTCGCTAATTGTGTCTACAACATAGGCATAACAAGCCACACGACAACAAAAAGAGGGTGAGAATAATTCCACAAATGTTATCGATGAATAAATTAGTGTAGGTAGTTTTTAAAACAATGATATCAAACAGAAAATCACTTCAAATTCATGAACAACTTGTTATGCATAATTGTTTAAGTTAGCTTGTTCCCTAAGTTAGCTTGTGTAACGGGTCTTTGTGAAAAGTCTATTAGTTTATTGTGTTAGTTTTCTTGTAAATAACATACTAGTCTCTCATTATTAAAGAGTGAAACATCTTAATTAGGGTGAGAGAGGTCATTTGTTATTCTGTAACACTTGTAATTTTGTTTCAAGAGAAAGTAATGAATAACAGTTTATAACCAATTCATTATTTTCTTCTTGCTTCCCTCTTTTCTACCCTTGTGTGTTTCTTGCTGATAAAGAAACTGATTATACTGTCATTCCAGCATCATTTTTACTACTAATTGGCGTGGTGAGTATTGATAATAATTTCTTAAATAAAGTATGAGATTGAAAAGTTCACTAGAGTGAACGATTTCAGTCTGTGGCGCTAGAAGATGAAATCCCTACTAGTTCAGTAGGGTTGGTTAAAAGGGTTGAAGGGAACTTCAACCACGGACGTTGTGTTAATGGAAAAGGAGAAAACATATATGGTAGAGAAAGCCCATAGCGCCATCTTATTAAGCCTTGGTGATAAGGTTCTTTGACAGGTTTTGAAAGAGACGACGGCAACGAGTTTGTGGTCGAAACTAAAAATTTTGTACATGACCAAATCGTTGGTCAATCGCCTCTACCTAAGAAAGCTATGTATTCATTCAATATGAGTGAAGATAAAGTCCTGGATGAGCAGTTGGATATGTTCCAGAAGCTGATTCTTTCATGGTGATTTATATGAAAAGTGTATATAGAGTTTCTACTCGGTCTCTTTCCTACATCTCCTAATCCACTATGTCGTGTAAATAAATCCCTTTACATTCTTCGTAAAGAAGGTAGGTAGTGTAGCGGTGAAAAATTGAGACCGAAGCTATTGGATTGACCCGAATCGTATTTTAGTGAAAGTCGCCACCGCGCTTTATTGTTTCCAAAGGAAATGGGAAAAGAACGAAGTAAAACCCAAAGAATTTTTTAAATCAAAACTAATCAAATAAATATAGATCTTAGATTCGAGAATTGGTTATGAAAGGGGAATGTATTAGCACCCTCACATTTATAGTACTCTACAGGAAGCTCTTTGAAAATATATATTATTGTTTTATTGTTTTTTTATGAAAATAGAATGGGATAGCGAGCAAAGTTTTATTATGCTCGATAAGATATCGCATCTTGTGCGTACATACCTCTTTTATGAAATAGGGACGTAAGAGCATTTGTAGTTCCCCTCAAAAGGAAAATAATAAGCGAATGTGGAAAAAATATTTTTGGGTGCTAAGCTTCAATAATACACAACAGGATTTTAAAATGCTAAGCTTTAACAATACAAAGCAAGTTTTAAAAGGAGCCAGGCTTTAAAAATGAAAGGCAAGGGTGGCATGCTAAGCTTTAACAATGCAAAGCATGGTTTATTTAGACATGGTTTAGTTTTAACAATACAAAATCAACTTTAAATTAGGAGGAAGTGCTGAGCTTTAACAATGCAGAGCACAAAGTAAAGAGGAGGAAAAAATGTGAGTACCTTGACAATTTTAATCAATACTATCCCATTCATTTGGATTTGGCGACACAATTAATATCAATTAGGAATCATACATCTCAAACAAGTATTCAGGGTAAGCATCTCAAATAATTAAAAGGGATATGGCAAATGTATTATGATGAAAGTCAAAACATGTTATAAACAAAGATATCAATGTATACAAGTAAACTCAAGTATAAGGGTTATGAAATAAAGAGAGAACATACATCAATATCAATAACATCATGTATGTATGAGTATGAATGTATATGGACAAATATTCTCATGGATGTATGGTTAATCAACAATGTATATGAAGACAAAAGTATATAATAAAAGTATATGGATCAATCAAGTATGTACACACATAAACAAACAAGATATGATCAATCAACCAAAACGGGGTCACAAATAATGTGTATCAAGTATAAACATGGTAAAAGACAGACATCGTGTTTATGTAAACATTTAATCACACAAGTTTAAATTTCAAAAGAAAGTATGGTTGATTTTATAATTGTATGGACATGGGTATCAAGATGTGATCAACATTGATGAACAAGTGAATGTTAATAAGGTGTTGCATCAAAAACAAAGAGAAGAACATTTGATCAAGATTTAGGGTTTTAAGGATATAAACAAAATTCATTCACTTAGAAGGAAACTAAACCCTAGGTGTAAAAGCATTGGGATCATGTTATCAACTTCAAAAGAAGCTCATCTCAAGTATGTTAGGATCACATAAGCAAAAACAATTAGAAATTGGAACTTGTTCATGTAAAAAAAACTTTGTATGATTTATGGATGAAACTTGACTATTCTTGAATGAATGAAAAGAAATGGATTGAATTTCTTGAATGATATTTGGTTATTCTTGAACAAATATCATGAATTTATTTGAATGATCTAAAAAACTTGGAATGACCTTTTGTTTTGGTAATTCTTGAATGGAAATGATGGGAATATCCTTGAAGTAAAGTGAAACTTGAGTTTTAAGTCTCGATAACGTTATTGCATCATTGTTATACCCCAAAATTTGCCCGCATCTTTTTCAAGAAGAAGACAACAGACTTCTGTCTAAAAATTGGGATTTTCACATAAACTTGGATTTTATTCCATAAATATCCTGATTTTTATGAATACTCGGTTTTTAGAATTTTTCTTATACGGTATTTTGGTTCGCTGTTGAATTTATTCTTATAAAAACGCCAATTACTGTTTATCACTTCACACACGCTGTTTATTTGAGATTTATTTGCAGATAAATAGTACTGACGCAATTGGTACAGAATTAAATTTTGCAGGCGCAGAGTCCGGGGATTCAGACTGTATTGGTAACGAGTAAATTATTATTAGTTTTTGTTTCCCACTAATTTTTGTACTATATTCTATTATTTTCAAAATCTTTTCCTTTCTTTTCAAATCTCTTTCTTTCAAAATCAAATCCTAACTTTATTCTATACATCTCTCTTTTCAAACCCTACCATACACTTTCTTTCAAATCCTACTACCACTCAAATTTTCCTTTTTTGTACGGAATCACTTCATTCCCCAACGTCTCTATCCTTCTTTTCACTCTATAAATACCTCTCATTTTTTCCATAAATTCTCACATCAAACTGTTAGAACAAGATTTGTTCTGATCAATATTCTTAGTTTTGATGATAACAAGGATATGAATTTTGTGTGAGATAATGTGGTACTCTAATACACTGCAATTTCCCTTTCAGGAAATATATAAAGAGTATGCACAATTCAGCGCAAGAAGCACTGACTCAGAAGGTTCAGCATCCAACATCAGAACATGGTCTGGCAAGACATCAGAAGATGGTCAAAGCAGAATCAGAACATGGGTCTATGGAAGCATCATAAGAACTTGAGTTCAGAAGCAGAAGCACTGAAGTTCTCATGGTATCACGCTCAGAAGCACTTCAAGGTCAGAAGACAAGAAGATGCTCTGCACCAAGCTGTTTGACTCTGATGATATTCAAACGTTGTATACATAAACATCAGATCAGAAGGAAGTACAAGATGGCAGGCTACGCTGACTGACAAAAGGAACGTTAGAAGCTATTAAAGGCAACGTCAGTAGACACAGCGTGAACAAGGCTCGAGGTAGTTGAAAAAAGAGTGAAACATTAAATGCAATGCTGTACGGAATACGCAACACATTAAATGCTCCCAACGGTCATCTTCTCAAGTGCCTATAAGTATGAAGTTCTGATGAGAAGCAAGGTTACCGAATCTGTGAATACTATCAAAGCTCACAAACTTCATCTTCATCAAAGCTCACTACATTGCTCTTGTAATATATTAGTGAGATTAAGCTTAAACTTTAAGAGAAATATCACTGTTGTGATTATAGCTTTTCAGAAGCATTGTAATACTCTTAGAATTGATTACATTAATTTGTAAGTAACTAGAGTGTGAAGGATAGAAAAACACTTAGAAAGGGGGGGATTGAATAAGTGTGACTTTAAATCTTGGACGATAAAAATAAATTGCACAATTATTTTTATCCTGGTTCGCTGTTAACGAAGCTACTCCAGTCCACCCCCGCAGAGATGATTTACCTCAACTGAGGATTTAATCCACTAATCGCACGGATTACAATGGTTTTCCACTTAGTCCGCAACTAAGTCTTCCAGAGTCTTCTGATCACACACTGATCACTCCAGGAACAACTGCTTAGATACCCTCTAAGACTTTTCTAGAGTCTACTGATCAACACGATCACTCTAGGCTTAGTTCACTCCTAAGACTTCCCTAGAGTATTCTGATCAACACGATCACTCTAGTTACAAACTGCTCAGCCAACTGCTAAGACTTCCTAGAGTATACTGATCACACGATCACTCTAGTTCCTTACAACTTAATGTAATTCTAAGAGTATTACAAATGCTTCTTAAAAGCGATAATCACAACTGTGATATTTCTCTTAATCGTTTAAGCTTAATCTCACTAATATATTACAACAACAATGTAGTGAGCTTTGATGAAGATGAAGATTCTGAGTTTTGATTTGAACAGCGTTTCAGCAAGTTAATTTGAATTGTCTTGGTGCAGAATCGTTAACCTTGCTTCTCATCAGAACTTCATATTTATAGGCGTTGAGAAGATGACCGTTGAGTGCATTTAATGCTTTGCGTGTTCCGTACAGCATTGCATTTAATGTTATACGCTTTTGTCAACTACCTCGAGCCTTGTTCACGCTGTGTCTACTGACGTTGCCTTTAGTAGCTTTAACGTTCCTTTTGTCAGTCAGCGTAGTCTGCCACGTGTACTTCCTTCTGATCTGATGTTTGTGAATACGTCGTTTGAATATCATCAGAGTCAAACAGCTTGGTGCATAGCATCTTCTGATCTTCTGATCTTGAAGTGCTTCTGTTGCGTGATACCATCTTCTGATCTTCAGTGCTTCTGATCTCATGTTCTTCTGATGCTTTCATAGACCCATGTTCTGATTCTGCTTCGACCATCTTCTGATGTCTTGCCAGACCATGTTCTGATGTTGCATGCTGAACCATTTGAGACACACCTTCTGAGCGCTGAATTATGCGTACTCTTTATATATATTTCCTGAAAGGGAAATTGCATTGGATTAGAGTACCATATTATCTTAAGCAAAATTCATATTATTGTTATCATCAAAACTAAGATAATTGATAAGAACAAATCTTGTTCTAACAATCTCCCCCTTTTTGATGATGACAAAAACATATATAAATGATATGAATTTGCGATCAGAAAGAGTAGACGGCAAAAGACAAATTACACAGCTATAGCATAAGCATATGAATATGTCTCCCCCTGAGATTAACAATCTCCCCCTGAGATAAATAATCTCCCCCTGAAATAAATACTCGAAGAACTTTGATAAAAGACTTCCCTGATTATTTCGGTAGAGACGATCATATAAGCTTCTGCCTTCAGAGAATTCATAGCTTCTGACTTCTGCTTCCATTGGACAGCTTCAGAACTTGAATTTCTTTAGATCCTTAGAACACTCACAGCTTCTGATTCTTGCTTCCATCGTGGACAGCTTCAGAACTTGAATTTCTTTGATCTTCAGAACATTCACAGCTTCTGACTTCTGCTTCCATTCAGGACAGCTTCAGAACTTGAATTTCTTTGATCTTCAGAACATTCACAGCTTCTGATTTCTGCTTCCATTCAGGACAGCTTCAGAACTTGAGTTTTCTGGATCTTTTAGAACATTCACATCTTCTGATTTCTGCCTCCCTCGGATAGCTTCAGAACTTTGAATGTCTACCAACATCACTTCATGCTAGATTTGTATCAGAACATTGTTGAATGTACCAGAGCATCATCAGAGCATCTCTACATCCTGAAATGTTACAGAACAAAAACTAAACGACAAAAGTCAGCATGAACGAGTTAGAACATAAAATGTATGTTTGAACACATTATATGTATCAGAGCCATATAGGCTGAAATAATGTATCAGAGCAAATAATGTATCAGAGCCATAACATTATATGTATCAGAGCAAATAGAATTTTGTCAGAACAGGATAGACAATGATATTCAAATTCTATTATCAGTGCTTCTGATTCATTCTTCTTTCTTGCTTCTGATCTCTGAAGCTTGACAGCACTCAGCTTGCTTCAGTTTCCAAGAGCTTATTCCTTTTACAGAATAACGCTTCTTATGGTTTTGCTTCTAGTGTTTGCTTCTGAAGATTTACTTCACTTCTCTGTACCTGCAAAACACTTAAACCATATAGAACTTGCAGTTCTTGTTAGTGAATGTGTGGGAGCCTTTACCCAGCAACTGATAGATTTAATCAAATCATTTATCATTTATCTTCTCCCCCTTTTTGTCATAACATCAAAAAGAATATTTAAAAAGATTCAGATGTATAAAACGACAAAAGAAAACATTTACTAGAATGTAAAACATAAAGAAACTTTTCATTGATAATCAAAAAGGTTTACAAGACAGGAATGCAGGAAAACAGATGCAACAAGGAAGGGAAACAACAAAGACCAAAAGACTAAGATCCTAGCCTACGCAAAATCCGCGCCAGAACATCATGAATCCCGTCAGTGCTTGTAGCTTGCCTTGTCATGAAGGAACGAAACTCAGCATTGGCTGCTTCTTGCGCGTCCAAACGAGAAGCCAGCATAGCTTGATTCTGATGAAGAGTTTCCAAGGTCTCCATCAGAGCTGAGGTTTCACCAGAAGAAGAAGCACCAGTATTTCTGCCCAGAGGGACA